>NC_060144.1:185147258-185747258 GCF_021461385.2 Schistocerca piceifrons | reverse complement strand
CGGGGGCCAGGTCTGGAGAGTACGGAGGTTGAGACATCACACTGATTTCGTTTTTCTGCAATAGTCACGCACCAATAGGGATGAATGTGCGGGTGTGTTACCGTGATGCAAGAGCCATGGATTGTCTCGCCATATTTCAGGCGGTTTCCTTCTCCCATTTTCTCGTAGGCCGTCCCGACAGCACCATCGATTAACAGTTTGTCGCTGTGGCACGAATTTCGGTGACGTTCCTGACGTGAGCATCGTCTGTAGGCGTCGTGAACGAGGGACATCTTGAACTTCCGTCCGGCCAATTTAAAACCGTATTAACCTAAGACCGAGTACGGTTTAAGCACTCATCTCCGGAGCATTCCTGCTTCATGTGATGTGTGTCTGGTACGGCTTAAGTACTCATCTCCGGAGCATTCCTGCTTCATGTGATGTGTCTCTGGAAAGGTTTTCTTGAGTTTCACGCAAAATTTAATGCAGACGCGTTGATTCTTTACCTTTACCCTCAAAATTTGCAAACTGTATCACACAGCGTTCTAATAAATTCAGGATTCAAAAATAACTAACAGACATACAACAACGAAACTCCCGGCAGTTACTCGTTAAACACAGGCGTGTGTAGGGATGCCAACCTTCGCTCCAACGCACCAGTGGTGAAAATTCACGAATGTTCCGCAAGTTTTGAACACAACACAGCATGTCATTCTCAATGGAGAGAAGTCTTCCGAAGTAAGAGTGATTTCAGGTGTGTCGTAGGATCGTTGCTAGTCACAATATACATAAATGACCTTGTGGATGACACCGGAAGTTCACTGAGGCTTTTTGCGGATGATGCTGTGGTATATCGAGAGGTTGTAACAATGGAAAATTGTACTGAAATGCAGGAGGATCTGCAGCGAATTGACGCATGGTGCAGGGAATGGCAATTGAATCTCAACGTAGACAAGGGTAATGTGCTGTGAATACATAAAAAGAAAGATCCCTTATCATTTAGCTATAATATAACAGGTCAGCAACTGGAAGGAGTTAATTCCATAAATTATCTGCGAGTAGGCATTAGGAGTGATTTAAAATGGCATGGTCATATAAAGTTCATCGTCGGTAAAGCAGATGCCAGACTGAGATTCATTGGAAGAATCCTAAGGAAATGCAATCAGGAAACAAAGGAAGTAGGTTACAGTACGCTTGTTCGCCCACTGCTTGAATACTGCTTAGCAGTGTGGGATCCATACCAGATAGGGTTGATAGAAGAGATAGAGAAGATCCAACGGAGAGGCAGCGCGCTTCGTTACAGGATCATTTAGTAATCGCGAAAGCGTTACGGAGATGATAGATAAACTCCAGTGGAAGACTCTGCAGGAGAGACGCTCATTAGCTCGGTACGGGCTTTTGTTAAAGTTTCAAGAACATACCTTCACCGTGGAGTCAAGCAGTATATTACTCCCTCCTACGTACATCTCGCGAAGAGACCATGAGGATAAAATCAGAGAGATTAGAGCCCACACAGCGGCATACCGACAATCATTCTTTCCACGAACAATAGGAGACTGGAATAGAAGGGAGAACCGATAGAGGTACCGAAGTTACCCTCCGCCACACACCGTCAGGTGGCTTGCGGAGTATGGATGTAGATGTAGACCTCATACAGTACACTTTGTAAAGACGAATCGGCTACATGTCGGATGAAAGGCGCGACAGACTAACAGAATGACGTGTTTCAGGGTCTCAGATAACTTTTATCATCGGAAGTATCTCAACTCTGGGTCGTAAATCTCTCACTCGCGATCTCTGAACTTTGTCAGCGATAGCCAAGGGGATTCGGCGCCCGGGCCCGTGGACACTTTATCGGAAATTCGTACCCGTCTTCCTGGCGCCTGCGAAGCGGCAGCAGGGCTTGTGCCACCGTCCAAAAGCCTCGGTGAGGCGACACAGTTTCCTTTTAGCGCCGCTAGCAGCGCACTTTATGCCGTTCGCCTTGGCGACGGCCATCGTAAAATTCAGTCGCCAGCAGCTCCCGTATCGCACAGCACTCGCGCAGCTGACTGCAAGGCGCTCTACACGCCGTGCACCGTCCCACGGCGCGCCAGGAAGTTTCATATCAGCGCACACTCCGCTGCAGAGTGAAAATCTCATTCTGGAAACATCCCCCAGGCTGTGGCTAAGCCATGTCACCGCATTATCCTTTGTTCCAGGAGTGCTAGTTCTGCAAGGTTTGCAGGAGAGCTTCTGTGAAGTTTGGAAGGTAGGAGACAAGGTACTGGCAGATGTAAAGCTCTGAGGACAGGGTGTGAGTCGTGCTTGGGTAGCTCAGATGATAGAGCACCTGCCTGCGAAAGGCAAAGGTCCCGAGTTCGAGTCTCGGTCCCATACACAGTTTTAATCTGCCAGGAAGTTTCATACCAGCGCACACTCCGCTGCAGAGTGAAAATTTCATTCTGGAAATTCAGTCATTGTTAAGCCCCTCATCTAAGGAGTTACAGTTCCTCTGTCGAAAACGGGGTGTGTCCATGACGGAAATCTTACATTTTGCAAATCTGATCTGAAAACAAACAATCGATGTTCTTAATCTGTAGGGCATTGAGTATGGAGAAACTACAGTGTTTTGAAATTGACAAAATTCTGGTCATGTTTCTTGCAATAACTAATGAATAAACTAAAATAAAAAGACTTGTTTGGATTTCGTTGAATGGCAACTGGTATAACAGCGCTGCGATGTTTTCCGGAGAACGTACAGTCGGTAAGCGAGGTCGTTTCCCTTCGAATAAGCTGCCTTCTTCAAGTTTTCTCATTAATCGGAGAATTGTGTTCTTTGATGGAGCCCAAAGCGTGTGGAATATTCCCCTAAACCTTCTTTGCGTTAATATGATACTTTTCAATTCAGCCTCAAGGAGAACTGCCTTGACACGCTAGTGAACAGATAAGCGTCAATGCTCGGCCACTTCGAAACAAGGGACTGGCGACATTTGCAGCAAGACGACCCCTAACGACATTTCCATGGAACAAACGTGGGAGCGAAATTTGAATGAAATATAACAAGAGGTACAATTTTTATTTAGTCTTAAAGTGTGTGAACTATTCGTGCTTCATCCAGTAAGAAATCTATCCATGATGCATGTTAACATACATCGTTACTTTCAATGGGTTTTTCGAAGTTAGCTCGAGTACGCTGGGGGTGCCCGAAGCTAGCAATTGCCGGTGGCTGAAGCTGCAAATGACAATTGTGCCTTTTTCCACGGAATAATGAATGCTGTCCAGAATACTCCAGTATGGTTTAGGGCGAAAATTTCCGCAGGCATCGGCTTTATAATGTTGTAATTGTTCTGCTAGGGGGAAGTGCTTCTAGTTTGACACAGTTTTCCATTAAAAGCCGCTGTGACGCAGACGTGATTCTATTTGAACCGGGCGAAAGCCGAAAGCGTGTCTTTCCTTTTAAATAATTTCTTTTCATTGAGACCAGAAAGTGCTTTTTCGCTTCCAGAGAATTACTAAATTTTTCCTGAGATGAAGAGTTATTAATGTCTGCATATACCGAGAAAGCAGGTTAATTAGTGACAATGCTATAAGCAGATTTAATTTTCCTTCTTCAGATTAGGAGATAATAAATTGAGAGAAGATGCAAAATAGTCGACGAAAGATTTATTTTGTTTTTGTTTTGGAACTGTGACGTAGTTCGCACTAGGGCGCGGGTTTTAGTAAATTTCAATGAGCAACAGAAATTCTGAGTAGAAAATATTCGTGCATATCGTATCGCAAGTAACCAAAATGCTATTTATCAAGGAAAAGAATAATTTATTTTATGTAGCTAATCGTCGTTGTAAATATTCTTCTGCCAGTAGTTACGTTTATGGCTGAATATTTAAAGTAACTCAGCATTTCTAGGCCCTGCCATATTACTGAAAGCCGCGCCTGGTAGCCTTTCGGTCTGGGGCGCCGTATCACGGTTTGTGCGGCTTCCCCCGTCGGAGGTTCGAGTCCTCCCTCGGGCGTGTGCGAGTGTGTGTGTGTGTGTGTGTGTGTGTGTGTGTGTGTGTGTGTGTGTGTGTGTGTGTCAGGCCGATTTCCTTCCCCATCCTTCCCTAACCCGAGCTTGTGCTCCGTCTCTAATGACCTCGTTGTCGACGGGACGTTAAAAAACACACACACACACACACACACACACACACACACTCTACGAAGAGAAGTTAGTAACGAATTGCAGTTTGTCTGCGATGAGCTATTGAAGTCGAGAGGACCGTGGCAGAAATAGCTCTGCAGTTTCTCATCTTGCTTGGGACCGTAAAACTTAAATTATTACCTGTAAATCTGTTGCAGGAAAGTAGCAATTCCTCGCATATGGTTACCTCTATGCATTTCCCTGAAAAGTTAATTTTCAGTGATCAAATGGTTCAAATGGCTCTGAGCACTATGGGACTTAGCATCTGAGGTCATCAGTCCCGTAGACTTAGAACTACTTAAACCTAACTAACCTGAGGACATCACACATATCCACGCCCGAGACAGGATTCGAACCCGCGATCGTAGCAGCAACGTGGTTCCGGACTGAAGCGCCTAGAACCTCTCGGTCACAAAGGCCGGCTTTCAGTAAACATTTTGGACATTTGTGGTAAGGACTACGGGACCAAACTGCTGAGGCCATCGGTCCCTAGGCTTACGCACTACTTAATCTAACTTAAACTTACACTAAGGACAACACACACGATTTAGGGAAATCACGGAAAACCTAAATCAGGATGGCTGGAGACGGGATTGAACCGTCGTCCTCCCGAATGCGAGTCCAGTGTGCTAACCACTGCGACACCTCGCTCGGTATCTTCGTAGAGAGCAGTCATAAAATATATTTCTCGATTTAACAGCGACCAGCTATCAAATAATTAGGTCACCAGAATCAGTGATGTCAATAATAATTAGCAGTTTACCGATTTCTGAGCATTATACTCATCCCGAAACCGGAACAGTTAATCTATATTCAACAGGAACACTTACATTTATACACTGACGGTTCACTTTGTTCAGCTCAACTACCAAAAGACGCGAATTACCATTACGTGAATTATCATTACGCGAGTTGCACCTAACACCAGCAACAAGACAGCTTAATTCTCTTATATACTGTACATTGCGACAATCTTGAGAGTGAGTTTTCGCTACGAAGTTGTCCGAAAATATTCCAATTTTCCGTATGTCCATGACAGAATCTTATTACCTTTGCATTCGTGCTCTTGGAGTAATAAGTTAATTTTTTTCCTTTCGACTAGATTGCTTATGTTTGAGTGTAGTTCACCTACCAATCGCGCAAGGTAAAAATTTAAAAGATATCTGGCAAGGCTATTGATGAGATTAGGAAAGAGTTGTTGTGTCTACCTTCAGCGACCTTCCTTCCAAGAAAAACGGCGAGGTAAAGAGATTAAAACGCGTTTATGGAAATGCGCAAAAACTAAAGTTCTCAACGACCATGTTCATGAACAGCATTCTAGAAACGTTAAGGTTTGTCACCTTTAAAAACGCAGAGAAAGAATTGAATTCTATTGGATAGTGATACCAGTTAATTTTAGTTTTATTTTAAATCGTATTCTTGGAACAGAAAGTTGAGAATTTGTGTGAGATGACTATAAATTGACTTCAGCAAAGGTAAAGACACCAGAGTAACAAGTTTTGACGTAGCGCTTATTAATGGAAACTGAAACTTACGAAAAATCAAGACACTCTGATAGGATCTGTTGGGCTATAAAATGCGTTTGACGATGTAAAATTTTGTAAGAAATTCATAATTCTCGAGGAAATAGAAGTAAACTGTATGGAAAGAAGGGTAATATTCACTGAGGTGACAAAAGTCATGAGACGCCTCCTGATATTGTCAGGATAATTACTGTTTTTTTTTCCTGGCATAGTGCAGCAACTAGACGTGGCCTGAACAGGTCGTTGCAAGCTGCCTCTCCAGTCGTCCATAATTGCGAAAGTGATGCCGGTGTACGACTTTGTGCACGAATCTGCACGAATTGACCTCTCGACTACGTCCCACAAATGTTCTATGGGATCAATGTCTGGCGATCTGGGTGGCCAAATCGTTCTTTCGGACAGTCCAGAACATTCTTCGAACGAATTGCGAACAATTGTGGGCCGGTGACATGGCGCATTGGCATCCATAAGAATTCCATCATCGTTTGGGAACGTGAAGACCACGAATGGCTGCAAATAGTATCCAGTTAGCGGAACATAACTATTTCCAGTCAACGATCTGTTCAGATGTACCAGAGGACCCAGTCCATTTCTTGTAAACACTGCCGACACCATTTGGAACAACCACCAGCTTGCACAGTACCTTACTGGCAACCTGGATTCCTACGGTCTGCACCACATTCGAACCCTGTTTTCAGCTCCTAACAACTGAAATCGGCACTCATCTGACCAGGTCACGGTTTTCCAATCATCTAGGGTCGAACCGATATGGTCACGAGCCCAGGAGGGGCTCTGGGAATGATGTCGTACTTTTAGCAAAGGACTCGCGTCAGCCGTGTGGTGCCATTGCTCCTCAACACCAAATTCTACTGCGCTGCCCTAACGGATACGTTCGTCGTACATCCTACACTGATTTCTGTAATTACTTCACGCAGTATTGTTTGTGTATTAGCACTGATGACTGTACGCAAACGCAGCTGCACTCGGTCGTTTGAGAGAAGTTCGTCGGCCACTGCGTCGTCCGTGGTGAGAGGTAATGCTTGAAATGTGGTATGTTGCATGTGAACCGGAGACCTAGAAACGACGGAGAAGCTCCGTCCCCGCCGCAGCCGCAGTGGTCCACAACACAACGACGACTACCGCAGTCCACTTCACCCCTCCGCCGCCCCACACCGAACCCAGGGTTACTGTGTGGTTCGGCTCCCGGTGGACCCCCCAGGGAACGTCTGACACCAGACCAGTGTAACCCCAAATGTTTGCGTGGTAGAGTAATGGTGGTGTACGCGTACGTGGAGAACTTGTTGCGCAGCAGTTGCCGACATAGTGTAACATAGTGTAACTGAGGCGGAATAAGGGGAACCAGCCTGCATTCTCCGAGGCAGATGGAAAACCACCTAAAAACCATCCACAGTCTGGCCGGCTCACCGGACCTCGACACAAGTCCGCCGGGCGGATTCGTGCCGGGGACCAGGCGCGCCTTCCCGCCCGGAAAGCCATGCGTTACACCTCTTGGCTAACCGGGCGGGCCTTGAAATATGGTACTCCCAGCACACTCTTGACAATGTGGATCTCGGAATACTGAATTGCCTAATGATTTCCAAAATGGAATGTCCCTGTTTCTGGCTCCAAAACTACCATTCCGCATTCAAAGTTTGTTCATTCCAGTCGTGCAGCCTTAATCACGTCGGACAACTTTTCACATGAGTCACCTGAGTGCAAAGGACAGCTCGGCTAGTGCACTACCCTTTTACGCGATGAATACGTGATACTGCCGCCATCTGTATATGTGCATATCGCTATCCCATGATTTTTGTCACCTCTCAGTTTATGTACGAGAAAGAAAAGTGCAAGAAAGAAAAGTGCAAGAAAGAAAGGAAAAGAAGTAGAGTGGATATAAAATGTAGACTGTCAGTGGCAAGAAAAGCGTTTCTGAAGAAGAGCAATTTGTTAACATCGAGTATAGATTTAAGTGTCAGGAAGTCGTTCCTAAAAGTATTTGTATGGAGTGTAGCCATGTACGGAAGTGAAACGTGGAAGATAAATAATTTAGACAAAAAGAGAATAGAAGCTTTCGAAATATGGTGCTATAGAAGAATGCTGAAGGTCAGATGGTAGATCACATAACTAATGAGGAGGTATTGAATAGAACTGGGGAGAAGAGACATTTGTGGCACAAATTGACTAGAAGAAGGGATCGGTTGGTAAGGCATATTCTGAGGCATCGAGGGATCACCAATTTAGTATTGGAGGGCAGCGTGGAGGGTAAAAATCGTAGAGGGAGACCAAGAGATGAATACACTAAGCAGATTCAGAAGGATGTAGGTGGCAATAAGTACTGGGACATGAAGCAGCTTGCACAAGATAGAGTAGCATGGAGAGCTGCACCAAACCAGTCTCTGGACTGAAGACAACAACAACAAAGAAAAGAGAACAATGAGGACGGGAAACCAAGAAGGAACTGTGCAGATTAAATAGTGGTGGAAGATAGGGAAGCCGCCCTTGGCCCCTATTGTTCAATCTACACATCGAAGGAGCAATGACGAAAGTAAAAGAAAGGTTCACGATATGTTTAGAATTCGCAATGAAAAGATATCAGTGATAAGATTCATTTATGCATTGCCATCCTCCGCAAAGATGAGTAAGTAATGCAGGAGCTGTTGAATGAACTAGACAGTGCGGCTGTTTTCTGGACCCAGAACACGCCTCCCTGTCGGGAAGTACAGACGGCTTACGCTGCTGGTGACCGCCGACCGCCTGGCAGCTTCCGTGCGGCTACAGCCGGAAATAGAGAATATCGACGATTTTTGCCTGTCATCAACGTTAATCCTGGCAATATTATCTGTCTCAGGGATTCCAATACTAGCTAGAGTGTTTTAATTTCAAGTTTGAAGTCGGATAACAAACGACAGCCTGTTTATTGCCTTCTGCCCAAGCGACCCAGCGGTTCAGTCGTGGCGCCGAAGCGGATCGTCCGTGGCGGGATGGGATGGGATGGTAGCCGAGGGCAAGGTGCCAAACGTGCCTCGCTGCGAGGCTGTCGCGTAAGAGTCGCCCACTCGCTGTTCCCAGCTGGCCTCCGAAATCCGTGCCAGCGCCGCATCGCGGAACAGGTTAGAAGAATTCATTGCCTCCGACTCCAATCTTACTTTGAAATCTCACTCTGCTTACATACAGACGAAACCCGTAGGAAATACGCTTGATCATGCTGTGGTGCTTCCACAACTGGTTAATATGAATGTCAAGAAAACCATCACAGCTATTATTTTAGGAGCATTTATCAAGCCAAGAGCTGTTTTTTCCATACGAACATCCTCAGATGACCAGCAGTTCTATACGACACGGATTATGCTGAAAGCTGCTATATAAAATAAGCGTAATACACAAATTAACTGTCATTGGAATATTCACCAACAGTAATCGTTAATAACAAAAAAAAAAAAAATGACCAGGTGCGAGTGGGACTCGCGCACTTATTAGTTCATCCTTCCGGAAATAGAGAATATCGACGATTTTTGCCTGTCATCAACGTTAATCCTGGCAATATATCGGTCTCAGGGAATCCAATACTAGCTGGACTGTTTTAATTTCAAGTTTGAAGTCGGATAACAAACGACAAACGAAACAGTTTTGTATATGAAGATGGTATCAGTTGGTTGGTTAGTTAGTTAGTTAGTTAGTTAGTTAGTTAGTTACGTGTTCCAGCGACCAATAGGACGGAAAAACCGTTATGATGTGGAACGTGTCAAATGCACAAGGAATGCGCACAGGAAGCAAGGGTTTTTTTTTTTTACATTATAGTGTTACACCTAAATATTTCTATTATCTATCCCATTCCCTTAAATGGCACAAAATGCATATATTATATCTCCAGATTTATTTACTCATATTCAAGAATTCATCTATGGTATAGGAGGAGTTGTCAAGGAGGTATGATTTCAATTTGTTATTGAAACTATTACTGCTGTCTGTCAGACATTTTATTTCATCGGGTAATTTATCAAAAAGCTTTATAGCAGCATATTTTACCCCTTCCTGTGCCAAAGATAGGTTAAGTAAAGGATAGTGGAGGTCTTTCTCTTTTCTGTTATTGTTATCATGAATGTCGCTGTTGATTTTAAACTGGTCCATGTTGTTGAGAAAAAGTTTCATTACTGAGTAAATGTACTGTGAAGCAGTTGTAAGAATTCCCAACCTTCTAAACAGATGCCTACAAGATATGCGGCTATAAACCCCACACACTATTCTAACTACTTTCTTTTGAGCAGTGAATACCTTTTGCCTAAGCGCTGAGTTGCCCCAGAATATTATTCCGTATGACATCAGAGAGTGGAAGTACGCAAAGTATGTTAGCTTACTAATTTCTACATCCTCAAAATTGGCAATTATTCTGATTGCAAAAGTTGCTGAACCTAGTCGCTTTAGGAGATCCAAAATATGACTTTTCCAATTAAGATTCTCATATATTTGTACACCCAAAAACTTAGTATATTCTACCCTGGATACTGACTTCTTTTGATGTGTGATGTTTATTGAAGGAATTATACTTCTTGCAGCAGAAAATTGGATGTACTGTGTTTTTTCAAAGTTCAGAGCAAGCCCATTTGCAGAAAACCAATTAATAACTTTTCCAAAGACCTTATTTGTATCATTTTCTATCGGACTTTCTTTTACTAGATTAATAATTATGCTTGTATCATCAGCAAACAGTGACAGTTCAGCATTTTGTTCCACATAAGAAAGGAGGTCATTCACATACATCAAGAACAGGAGGGGACCCATGATCGAACCTTGTGGAACACCTAATGTAATTTCACCCCAGTTAGATGAAGTGGCAAACTCCTTTGAATCACTTGAAGCATATAAAGAGACTTTTTGCTTCCTGTTCTGTAGATATGACTTAAACCACTCATATGCTGTTCCATTTATACCATAGAACTGTAATTTCTCTAGCATAATGTTATGGTTCACACAATCAGATGTTTCGGATTAGTCACAGAATATTCCTACTGGTGACATTTTACTATTTAAAGACTCTATTACATGGACAGTGAAATTGTATATTGCTGTCTCAGTGGAACAGAATTTCTGAAATCCGAACTGTGATTTACTAAGTATTCTATTACTGTTGAGATAGCTAACCACTCTTGACTACATTACTTTCTCAAAGATTTTTGAAAATGCTGTAAGCAAGGATACTGGTCGGTAATTATTGACATCTGTGGTTTCCCCCTTTTTGTAGAGAGGCCTGACAATGACATATATTTTAACCTGTCTGGAAAAATACCCTGAGTCAGTGATGCATTACATATGTGACTCAAAAATCAGCTGTCATTGCTCCACACTGTTTTAATAACTTGTTAGAGATGTCGTCTACTCCAACAGAACATTTATTTTTCAAAGATTTAATAATTTTCCTTATTTCACAAGAGGTTGTTGTCCGAAAGAACAAATACCATATATAAGGCTCACCGGCCATTTGACCATCTTCTTCTGTGCGGATGCACAAACAGTGCCCGAACTCGGCAAAAAGCCGCGAGTAATAATGGGCAGGGGCACGATGAATATAGTGCGGGTCAATAAGTTCCGAATGTGGGTATCACGGGAGGCGTGCCAGAGGTAAGTCCCTGCAGTCGCACTATCCTCTGTGTCCTCAGTGGCTTATATGGATAGAGCGTCTGCCATGTAAGCAGCAAATCCTGGGTTCGAGTCCCGGTCGGGCCACACATTTTCCGGTGTCCTCGTTGACTTATATCAACGCCTGTATGCAGCTAGGGGATATTCATTTCATTGAAATAGTTTTGTCTGATATAATTACAAATTAACAGTTTTCTGATTTTTTCCTTTACTTGTACTGTGAAATTTTGATTCTTGCCACATTTCACAATTCTAGTCCAACGTAAAGCACAAAATAGGTTTCCATGAGAGAGTTTTCGATTATCAAAATATGTGACATAAATGTCTGTACCATTTGACTGCATTAACTTAGAAGCTTACATTTATGTATGATAACGTTAACGGATTATGGACCTTAATATGCAACAAATTTCAATTTGGTAAGTCTACCCGTTCCTGAGAAGTCACGGACTGTGCTGCTGCTCCCGGCGGAGGTTCGAGTCCTCCCTCGGGCATGGGTGTGTGTGTGTGTTTGTCCTTAGGATAATTTAGGTTAAGTAGTGTGTAAGCTTAAGGACTGATGACCTCAGCAGTCAAGTCACATAAGATTTCACACACATTTGAACATCGTTCCTGAGAAAAAGGGTTCTTAACAGAGAGACAGCCAAGTGATCCTATAAATTTTCCGACTGAGGGCGGAACCCTAAAAACTGCTGAAATATACCGGTTGCTTATCCGCCCACTGAAATGTTCTAAGGTGTATCTTGGACTACGGTGAGTACAATGTTTCACCTAGTTGACTGTGTTTGGTATAAACACAGCTACAACAACATGCGACGCTATACTCGGCCGCCTAGACAGGGCCGCTCAACGAAACAAGCACACGTGTAAACATCCTGCTTGCGGGTCCAGTAAAGTGCGTCCAGTGACATTTGTGCCCAGAAAAAGAATGTCTGCTATAACCCCTGTGCGAAGACCGAGACTCGCCCACAGGTAGAAAAGCCGAAGGCTCCCACGTGGTGTACTGACAAAGGCAGCTCGAAACGGTAATGCCAATCAGGAGTGATGACAGTTTTATTTTCTGTCAGATGCAATAACAAAAAAAAAATAATACTTACAATAAGTTCTTCCGTAAGTGCACTGGAAATCATAAAAACCAAATTACAAACACGGAGAACGAAGTCTTTCGCGACGGCATTTATATGTAAAACATTCTCGGTTTCCTTGCCGCGTCAATTCGGGATAAAATGTCAAGCTTTCGACGATTACCTCTATCGTCATCGTCAGGAGCAACTGACTGTCTTTACTGCTGCTGTGGTAGCCTTTTTCTTTATATAGCCCGTGGACGGCTTCTGATTGGTCGGCCGTCCACGGGCTATTAAGGAAAAAAGGCTACCACAGCAGCAGTAAAGACAGTCAATCGCTCCTGACGATGACGATGGAGGTAGTCGTCGAAAGCTTGACATTTTATCCCGAATTGACGCGGCAAGAAAACCGAGAATGTTTTACATACAAATACGGAGTTTAAAAATCGTTTCTCTTCTATTTTAAAATATGGTCCATACCCATGGATGGGCTTGTAGTACATGTAGTGAACATAAGATGCGTTGTCTTACGAACTAAACGGCCAGGGATATGCATGTGTATGGGTCATACAGGCTGTACCTAGCGTCTCCTCCCACGCATAGTACAGTCCAAATGCTGAAGTTTATTACTGAGCACCTACTGCCTACTATAACAGTTATCTTAAGCCACTCTGAGACGACCCCCTAGAAAAATTATAAATGACTGTGCTTAAACTGACACACAATATTTTTAGCGCAATGGAATCTGACTTTCAAAAATCCCTACAAAAGAATGGCCCTGACTAACAATAACCTATACCTTTCAAGAATCACATACCTCACAAAAATCTTTCTTACTCGAACTACTGCAATACCGCGAGCGCCACTACTACTGCCAGCTAACTAAAAGATTCTAACTACTGAAGGCACTAACTGCTGATAGGCATAGTCAGCAATTGAAAGATTTTGATAGAGAACAAACAAAGTATTTACCTTAATAATGTTCCAAAGTCATCATATATCAGTTCATGATACCCAATATTCCAAATTTACTCTTTCTGATGGACACACGTCAAGATCGTCCGCTCTCAACATTCAAAATTCCGCCATCTCTCTCCCCACATCCACCACTGCTGGCGGCTCACCTCCAACTTCGCAACGCTACGCGCTGTTAACAGCCAACTGCCCAACACTACAATAGCAAATTCCAACAATGCCAGCCACAGACTGCACACAGCACAGTCAGTGATTTTCATACAGAACGCTACATGGCGTTACCAACATAAAAACCTAAACAGCCTACTTACAACTCCTTAATCATAAGTGTTTTCCCTGAGACCTGGAAACAAGGCCAAATGAAGCCATTACCTAAAAAGGACCTTGCCACAGCTCCCTCTGATTACCGAGCTATTTGCATTCTTCCCGTACTGTTGACGGCCTTTGAGTATGTAGTCCACGACCAGCTAACAAACTAAACTACAAGTAACCTACGACACGAATACCAGTCAGGCTTCGGTAAACATCGCACCACATCTGCAGATGACCTGTAGATTGCCAAGGATGCACAAGAGGCAACTATCACGTGTTTCGCAGATTCAGCAAAGCCTTTGAGACTGTCGACTATGAGATTTTACTAATCAAACAGTAGCCTCAATTTCCTTTTAAGTGTTGTGCGATGTTTTCTTTCATACCTGACGGTTCGCCAGCAATGTTCAAGACTATAAGGTGACAATGGAGGCAGGTAATATCAGGCGTCCTCCAGGGTTCTGTACTAGGTCCTCTACTCTTTTCGTTGTACATAAATGACGTATCAGCAGTTTTTTCCTACTGCAAACACTACTTGTACGGTGATGACCTCCAAAACCAATAAACCTGAAGACAATTATCGAGAAGCTCAGTACTTAACTGTGTGAACTATCAAAATTGGCAGCGGATATAGGGTTGAAGATCAACCCATCCAAAACCCAAGAGGTATTGGTTTGCCAATCTAGGCTTATTAGTCCGAAATATCGGGAATCCCTATCATATTTAACCCTAAATGGGGCAGATATCAACCTCCCCTTCAGTAAAGAGCCTAGGAGTAATAATGGATGAAAATCTAAATTAGACTGAGCACGTAACTGCAGTGTGCAACAAGGCATCAGCATCTCTCTGTGCGCTACTAAAATGTAAAAAGCTCCTCCCTGTTGACCCGAAAAATAAACCTGCACAAACACTTATACTTCCAATTATTGATTGCAACAATATTACCCTGTAAGGCATTTCTCAGGAAAGGTCATGACGCCTGCAATTGGTTATGGTCGCCCATGTCCGTTATATTTGTGGTGTTCGGCTATTTGATCACATTTCACCATCATATCCTCGCTGCGTGCAGACAGGTGCAGAGATTTCCATGCCCTCTGTTCTGTTGCCTTCTCAATGTCCCTCATACCTTCTGAACAACATGGCAGAAACATCCGTTCCCAGCAGAGCAAAATCCTTTCTTTCTCGCTCCATCGTTCAGAAACTTTCTCGGAGTCCTTCTTAGTAGTAGGAACCCGACTGTGAAATAGCTTCCCACATGATATTTGAGAACTGCGTGACATCTCCAGCTTCACAAGACAGTTAAAGCCATATCTACTAAAGCAACAATAAGAATTACTGTACACACTCGTTACCCTTGTACATTCCTCTTTCCAGCCTCATCTACCTCATTTCCCAGTATTCTTAGCCGATGCACTCTCCTTAAATTTCCTTTTCTCCAGAACTCGCTATATCAGGAAACACCCGTTTTGTATACCCTTAAATAATTCTTTTATCTCTAATCATCATCATTATTGTTATTGTTATTGTTATTATTATTGTTATTACTATTATCACTACCAGTGGCAGCAGCTGCAGCAGTCCAAGTACTGCCAGTATTAACCCTTAACTACTATGGTCGTTCACAGGAACACAATTACTATGGAGGGGTCTCACAGACCGCATTTTTCTATTTTATATATCAAACCAGAATTTTGCTGAATATATATATAGTTTCTTGACTTCCAGTCATTCATTACACTTCTTAGAGGTGGCTTTTGTAGAAATTTGATTTTCCTTAAACACTGCGGTATTTTAAACTCTTCGACAACTAAAACAAAGCGAAATCTGGAGAATATTTTTATTTTATGACTTACGAAAATAACAGCAAATAGTTAGCTCTCTACTCACACATAGATTTTCATCAGAGGCATTATATTACAAATTGGCAATATAACTAAGTAGAAAAATCCCACATGACTTACGATAAATTGTGTGCGAAGTCAGCTTTCAGTTTACGACTCACTTTGCAATGTAGAGCGAATATTTCAGTCCATAAGTCTATGAATGGAGAAACTTTGATACCATTCCACTACTAAAATTACAAGTAAAAACTAAATACTTGGTCTCATGTGCCACTGAATCATACTTTAGTCAATTTCCACCTGCAAACACTTCACGCAGACCTTCCTGGAACACTGCAAACAAATCGGAGCACCACGCTGTTGACATGGATACCTTGTTTTCCTCTTCGGACGAGGAGGGCAAAAGGTGCACGTTTTTCGATTTTCGAATTCTTCTTTCAGTGTCTGAGGCTCATCTTGCAAGTGAAGACATCTGTCTCACATAACACACGTTGCACCGAAGGCCCAGCTTTCCCCGCCATGGAGAAACAGTAACATGCAACAAAAACGCGGCACGCAAACACTATGGTACGTCTGTGAGACCTCTCAAGGCTAATAATTACGAAACAAAGAGCAGCAACAATGCAAGAATGCTGGCACGTGTAGCTTGACAGCCAATAGGAAGGTACATGGAAGAGTCCATTTGGCTTTGCAGGGGTGTGAGAAATATCTCGACACAAAAATTAGTAGCGGTCTTAGAGATGGTCGATAGCAGTTAAGGGTTAACATTATTCGTTCACAGTCAGTATAATATACTCACACAGCCACTTCAGACTTTCAAATCATTTTAATATCAGTTGTCATACTAAAAGCGTTATTTCTTAGGTAACTACGATGGAAAAAAGTACCGTATGTGTGAAACTCAGGTCCGATGTAAGAGAGGGCCTCAGACCAACACCGACTCAAAGGAAGGCCTCGGCGCTTGTTCGTGACGTCACGTCAGCTAGGCAAGGCGAACGCCAGGTCTGTTGCTGGCATACTGATAATGGTGGTGTCTCCACAGGAAAATGTGAAACTATTGGCGGTAGTTGACGAACACACATTGTTCTGAGAGATTTCTGCAATCAATTAATTGTGCAATTCATTACACTTCTTAACAAATAGTGTACTCCTGAACTTAAATTTCCACCTGTTTTAAGGATTGACATAAAAAACAACTTCATGGTCCAGCAGTAACAGAATTCGTGCTTCTTTACCTTATTTGTAAATCTGAGGAAGTTACGTTTGTAGTGGGTTGCTTTTACAAGAAACTGTGGACATATTGGTGCTCTTCTTTAGGTATCTTGGTTGACTATGGGGTGAGGAGCACTGAATGTTAATGAAATATCTTGCGAATGTACACGTTGGGGGAGGGGGTGGGGGACAGAAGAAGAGGCAAAAAGAAAGATACTTGTTTTATCAAATAAAATGTTTTATCTTATTAAGTTTCTCCTTTCAGTTCCAAGGGGGGAATGTTTATCTTTTCTAATGTGCATGTTTAAAAAACGTTTAAGCTCAGCAGTATTCTCGATGTATGAAGCTATTTTGTTTCCTGTTTAGAATTCCTTTCGTTGAAAACGACTGTAATCTAATGACTGCCAACAGTTGGACATTTACACATGTAAATTAGTTCACATTTCCAGTTACGATGTCAAACGAAAATAAATAAATAAACGAGTTCATTGTAAGGGGGTTGGGGTAAGTTTCGATAACAAAATGGATCAAGTAAATATAGTTACTTGAATGTAAAATTTCCGAAGCTCGCAATGGGGCAAAGCCTCTTCTCGTATTGATCTACCTTTTTTTCGACAGTATTCAGTAATACAGAACTATGATCTTCATTTGTAGCTTTACGATAGTAAGAAAATGTTTCATCTAAATAAAACTGCAGAATCCAAAACAATACCAAACATCTTGTCCAAAAATAAGAGATTTATAGTGATAAGCACGCCCAGGCGTTTCTGCCTGCAACAGACCTGGCGTTCGCCGTGCCTAGCTGACATGACGTCACGAACAAGCGCCGAGGCCTTCCTTTGAGTCGGTGTTGCTCAGACCCGTAATCAGGTCAGGTTGGTTAAATAAATAAATGTGGGCTTCCTCCATAAGTGATCTCTAAAGATGTAAACAATTTACTGCATTGTTGTAATCCTGCATACCTTCGTCGTTAATTCCAAGTGGAAGATATACGAGTATTATAGAATTGTATATCATGTAAGATATTCTTGAAAAAGATAGAGCATATGCATTATAAAATAACTTAAGTAATAACGAACAAAAATGTTAACGTCACAGCGCCACATCGGTCTTCGTCCTAGGGGAGTATACATCGCTGGAGAAGAAAAAGCAGGGCTAAAATAAGTAGAGCCCGTGCAACATGCGTATGTAAGAAGGCATGTCGCAGAACGTTATGTACTCCATTGGTGGCGATCTTATTACGGCAGCAGTATGTTTACATTGATAGTCATTTGCAGGGCGGCGTTGACAGTCCACGGACAGGACGGCATAGCACCTCACTGCAGGCATAAGCAGCGTTTCCGGTAGAAGAACACGTGAGGGTGGAGGTAGGTCGTGACTCAGTGAGCAGGTAATTCAAAGGAATACTGGGCGCACATTTCGCAGATTTCTGTATGGGCGCAAATTTTACTGGGCGCAGTTTTCATATATGCCCTGCTTGGCACCTACTGACGCGACATTTTGACGTTAAGACATCACAAATCGTTTCAAACAAGCGTTTAGCTGACCTGCTTAGCCAGTCCAGTACAGCGCTGCATGTTGCTCTGTTCGAACACTTACTGCTCTGGCTGTGCTTATACGAGGCAACCCAGTATTGCATTATACTTGTATTTCAACACGTAGCTTGCAATGTTTTATTTGGTGATTAACCATTATAAGCCATGAAACCGGCCCATTTCTGCCATTTTATGAATTATTGGATTGGTTTATAAGTTCGTAGGGTTTTTACACAAGTTTATTAAACGTAACAGGTACACATAAGAGAGACTTTAGTCGTCAGTAATATATTCTCAAAATGTTTCAAATCGCTCTGAGCACTATGGGACTTGACTGCTGAGGTCATCAGTCCCCTAGAACTTAGAACTACTTAAACCTAACTAACCTAAGGACATCACACACATCCATGCCCAAGGCAGGATTCGAACCTGCGACCGTAGCGGTCGCGCGGCTCCAGACTGTAGCGCCTAGAACCACTCGGCCACTCAGGCCGGCAATATATTCTCCTTCATTACAATTTACAGCAATCTGTCAACGCTGTTGTAACTTTCCGTTATCGCGACTGTAGAAATCACGTGGTTCTCAAGCGAAGAACTCGTCGAGCCGCGTTCGAAGCGCACTTTCATCCAGAAAGGACGTTTCTCGAAGGTTGTTCGGTAGAGAGCGGAAAAGGTGAAAATCTGAGGGCGCAAGATTAAGTGAATACGGTGGGTGCGGAATGACTTCTCAACCCAACTTCTGTATAGTGTTTTTTGTCAGTCTAATGGATGCGAGCAGATGATATCATGGAGTATCATGACTTCACGCACTCTTCCTGGTCGTTGCTCTTGGACTGCGTGTGCAAGACGTCTCAGTTGTTGACAATAATGTCAGCAGTGATGGTTACACATGGGAGAAGCAATTCGCAGTACACCACACCGACGCTGTTCAACCGGATGCATAACATTATCTTTTGCGCATACGCGCACGTCGTTGTACGCGAAATTGCTGCTTATTTTGGGCTCAACCATTCCTTTCCTCTCCTTATATTAGCATAGAGACAAAATTTCTCGTTACCAGTAACAATATCAAAACACAAAACAATAACGTTAGGAGCTTATGCACCAGTCCAATATTTACGAAATCTCTCGAAGAATATCCGATGTGACAGCTGCATGTCATACAGGATGTCCTAGTCCCGCTATTATTTCAACAAATCAGAACTTGGATGTCATTAGAGACAGAGAATCGTCATTTGTTGTGAAACTTTTAGCACCTATCAAACTTTTTTCTCTTGTATTTTGTTGAACATTTCACTAAGTGCACCAAAATGGCGAAAGACCAAGCAAAGGCGCAATGTGTCACATGGCATGCACAATCCAAACCTGTGACAACGATAGTGCGAATAATCGGCCTCACTATGGGATGGTACCAGATGGTTCAAAAACATTAAAGGGCATCCGAGTGTAGTGATGGTCCCATCACACGTCCCCCCCCCCCCCCCCCTCCCCCCCACCACCACCGATTCACGCCATTAGACTTTAGACTTCTTTTTGTGGAGTTACGTCAAGGATCGCGTGTACACAACACCAGTAACTGACATTGCTGCCATTCGTGCACGAACCAATAAAGCAATTAGAACTGTTGACGTTAGAAGCTGACTCCTAACACGGGCAGAACAGGAATATCAGCCGGCCGCGGTGGTCTAGCGGTTCTAGGCGCGCAGTCCGGAATCGCGCGACTGCTACGGTCGCAGGTTCGAATCCTGCCTCGGGCATGGATGTGTGTGATGTCCTTAGGTTAGTTAGGTTTAAGTAGTTCTAAGTTCTAGGGGACTGATGACCACAGTAGTTAAGTCCCATAGTGCTCAGAGCCATTTGAACCAGGAATATCACCTTTAAGTTCTACGAGCGACGAGTGGGCCATACACTGAAATTATGGCACGACAAACAAACTTTAAGAAGTGATATACGTTTTACAACAAACGACAATGCTCTAATAGTTTACAAGTTATGATTTATGAAATGATAAATGCACTCTATAGACACCCTATATGTCATGCTTTAGAAGATTTTAACCTAATCTGTGTCTTGTTGAACTGCAGGTCCCCGAAGGATGTACGTACACAATGAAACCGATGCAGATAGGACCTAAAATAACAACTGTGATGTTTTACTTAACATTCGTCAACGGTAGGCTTTACAAAAGACAGCGACACGTCTGTAAGAACTTATCTGTACCTACGACAGCGAAAATTACGACACCCAGTAACCTAATTGTTCCAAAACCGAATGAATGTAACCACAAATGCGGCCGAAGTGGCCGAGCGGTTCTAGGCGCTACAGTCTGGAACCGCGCACCTCTACGGTCGCAGGTTCGAATCCTGCCTCGGGCATGGACGTGTGTGATGTCCTTAGGTTAGTAAGGTTTAAGTAGTTCTAAGTTCTAGGGGACTGATGACCTCAGAAGTGAAGTCCCATAGTGCTCAGAGCCATTTTGTAACCACAAATAAGTGATTAAGATTGTGTAGATTTCTCGTAATTCAACAGTGTTATACGTTGTACGTCTGGGTAATGTCAGAAACTAACGACGGAATACTGGAGTTTAACGTCCAGTCGAGAACAGAGCCTTACAGACAGAGCACAAAGCGGACTGAAAATGGATAGGGAAGAAAATCGAAAGTGTCCCCCCCCTTTTTTTCAGAAAAACCGTAGCAGCGTTTGTCTTGAGCGATTTAGGGACACCACTGAAAACCTAAATCTGGTTGACAGGGCAGCAGTGCTGTATGGTTGATTCATAGACCCAAACAGATGTTGACCCTGAACCCGCGTATCGATATGATTCAAATGCTAAGCATTTCTACAGGACAAGCTAATGTAGATGTACCGTGAATATGAAAGTTCTATCTCCACTCGTGCTGAACATGAGTGTGCCTCCGAAAGCCCGTGGCAAACATTACCAAAATCAACCAACCGATTGCAACCGCATGCGAGGATGGCTCTGTGCCAACGCCTGAAACATTCAGTTATGAGGGTTTGTCGTACTACAAGATGGATTCTCCCCCACTCACCCTAATCATAAGACCTTGGTACATGCGACTTCGACCTCATTCCAAAACTGAGGAAACCATTACCTGGGAGTCGCTTTGCAAACAGGGCGAATGTCCTCACGGCAATTCGGCGACACACATTGATGACAATATCAATGGCATACATCGCCTTCCCCATCGTTGCCAACGCTGTCTGTGTGCACTGGGGGACTACACAGAGGTCCAATGCGCTTGTTTCATTTCAACCTTTGCCAACATAAAATAGGGCTCCAGTGTAGGTCACGGTATTCAGACAGACACTGCCGCCGCGATTCAATGTACATTGCAGAGTTCTCATTTTGTCGCGTTATCGTAACATACATCACAGTTGCCATGACTTTTAGAATGACCGTTGAGGGTGTGGGAGGTGCAAGAATTATTCGAAAAAGGCAGCACCCTTTACGTTCGCAGGCGAACGTAATGGTTGCTGACGACTATTGAACTGTCTGCCTTGCCACTGGGTTGAGAGCTGTTCCCGCAGGCCTTCATTTGTCACTGTTGACCGAGCACTCGCAACCAAACTGTTTTGAGAGACATTTTGCTGGAATACTACTAACTAGGACAGGAAGTTTAGAGATCTTGAGTGCAGAAATTGGGAGTTAGACAAGATACTAAACTCAGAGGTCACGTTGAGTGTTTTAATCCTGAAATCATCTGTGTACTGTCATGAACCTCATCTATCATATAAAGTTCAATTGAATCACTTGATATACTGGAATTTTCTCCAACAGTTACCGTGATCCTGAGAATATGCGAATTATTTTATTCAAATTTTTGATCAAGTTTTTACAGGTAGATAGCTAATGCTGGTCGGTGGGGGGAGGTCAAGTTTACGAGCTGTCAGACCAACCGAAAAGCAAGTGTCATTACGCCCAGTCACATCGAAAGAGGCAATGACAGAATCTGATTGGGAACGGGGTAGAAGGAGTGGCCTCCAGGAAATGAATTTGTCACACCGTGGCAGTTGCGCCCACAGAATTGCAAGCGCTGGATGAAAGAGGGTCGTATGCGACTAAAGACAGGTACAGGACCCTGCCCCGTGTGGCCATAATTGGAGCGAACATATCCGTGCGCCATTTCGGGCGTGACGCTGGAGAACTGCAACGAGTGTAGATCGTTGAGTGCCATAGCGAACAAACGCCAGGTCCGACCTTTAGATCTATCTTAAACTATGGTTATTTATCACAAGTGTATGTGGGTCCTCCTCTTCCACACAACATAAATTCCACTAGTCAGTCTTGAAAAGATGATGATGGTAGTCCCGTAGTATGGATCAGCAATACATTCACCGTCGAGTTTAAAGGGAAGGAATCATCAGGTGACAGCTTGTGACGTTCTTTGAATAAAACTGAAATTTTGTATGTTTCGTCATCGTTCATGATAGCGTAAGCCTTCGTTTTTTTTATCCTCCCTGTAAAAGGCCATCGTAACACCCTGGTGAGCTGTTACAAACAGCTGAATGGATCAGGTGACTGGGTAAAAATGAAAACTGTCGGATGCATGAACTCTGGAACGAGAAACCATTCGTGTTTTCGTCCACGGCCATAAGAGATACAAATTCTTGGCATGTAATGCTGTCTGTCATGGGCTCTAATTCGTAACATCATGGGGCAACGGTAAAAAGAAGTTTAACGTCATGTATACATCAAGATCATTGGACACAGCATAACTCTGTACTGAATGATGATGACGACGACGGAAATCAGCCAGGTATATTTTGAGAAGCTATGCAGGTAATAGTCTTGGAGGACTTAGGGAAACGCAAACCAATAGAGCCCAACGGGGACGTTGTTCTTCTCGAATACGAGTCCACAACCTTAACCACTGTTACACTGTGTTCTGCAGACTGTCGTAGGTTCCAAACTTTCGCTCTGAGAAGTCTACGTTGTTTCCAACATTAATTACACTCGGTTTTACGTTGGTTTCTCATCAAAGAGATGTATATTTCGGCAGGCCTTTAGAGGTGTGTACCGACACTATCAAACCCAGAGGTACAACAATAAAATAATATTCCATTTCTCCCAATCAATCGAGGCTTTAGTCAGCTATCAAAGCGTTCGAGACAAGGTCCGGGTAAAAGTGATGCATACTAGTGTACAATAACAGGAGAGGGGGAAGGAGATAGGGAAAGAGGGGGAATGAGAGAGGGAAAGAGGGGGGGGGGAGGGGAGGGGAGGGGAGAGAGAGAGAGAGAGAGAGAGAGAGAGAGAGAGAGAGAGAGAGAGCTCATTAGCTGGGGCGCGGTGCCAGTAGTTGCCTCGGAGGTCAGCCTGTGACATTGGACGCTCAACGGCCTCGACTCTCCAAGGTGGAACGTTAAGGAAAGCGGAGCGCGCTTGCTGGATGAGGATAAATCCTTAACAGCCGACCTCCAATCTCTTTACTTCTTTCGTGAACAGAGATCACTTTTAGACAACTACTTTGCCATCCAGTCATTGCAGTGTCCGTTTTGGAGAGAAACGGCTTCATCTATTAGGGACAACTTTCACTAAAAAGACCATTATCCGCAGCACCGGTACTACATAGTGAACCAGAAAAATAAGTTACACCTGTTGCACAAATGGACATCAGCTCGTAGCGAGAATATCGCGTACTCCAGTTGTCACATGGCATCACTCTCTACAGTAGCGTTAAGTGGTATGTTGTAGCAACTGTGGTAATCAGAGGCGCGTTAGCGCTAAGTTTCAAGTGACCTATAACAAAGAGAGAAGAATACGATAGTATCCGATTATAAGATTGCTAAACATACTAAGCACATCGCATCGTATAAGTATTTAGGTGTAAGACCGAGATGCTATTTGAAATGGGGGCGATCACTTAAAATCATTACCAGAATAAACGAATGGAAGTCTTAGACATGTTGGAAAGCTTCTAGGGAAGTCCAGTGCACCTGTAAAAGAAATCGTATACAAGACTTAAGTGCGACCGATCCTGAATATTGTTCCTGCGTTTGTAGCCTTTATCAAACAGGGATGCCAACAGACAGAACAAATTCAGAGACGCGCTGTTAGTGTCATAACAGATCGGCATAGCCCGAACCAGAGTGTAACAGAAATGCTTGGGGACTTTCAATGGGAATCTTTGAAAGAATCCGACTTAGTTTTTGCGAAACCCCGTTTTAGAGAACCTGTGATCATTAAGCTGCCACCACCGTACACTTAAAAAAACACCCCTCTGCCCATTATGCACGCAATTGTTTGACTTGGCGTTGACTGACAGAATTGTTAGATGGCCCCCCTAGGCTTATAGTGCAAACTTTTGTTAAGCAGGAGCGTTAGATCGTCATAATCCCGATCTGGCCGGAAGGCGCTGCCCATAATGCTCCAAACCTTCATGGTACGTCGTTTCTTTTCGGCTTAGAAAAAAATAAGATAGGGAGGCATTTTGATGTGTAAGAACAGGGTCTTTTCCCTTGCTCAATACGCGAATAGAATACGACAGAAAATACTGGTGCGAACTACCCTCGGTATTGCACTTTACGCTCGCTTGCAGACTGTATAGATGGATGCACACGGTCCAGTCATGTTAATCTGACCACCGCCTATCTTCGATGTCACCACTTAAAGACAGCAGGTGGCAGCAGTAGCAGTGGAGGGTACATAAAGCTTGTCGGGGGATGCGCAAAATAATACGGTCGATGCCGTAATGAGGAAATGGGGTGTGTTTATCTGACTTTTGGAGGAGTATGATCATTAGCTTTCGGTCAAAGGGTGGAAGCGTTTCCGAAATGTTTGAAAACGGTTCGCATGCGGCCGTGGTTAAAGTACCGGGTGATCAAAAAGTCAGTATAAATTTGAAAACTGAATAAATCACGGAATAATCTAGATAGAGACGTACACACATGCTTGGAATAACATGGGGTTTTATTAGAACCAAAAAAATACAAACGTTCAAAAAATGTCCGACAGATGGCGCTTCATCAGATCAGAATAGCAATAATTAGCATAACAAAGTAAGACAAAGCAAAGATGATGTTCTTTACAGGAAATGCTCAATATGTCCACCATCATTCCTCAACAATAGCTGTAGTCGAGGAATAATGTTGTAAACAGCACTGTAAAGCACGTCCGGAGTTTTGGTGAAGCATTGGCGTCGGATGTTGTCTTTCAGGATCCCTAGAGATGTCGGTCGATCACGATACACTTGCGACTTCAGGTAACCCCAAAGCCAATAATCGCACGGACTGAGGTCTGGGGACCTGGGAGGCCAAGCATGATGAAAGTGGCGGCTGAGCACACGATCATCACCAAACGACGCGCGCAAGAGATCTTTCACGCGTCTAGTAATACTTCGTTGTTTTTTTCTAGTTCTAATAAAACCCCATGTCATTCCAAGCACCTGTGTCAATTTTTACCTCTCTATCTACATTATTCCGTGATTTATTAAATTTTCAAATTTATACTTTTTGATCACCCGGTACACTGGGCACGGTAAAATGTCGCTATTCAAAACCGGTGTAGAAGGAAATGTGGTGCACCAAGGGTTGAACGACGGCTGCGAACACGTATATGGGTGGAAGAGACACGCAACTGTTGAACAACTGACCGTCCAGATAAACCAAGGGGCCACCAACAGTGCGTCCTCAACGACCGTTTAGCGAAAGTTGCTACGTATGGGCCTCTACAGGAGGCGCCTGGTTCATGTACCAATGTCGACTGCTTTTCATCGGCGACGAAGGCTAAATTTCGCATGCCAAAACCGCAACTGGATTCTCTTGAATTGCGACACGTGGCCTCTTCAGATGAATCACGTTTTATGCTCCATCGAAGAATGACCGTTGAGGTGCAAGAGGTGAAACGTCTGGAAGCAAACATACTGCAACAATCGCCGGAAGGATCCAGACGAAGGAGGGGGAATTATGGTCTGGGAATATTTCCGTGGTATTCCCAGGTGATGTCACCATTCTGGAAGGTACAATGGGTCATGACAAGTATGCATCACCTTTGGGGCACATGTCTAGCCCTACATGTAGTTTTATTTTCCTAGGCATGAGTTTTATTTTCCTAGGCATGATGGCAGGACAATGATACCTGTCACACAGCACGCAGTGTACGTGCTTGGTTCGAAGAGCACCACGATGACTTAACCGTACTTCCCCGGCCATCAAAGTCCCAGGATTAAAGCCCAGTCGAGGGACCAGCTCGATCAAGCTGTACGCGCCGTGGATCCTCAACCGAGGAGGAGGAGATGATTAGTGTGTAACGTCCCTTCGACAACGAGGTCATTGGAGACGGATAATAAGTTATGGTTAGGGATCGCCCACAGCTGGGAACACTGAGGTGCTATTATTGAAATATAAATAAATCCGCGTTACTCCACTGGTCGTGGTAGACGTGGTAAGCAGCCGTGCGAAACCCACTTTAATTGACACTGGCCTTTTCAGGATTAACGGACTGTAAATGCAAATACCTCATCTGCGAGCAGCAAAGAACATGGATTCAGTAGAATTATTGTTGTGATTCTTCAGTTTCTCCCGGCGTATTTCTTGCTCGAACACTCCACGGGTGTACTGCCGGTCCATAGTGTCCAACAGGCACAATATTTCGGCGATCAGACATGTCGCCATCGTCAGGTGCGCTGAGAACTGAGCTCCTGAGGGCGGGCGGGCGTCTTAAATCCCCTCCCCTCGCGAGGCGTTCTCTCCGCGGTCCGCGCCCGCGGGTCAGCGGTCGGTGAGATGCTGGCGTCGGCTGTGGTGGCGTCGGTTAATTGCCTCGTCCTCCCTAGTCGCCCGTTCGTTTCCTTTGCTGAGCGTCTTTTTAATTAGACTCAATGCTGGTTCCCAAGCCCTGCTGAGGTTGTAGCCGCAATCTCGGTTGATGAGTCCGTCCCTGGTACGAATTTCGATAGCCTCTCTAACGACGCTGTCCCAGTATTTAGATGTCTGTGCCGGGACCCTGGTATGTTGGTAGCCCATTTCGTGATTTTCGGACAGACAATGCTCTGCGACTGCCGACTTGTTGGGGTAACCGAGTGTGCCTCTGATGTTCTCGGCAACGATCTTCGATGGTGCACACTGACTGTCCAATGTAAGTCTTCCCACATCGACACGGAATCTGGTATATGCCGGCCTTCCGCAAACCGAGATCGTCTTTGACACTTCCCAATATTGTGCACGTTGGACATTACGGACCGGCAGTACACCCGTGGACTATTCGAGTAGACTTATTGTGGAGATCGTCAAGCGGCACAGATAATCTTCGCGATATCTTGACAGTGTTTTGAGGTAAAAAGCGTAATTGCGTGCAGCTTTAGGGAACTAACGCACAGATGATCCCTCGCTATCTCCCCCACTCCCTCCCCCCCAAAAAAAACACGATTCTTCGAGCAGACTTTTCAGACATATCTTTCATGTTTCATAGTGGCATGCCCTCGGTTTGTCACTCCTAGTACGTGGCAACATACTTGATTCTATGCGTCAAGAACTCCATTAGCCAATCATATATATTTCTTGATAATATGCTACAAATGACGTCCGTTAACAGTGTGATATGCTTTTGAACGCCATCCAGAAATCAAATATAGACTGTCTATCTCTCTACTTGTGTCCACCTTTTACAGAAAATCATGTTTGAACTAAGACTTTACATTCAACACCAGTGATACTACCCAGACAATATTTCCAGAGCTTTTATCAAGTGGCTGGATTATATCCGTAAACCCATTCTAAGCAGTGGTCTCAGCCACTATGGCGTGAAGTTGCTTCCAATTTTATTTACGCTCTTTGGTTCATTAGCTGTTATTCAGTAAGTTAGCTTACATCATCTTCTAGCGGAAACGTCACTGGAGTCGAGAGATTATTGCATCATCACGAGTTCGTTTATCACTGAGTGAACTGCATCACCATTTTGTTTTTCGTCGAATCAGTTAGCTTGTCCCTCATCTATGGTTGTTCACATTTGTGCCTACACTCTGCACTTTCGCTGTCCATGTTGGAGCAGTGGTTTAAGGAAAAGAACATGTCTCCTAGGAGTTAAAATTCACGTCCAGTCGTCGTGATGTAGGTTTCCCATGGTTTCCTCTGATCGCTTCCGTCAAATTCTGGGATAGTTCAAGACCAGACCACTGTTGATTTCCTTCCCAGTCATTCTTCAAGAAGAGTAGCGGTGCTACTCTAATGACCTCGATCACTTCAGGGCGTAGAATTTACAATGCCTCTCACTTCACCGCGAATACACTTGTAGCCTCTCCGGTTTGTTGCTGTGACCTGAAGTGCGCTACGTAGCGGACTACCTGTGTATTTCAGAATTATGTACATATTTTGGAGCGTTTTGCTGGGAAATGCCCCTGCCACGCAATTCACGCACAGCAGAATATACGAGGGTTGGAAATTAAACAGTGACAACTATTTATTCACAACCGATACAAAAGAGTTACATGTTTGCACCTTTTATTGTCCTTCAAAATAATCACCAGCGTTGTGTAGAACCCGTTGCCAGCGTTGTGGAAGGCGTACTATACCGTTAGCAGAGACAGTTCTGTTGATGGTGCGAATGGAGCGGTCTACTGCCTGTCGAATCTCTGGACCAGTTCTGAAGCGAATGCCACGAAGTGGTTCCTTCATCTTCGGAACCAAATCAAAGTCACAAGGACTTAAGTCCGGGGAGTATGGTGGACGGTACAGTACTTCCCAGTCCCATCGACCGAACAGAGTAGACAGCTTGCGCTGTATGCGCCCGCGCATTGTCGTGCAAAATGATGGGTGGGTTGCGCAGAAAGTGTCGCCGCTTCTTTCGCAAAGCTGATCGCAGGTGATGCTCCAAAAAACGAACAGTAATACGACTTAAGTCCTTGTGACTTTGATTTGATTCCGAAGATGAAGGAACCACTTCGTGGCATTCGCTTCAGAACTGTTCCAGAGATTCGACAGGCAGTAGACCGCTCCATTCGCACCACCAATAGAACAGGCTCTGCTAACGGTATACTACGCCTTCCACATCGCTGGCAACGGGTTCTACACAACGCTGGTGACTACTTTGAAGGACAGTAACAGGTGCAAACATGTAACACTTTTGTATCGATTGTGAATAAATAGTTGCCATTTCTAAGTTCCAACCCTCCTAAGTACGAAAAAAGAATGAACATAGCATTATACAGCCAACCGGTTGCACATAACTGGTAGGTACAATGACCTACGTTTCGACACCTACTAAGCACAAATGCGTCTTCATCAGAAAGAAACTGATAAATGGTGAAATTACATTGCTAAAAAGCAGTGGTCAGAATTTAAAGCAACTATGCTCATGTCTGATGATGTTCTCAGCTGGGCACACGTGGCAAAGGCTAGAACGTTTTATTTTCACTTTTGACTTGAGCATAGTAGCTCTAAATTCTGACCATTGCTTTTTAGCAATGTAATTTTAAGATTTATGAAAATTTCATTCTGATGAAGACGCATTTGTGCGTAGTAGGTGTCGAAACCTAGCTCAATTAACCTACGAGTTATGTGCAACCGGTTGGCTGTATAATCTTATGCTGAAAGTAGTATACAGTTGCTGAGTAACAGCCATGTTTAAGACTGCGAAATAAGAATCATACGTCTGAGTGTTTTTACTTCAAAGAACACATGATTGTATGCTGACGTGTCATCGTGGGACCAGGATTGCTTGTCTGCTTTCTGTTCTATTCTATTCATGTATGATTCGCGGAGTGACGGCTGCCTATACATTATATCTGCACTAGTCCCTGTAATGTTTTATGTAGGGACTATGAAAAGTGGGTTACACATGTTGTCCCATGTTAACGCCGTTGCGCAACAGGGGTAGCATATTGTCAGGAGAGAGTAAATGTCCCCGGTTATCTGCAGGTAGGATAACAGGTGCGTCACGGAGTGCTACTTAAACGCCTCGGCAACTGGAAACGTACTCCAAAGCTGACGCACGCGGGACAGTACTGTTCTTGTAGACGGAATGACTAAATTGGGCAGTCACCTTCATATTCTGGCGGCATATGTACCAAATGCAACGTCACGTCCAACCGTAGTGATACGGTGCCCACAATTTAATCAAGGCCGCACAGACGTTGGTGGTGCTGATCAGGAAGTTCAGATGTTACACAATGCGATTTCCATCTTTCCGGCAAGTTGAAAATTTGTAGTAAGTTCCTAAGGGACCACACTGCTGAGGTCATCGGTCCCTAGGCTTACACACTAGTTAATCTAACTTAAACGAACTTACGATAAGGACGACACACACACACCCATGCCCGAGGGAGGACTCGAACCGTGACGGGGGGAGCCGCGCGGACCGTGGCAAGGCACCTGAGACCGCTCGGCTACCCCTCGGGCCCAAGCTGAAAGAACACGTGATAGGAAAGAGATTTTTCCAATGATAGAGCTGCACACACAGGCGTTCTCGAACGGCTCCGTGACGCTGGAGCAGATTTTTATCATCGAGGAATTGAACGACTGGTAAAACTTAGGGACCACTGTTTGCAGAGACATGGTGACAATGTCAAAAAGTAGTGTCACGTACAAGGTCAGTTCAAAAAATTCCGGAACTTTCTCTACAAAATTTTTCTACCCCTACCTTTCACTTATTGTGCGTGGTATTGTTGGAAATACTCTCCTCTAAAGTTGATACACCACTGGCAACGCCGTTTCCTCTTGCGGAAGCAGTTGTGGTACGCCTCTAGCTGGATGGCGCGAAGCGCCGTCTGCAATTTTGTCTCGGCTATCGTTGCAAATCTTGGTCCTCCCTAAGTTTCGACATCATAACCGTAGACCCATGTCTCATCTGCAGTTATGATTCTCTTAAGGAACATCTCGTTCTTATTTGCGCGAAGCAACATCTCTTCGCCGGCCGGAATGGCCGTGCGGTTCTAGGCGCTTCAGTCTGGAACCGCGCGACCGCTGCGGTCGCAGGTTCGAATCCTGCCTCGGGCATGGATGTGTGTGATGTCCTTAGGTTAGTTAGGTTTAAGTAGTTCTAAGTTTTAGGGGACTGATGACCTTAGAAGTCCCATAGTGCTCAGAGCCATTTGAATTTGAAAATCTCTTCACAGATTGCGAGGTGAAAGACTTTCTGGTCTTGACTCACGAGCCGTGGGACCAACTTGGTGGCAACACGACAGATTCCAAGATGCTGTGTCAAGATTTCGTGACGTGATCCAACTGAAATGTTACATTCTTCTGCATTCTCTCGGATAGTCAGTCTTCATTTGGCACTCAGTTTCGTTGACGTTCCTGGGATGAGGGTCGTCGGTAGACGTCGAAGGGTGTCCTGAACAAGAGTCGTATTTAACTTGCCTCCGGCCATTTTTAAAACGTGTGAACCATAAGTAACATCGAGTACGGCTTAAGCTCTCATCACTGTAGACTTCTTGGATCATTTGGCGTCTCTCTGTAAAGGCTGTCTTGAGTTTCACGCAAAATGTAATGCAGACGCGTAGCTCCTCTAACCCTACCATCTCGAAACTCACAAACTGTGTTCAACATTCTACTGAATATAGCGCTGAACAATAACTTACAGACATACGACAGTGAAACTTGCGGCAGTTACACATTAAACACAGGTGTTTGCAAGTATGCCAATCGAATTTCGCTCCGACAAACAATTGGGGCGAAATTACGAATGTTCTGGAATTTTTTGAACAGATCTCGCATCTATGTCACTTGAAGTGCAGAGCAGCATTCAACACAAGTTACTAGGCCCACCATAATAAAGTGTAACCTATTTTTTGAAGTCCTCTCATGTTACCGTCAGTTTGCCACAGTAAGCAGAACAGTGATTTCTCAGACCCCCTCATGAAGGTACGATATGAGATTATGTAAAGTACAATTTATGCGACGTACAACGCCTTGTTTCATATTAGTCTCTGGTGAATATATTCGTAATGCTCTCTTGCAAATGAATTAAATTAAAGCACCTAACTTTTGTCGGAGCTGTTTAAATCTTTGTATTCCTACGGTATATTGATAAGTGTCACTTATGGACCGTCTGACAGCAACTGAATAAAACACAATTTTAGTGCCATACGCGTTTCGCCTTTATTTCCGCTCGAGAGAGATGAATAATACATCAAAACAGTCTCTCGTAAGCTATACTATCTCTTTGTAATCCTCTCAGTGACTCGCAGTTTGCCATTTATCTTCGTTCGGATGAGACTAACGTGGCCATATCTCACTCTAACGCCAAGGTATTTAAACGGCATCACGAAAAAATGCGATTTGTCACTGATATTCCACAAAAACAACGTAAGGCACAAACACATATTAGACCACTCGAAATCTGTCTCATCTTCTAGATTGTTTACAAGGCTAATGATGTATTATCTGATTACTAACACTATGAACCAAAGAAAGGTGGTTCTCGGATTTGCATTCTTCAGATTTTTCCAACTTCTTATCGTGCTTGCTCCAGCTGTTTACAGTGGTGCAATCTCGACTCACTGGAGATTTTTCATATTATGGCAGAAATTATTACTGTTTCGCGTCTTGTTGCTAACTACAATTAAAATCATCGGTGTATGGAGTAGAAAAAATCGTCTGATAAGACAGGACAAAGCTCGAAGTTCGCCGTGATTGAGTAACTTAATTGAAGACAATTACTACTTTTCTTAGTAAAAAATTACTAATGAAATTACTCACATTGTATAATACATACTAGAGTTTACCGGAGATATTACGAATGTTGAGTTTGCTCGCGACAAACGACGTGATAGTTGAATATTTCCGAGACGCTTTCAAGCTGTATGTTTTCAAACGCATCCAAACTTGATGAAAAACTGTATTTTTGGGTAGATTTGCCAGGATAATTTACAAGATCCAATAAAGAAGAAGCTACTAGAATGTGGCTCTTAATTTCACGATCTCACGTGACCGCATCCACCGTTCTGTGGTAGCCTGGCTCAAAAAGAGTTGGATAATTTCACGCTGTTGTGACGACAATCCCTATAGCTGAATAATGGCATTGTCTTAGTTTTATGTAAACCAGTCCTGCAGAATTAGCCGCTAGAAACGTTTACTTAAAAAAAAAATATCGGTGGTAGACTACGAAAACCTGATAACTTCATCTGTCTGTGAAAAACTCCTAATTCCAATAACCAGTAACTCAAAGAGAGATTTGAAGTGCATGGATTTCTGTAATCTGTCAACAACCAAGCTTCTACTATATAGTTACACGTGCAGTAGTTTCATACGTATCACTTTATATTATTTATAAGACATCGTTTTTGCTTCTCCTCTAAAATTTAACAAAATGGAGTTACGAGATTTTCATTGCCTACCAGCGATACGACAGTCGTTATAAGGGAGTTTCAGTTTGGGATAATCTAGCTCATGCTCTTAAAATTCTACAGTGCTTTTATAACGATAGACATTTCAGATTTCTAGTAAAGCTTATTTACATAGTTTGAGACGAAATCCAATTATCATTCGATATTTTTAAATACAACATAACTTTGATTGAAATTTTGGTGTCTGGAGGCAGTAAAATAATAACAACTATAGTCCGTTATAGAGTTCTTACCAATACGGGATGCGAATTTTTATGTTTTCCTCATTTTTACCGCTTCCGTTGCCGAATGTTTATCGTCGCAGCCTTCGGCGTGGAAGTACCCGCGTTAGATTCCCAGTATCTCCTCTCAACCTTGCGAGGCAAAATGAGCTGCTTGAATAAAGAACCAGCGGTAGAATCAGGATTCATCTACCGACAATAATAGCTGGAGGGATTGGCGACATGTCGATATTTTGTCGTCCCTCGTTCTACCTTGTAGGCAGCAGTCGAAACAGGCCTGGAGCCTGATCCGTGAGTGATGTTTACTACGTTTGTTTTACCTCATTTTGGCTATTCATATAGCGATTTTAAATTGTTGGAATTGAGAAACATAATTACGCATTTTAGTTAAATTTGGAACACTATGTGCAAATGCAAATTGGCAGTGTACCAACACAGCCGTTTGAAAGAATTCAGAAAATAATTACAATATTAACCGTATTAGACCGAAACGCTACGTCTCAAACATTTCAGTTGAATTGGAGTCTGCGACCTCTATACTTCCAATCGAAAATTAGAGTTTCCCGATGGTATTAAATTCGTCTTTTCGAGTACATTAATTTGTAGCTACAGCGCTTCTTTTGTTCTATAATTACGTTTCTGTATCGAACTAAATCGTTCTGTAATCAGGCATAAATGTATTCTGGAGGAGAAGTTACGCTGCTAGTCAAAGGTTTTTTATCACCTATCACAATTATGAATTGGAGGTTGAAACAGGGATTCGTTTTGAATATTCTATTCATATCCCCTTTCTGATAATAAAATAAGCATGAACATGCAAAGACTAACCGTCTTCTGTTGTATATTTGAATAGATGTTTGCCTGTAGGGGCGCTGATCAGTATCCACAACAGCACTGTCATGCCATCACCTAAGATGGTTGCATTCACAGAATAATCTAAGTTATAAGTATTTGGAAGCCTTTTTTGAACGTATAATATGTTCGTCGACCTCGTGCAGGACGTATAAAGACTCAGTGTATGACGTCAGCGGTGAAGCATGGTGGCGGGTCGGTCACGGTATGGGGATGTTTCGTGGTTAATAAAGCCGGTGATCTAATGAGAATTAATGGAACACAGGATAATGATCAACAATGCAGTTCCATCTGGCAAGAGGCTTATCGTTCTGCAGCAAAACAATGATCCCAAACATGCTTCTGATTTGTGCAGATGGTTTGTCAATAGAAAATGGAAATGCGGAGAACTGAAGATGATCATTTGGCCAAGTCAGTCGCCTGAGTTAAGGCCCGTTGAACTTCTATTGGATAAACTTGACAGGGAGGTCAGGAAAATGAGGTCATCTGATGTTGAAGCTCTATGGAATAATTTACAAGCGTGTTGAACTGCAGTACCTGCAAAAACACTACAAAATCTTATCTCCAGAATGCCAAGATTTTGTGCAGCTCATCTGAGTCAAAGAGTGCATACTTTGATGAGGCTAAAATCTAAGCCATATTGTATGCGGCATGTGCCGTTGTGAGAGTTTGACACAGACGGCCCATTCGCCTGCGTCCTCTCGGCCTAGCCACCTGTTTCTGGGCGACCGCATATGACCGGCATCCCGCTCACAAGGGAAAGCCTTCCTATCCATATTCAGTAGTTTCATCTATGTCACGCAGACTCATTCACGGCCTCCAGTTCGTGTTCCCAAGAAGGCCGTTGAAGACGATAGAACACTGTCTCTAAATTATGAACCTTCACGGTTGGAAAGTTGCTACAATATCTCTTTCTCTGACAGCCAAGCCAAGTTTCACCGATGCTTTACCATTATTACGGGAAAGTTATTTACGCCATCTCATTAGAATTGCAGCAGGTTTCAAGTAAATTAATGACTGTCTGGTGTTGTGGCAGATACAAGGATTGCCCTTATCTGACGCTACAGTATCATGAAAATTTCTTGAATATAAAAAGATATTTATTCATCTCACGCGAACTCACTGCAGAGCTAAAAAGCAGTTTACCCTCACCAGGTCTCCCGATTAAGTCACATCTCTTCGGTCACACCACACTGTAGGGCGTACAATGTCAAGGAAAGCATTTCAGCTCAAGTCTAACACATACAAATAATTTACAATAACCTCCCTTTACAATAGCGTGCTTGAATGAAATTTCCTTAGGATTCTCCAAATGAATCTCAGTCTTGGATCTGCTGTTTACGCAGCTAGGTAGTTGTATGGGGTAGTTCAAGTTTTAATTGATTCGGATCGAGATATTTTACACTTGTTATTGTTTCCAATGATTTGTCATTAATAGTGTAATCACCAATAATGGCTTTTTCCGCCTGTTTGCGCAATACGTTGTATGCCGATCAATTTAGAGTCCCTCGATACTCTGCACGAGGTGGTCAGCCGCAAGAAATGAAATGAAATGAAATGAAATTGGGAATGGGGCGCGGTGTTGGGTGGGTAGGTGGGGGGGGGGGGGGGGAAGGAGAGGGAGAGGGGGGGGAGAGAGAGAGAGAGAGAGAGAGAGAGAGAGAGAGAGAGAGAGAGAGAGAGAGAGAGAGAGAGGGGGGGGGGGGTACGATCGAAAAGGCTCTTTTCTTTTTCATGTAATTTCATCAGTTACTTTATATAGAACCTGGTTTCCAACATTTATTTGGCCATTGAGCAGCTGTTTATCTTGTGTTAATACTTCGCGTATGTGCATTACGTTACAATTTTCTAGCGTCATCTGCAAACAGTTTGAAGTAATATTTGATTGCTTTTTCGGTACCCATTGAACCACACACTTATAACATGAACCACGATTCGCATCGTGCTCATACAATGCCCTGACTACAATCAAACCCAAAGCATTTCGTATCACGTTAACGCCTTGCCTCCAAAATGTCTCCGACCGCGTAAAACGGCCACATAGCACAAATTTTGCCGGCAAAACTGTAAGCATAAGCAATCAGGCGTCCTATGAAATACGTCTGCCGAAAACACTTTCGCTTCTCGTGGCCGGTATTTGTGTTACGGATGTTTGCTGTTGAGGTAACAGTTGCATTGGAACCAAAAGAGCACGTAACATACGACCAGACAATTTCACTTAAAAACGGGCGTCTAACTAGAAGGATTAAAATAGTACCGTTGTATGATCCTCTCGTATATAGAGTAGACGCTCTGCTTACAGTATGTGAAAAGTTAAAAGTCTTTATCAGACGAGGATTCAAATATGGAGAGGCGCCCTATAAGTTGAAACCATGGTAATGTGTTCAAACTGTGTCTGCAGTCTGTACAAAATTTTTGAGAAGTGTCATTTTTCGTTTATTTGGCCTTTATTGTTTGGGAAAACTCTATACCTGTCCCACAACCAGCTGATTTCGGTCTCTATTGCAATTTATGAAGCTATGACTAAGTCCCTGAGCCGCGCCTGGATGGTGTAGTTACTGTGCACTGCCCTCCAAATTCAGTGACCTGTACGCCCCGTCCATTGTCACATACCATCAGCTAAATCGCACTTCACATACTGAATCTACTTGCTTCGGTAAACAACGCACAAACCAGAGTGTTCCAGATGGCGCGCTTGATTTATTAGAGATACGAGACTGAAATGGATAAACAGATGGAGAAAAAACTAAATGTAATCGAAAGAGCCGGCCGTTGTGACCGAGCGGTTCTAGGCACTTCAATCTGGAAACGCGCGACCGCTACGGTCGCAGGTTCGAATCCTGCCTTGGTCATGGATGTGTGTGATGTCCTTAGGTTAGTTAGGTTTGAGTAGTTCCAAGTTCTAGGGTACTGATGACCTCAGATGTTAAGTCTCATAGTGCTCAGAGCCATTTGAACCATTTGTAATCGAAAGACAAGATTAATAATAGACAAACGTAATGTAAACAATAGCAATAACGCAGCGTCCCCATATTACAAATTCAGAGAATTTCTGCCCTTATATTTTCATAAGAAATAAACGACCACAACAATGCTAATACAAGGCAGCATTAATTAAAATATATACAGTAAATTGTGATCAGTACTGTCATTTGCTAAACTAGTTTCGACTGATCAGTCACGGTTAATTTTTGGTCTAAGGCTGCGTCTAGATGTGCGAGCGGCGACATTTGTGTAAGAGTCCTGTAAGACTTAACAGCTGAAAAGTTTCTGTGAAAATTCAAGGTAATAAATTTTATCGTTAAAAGAAAAACGCACCGCTGGTCTCCACCAATAACAATGCAAACATGTACAGAAATATAATTTCGTTTTGCTAGAAGGCGGACCTGTTAATCGTGTGCAAAACACTGATGCTGAGCTTGAAAAGCCTGTGTGCTTATCTCTAACAAAAATAGTTTATATACAATCTTTTCCTGTTTATATGTTTGTCTGCACAGACCCGATGTGAGAGAGAGAGCATGAAGATCGTTGTCTGGCCATGTTAAGTAAGCGAATAAATCAACAACACAGACTATCACTTACATGAAGTTATATACGACTGGCCTGAGGATGTGGAGCTCCATTTGTACCGAAAAACTTGTTCGACGAGCCACTCAAGTAACGAAATATGATATAACACAGGAAATGTATTCGCAGTTGCGAATGTGAACCACCTTCGGCTGTATATTAGAAGCACGACAATTTGTGCCGGCCTGGGACTTTAACATAGATTTCTGGCTTTACCCCGAGCATTCGCCTTAAGCGCTTCGGCTATCCGTGCACGAATCACGGCCAGAGCCAAACTCTCACGTGTCGTCGTCCTTTTTTTGTCACAACCTCCACTCGTCCGTTACGTACATTTCCGTTCAGAAAGGGCCTATTTTTTATAAGCTGAAGACCTAGTATTGGCAAATAAATATGAAATAGCAATGCCTGTGTTATTAAGAAGTACGATGTACTGTTCCTTCGGACATGCATGCGTATCTGAAAGAATATTGCATCTTACTTCTTAATACCTCAGTCACTGTTATTTCGTACATTTGATAGTCCCTGGAATATTGAAACTCTGTTCCTGACCGAGACTCGAGTGTAGAATCTTTCCTTCTGCCGGCAACACTTTTAACGACTGAGCTAACAGGCACGAATCACTGGCCGATCTCTCAGTTTCAGTCCTGCCAACACTGCTCGTCTGCATTTCAATTTACACAACAGATTTTCTGCATACCTTGCTCGACTGGCAGTCCTGGAGGAAAGTACATCGCGGAGGAATAGCTTGGGCGCAGCCAGGGACTTGTTTCCAGGTCGAAGTGTGACGTTGGACTGACCGCAACAACATTCGCATGTAACTCTAGAGCTTCGAGTGTTCGTCTGATTATCACAAGGACGCAAACGTGAGAGCACTGCACCAGCAAGTAGAAGCTACGTGGCAAGTGCGTGAAATCTGGTGAAGTCAGCAAGAAACGCAACGAAAAATTTGTATCCCGATACTTGCGTCACAGTGACCACTTCTCCGTGCGGGACATACCATTGGTTTCACCCTAATTGTGCGCAGTGGGCTATTTAAGGTAGCCTGCAGGTGCAGAAAAATAGCAATCGCCACTAAATAACAAATATGATTTTTCTCGTTGGTCTTTAGGGTCAAAACTAAAAACTGACCCTCCTATGTAGCCGAGATCGCTGACGCACACGTGTGGTGGCACTCGACTCGGCGGTAAGCCGAATCCTGGTGATTTATGAGAATTTCACTGCATGCATTTGGCTGGCAACGGGAGGAGATTCGATAGGGTAAACTTCCTAATCACCAGTCTTTACGCCAATGAGCAGGATTACATTTCAAACCTATTCGCAGTGTGACAAGTGCCAACACCGGGTTTCACCCACCCTCTCCCCTGTCGTCGTCACTATCACCATCACCATCGACTACAAATACAACACTACACTATCCACATATCCATTACTCACCTCTGTGCTACAAATACACATACGACATATCTCTCAAATATCGGCAAGGGAAGAGGCCAATGAGCGTGTAGGAAGAACTCCCTTTCCGACCCAACCCGTGGAGTTTAGAAATCAATGGTTGGAAATGAATATTTCAGCCGATATAACCTGTTGACTGAGCAACGGCTGTGAGGCACGTGTTTGTAAAATTCTTTTATTTCGTAGCAAACAGCTGTCTGTAGCGTCAACGGTGGAGGGGCTATCTTGACAACAACAAAAAATGCACAATAGTGAACGATACAGCTTACTGCTGCGTACAGCACATGCCTGGTTGTCAAAGACGCAACATTACTAGGCACAGCAATTTGCAGGGATGCATTTAAGATGTGACTGGTGCAGCATGATGTAGTGTAGGCAAATCCGAACAAGTGTGCAAAGGAATGTTTTGCAATAGTCGTCATGCTAATTTATCGCCTATGTAGAAACTGGGTTGTTCAACCCACACAGAGCCGGACAGTGTTCTCGGCGTAAGTAGAATCATAGTAGATGGTACTGGACGGTGTGGAAGAAGTTTCATCAACCTGTTAACAAGAACGTAAAATGTGACTTTGGTGTGTGCCGTGTGGACAGAATTGGTGGAGCCGCAATTACATCCGTATTACAAACAACGTACACAAGTAATGGGGCAAAAAGATTTTTAAACACAGAGTTGATGACAATGCACTGAAGTGTTTGTCGTCACTTTGACTACTTGTTAAGTGTGCTCAGTTTTTGCTATAATAAACGCTGCCTGGTGGAAAAAAAAGTGAAGGACAGGAGACGTGGTAGGATGTCAACGTAATTTCGTACACGAACACGCCATCGTCTGGTATGTAAATTATTATAATTGCAAATCTCCGTGACTGGTAGAATTGCTCCGAGATCACAACAGTTTTATTCGTATTTAGTGCAGTTATCAGGTAGGAAACGTAACAGACGTGAACAGCAATCTTGTGTGACCACCGTGAAGAACACACGCAGTCGTGGGAGTGTGTCAGGTGTAGATAACCCAGAGTTTGATATGGGCCTTATTGTTGACGTCAGCTTGGACAGCAGGTCGAATCATGCAATATACAGATATGTATAGCATTCGGATGTCACGGTGACCCAATGTTAGACTGCATTGAAACGTGAGGGCAGGCATAATCGTCAAGGTTCCGGGCAATTACGTCTCACCATCACAAGGATGGATCGCTGTTTTGTGCACCAATCCCTTGACATCCGCAGCTGCCATCCGAGAACAAGTAATGGACTCCGTGCAGCATCGTGAACATTCTGTGCCATTGGTCGGAGACTACGAGCAGCCGGACTATAGCGAATTACAGTCGTGTGGAGGCTGCCGCCAACGCAACAACACGAACGACTGCATTTGGAGTGGTGTCCAGACCTGGCAGCGTGGACTGCTGACGAATGATGAGGCAATATGTTCAGTGATGAATCGCGGTGCTGCACTACTCAAGATGATGATTGTCGGCGAGTGCGACAGCGACCATGGGAGACGTCCCATTCTTCCAGTGGTTTGGAGAGCCACAACGGTGTTACCTCTGAGGTCATTATGTGGGGAGCCATCGAGTATGAGTTCAGGTCGCGACCGCTAGTGATTGAGGGAACTGTAGCGGTACAACAATACGTCACAATACGTCACGGACACCCGGAGTCCTCATGTGGTACATCTCTAGCGTCAGTATCGTGGTGCCATTTCAACAGGACAACGGTCCATCCATGGCACGTGTGTCGATGAACTGTCAACATGACGTTGAGGTAGCCCTGCGGCCAGCAAAATCACCATATCTGCCCCGACAGAACACGTGTGCGACCAGCTCAGACGTCGACTACAACCAAGTACCAGCATCCTGGATAACAGGAGAGGATGCAACGGCTTTATGACACCCATCCCTAGGGAATTAGTGAATGCGATCAGGCCAGAGGGGGTACAACGTCGTCCTGATAAGTGGGTTCATGCTGCAAAGTTCTTTGTCAATTTGACTATTTTATAATCAATGAAATATTATATACTCTCTAGACCCGTGAAGTTTCATTTCGTTTCCTCCTTCGCTTTCTGACGCTTCTCTTTTTCTGTCGGACATTTTATAAAAAGAACTGAATATCCATTTCTGAGCTTGAACTATTCATTACAAACTACTCAGTTTAGGGTCATCTACGATCAGCGTAATTTCAATTTTACAGGTATGGGGTACCATTTGCCAGTCATCACTTATGAGGCCGTATTTGCCTTGAGTTCTAACTTTTGCCGTATTCTTACGGCTAATACAACGAAAAGACAGCAAGATGATTTTATTGTTCGAATATCATCTACGTCGACATCCGACATCAACTTCTGAACGGAAATGATTTCCCTACGACAGCATGTTTTTGTCTTTAGAGCAGAACGTTCCGATGGCCATTGGTAGTAAATTAAAAAAAAATTTCTGGACCAGGATAAGAAAGTGATCTAGAGACAAGCTGGAACTTTGATCCTGTCCGTGAGATATACTCGAATATCTCAGCTGGAAGCGTACGCTGGCGAAATCCGGGTTTATGGGTTCGAAGTCCGGCCTGGCACTTCTAAGTTGGCCTTTTATTTCTCAGTACGGTAGGCTTTTCTGAACACGAGGCTTTATGGATAGAAATACGAAAATGTCCTTCTTATCCCACGTGCGCATCTCCGACATCATTACATTCCTGCTAGACAAGTCGTGCACAAGCGGAAAGGTGCTTTTTCCAAATATATTTAATCCAGAAGCAAATAGAAGAGGTAAGAGAGTACTGCATATAATAGTCCGTCATGCAATATTAAGTCTGTTTAAAATAATATGGGTTGTTGAAATGAATGAATGGTAGTTATAAATCTTTCCGTTACCAGTTGCACAGCCGCGCTAGGATTAGCCGAGCGGTCTCGGGGGCTGCATTCATGGGCTGTGCGGCTGGTCCCGGCGGAGGTTCGAGTCCTCCCTCGGGCATGGGTGTGTGTGTGTGTTTGTCCTTAGGATAATTTAGGTTAAGTAGTGTGTAAGCTTAGGGACTGATGACCTTAGCAGTTAAATCCCGTAAGATTTCATACACTTTTGAACATTTTTTTGAACAGTTGCATAGCTCTGAGCACTATGGGACTTAACTTCTGAGGTCATCAGTCCCCTAGAACTTAGAACTACTTAAACCTAACTAACCTAAGGACATCACACACATCCATGTCCGAGGCAGGATTCGAACCTGCGACCGTAGCGGTCGCGCGGTTCCAGTTGTAGCGCCTAGAACTTCTTTATTAAAGTATTATTTCTTCTTTATTAAAGTGATCATTTAGCCTAATTATACACAACAATTCCTCAGCTTCCATTTAAATATTTGTCTTTCGTAAAATTTTCGACGTCATCTTGAGACGTTGTAAGAGGTCCGAGCAGATGTAAAACAGATTTAATTTTATGTAAGAGGTCCGAGCAGATGTAATTTCGATGTATTGCTCATGCGCTGCCTGCGATATGCAAGGTATAAGAGAATCGCTGACCAGAGAGCAGTGTTGACTGTACGAACTGTGTAGCTGTAGCAGTAAGTTGTTGCCAGTGTGTGTGTGTCTGCTCTGGTCTGGTCTGGTGTATCATGTTGGCTGGGCCGGTCGCGGTGCTGAGTATTATCGTATAAGGTAAAAAAAAAAGCAGCCTCGCGCATATCTAGTAATATTATGTAAACTCCCATGTATATCTTTTAAAAATGTCCTGATAGTAACAAGCATTCATTTCAATTTAAAGAATTTAATATTTTTTAATGCATGATCATTCCGATTGTTGCAAAAGAAAAATCATTTGCTTCCTTTCATAAATAACAAATGTATAGGCCAGCATTGCACAGAGCTGTGCCGGAAAAGAGCTATTGTAAGAGCAGATAGTAGCCGACTTTATCGAGGTGAGAATTTTTGCTTTTTATTCAGAATGATCTTACAGGGCCATGACGCAGCAATGCTGTCGTCCAAATTTTACCAGGTTACTGAATTTATGTTTTAGTATGAGGTTTAGGAATTTTTCTGTTTCGAGCTTATATTAAATGAGAAAAGAATTTTGTGGGTACATTAAATGGGAACCAGTTTTGTACTGAGGTTACACTAAAATTAGAACAATTAACCAAGATAATATTTAATAATTATATTTTTTGTGGGGAGGTTACACTGATTGTCTGTAAATGGAGGATTATTATTATTACACTGAGTGTCGCAAATATTATCGGTCAAGCTATTCGAGTCGGCTATTTCACTCATTGCACATCGCGATGTACTGTTAACAGTTTTTCGCGGCATTTTCTCACAAATCGAAATTAAGCACAAAAATGAAACAAACACAATTACAACAAAGAGCAATAAATTGCCGATGATCTGTGAAAGAAAGCGTGACAAATTAGTAAATGCGTTGCGCCAGATGCGAACTACACTTCAGTAAATAAGAGCAGATATACGACTACTTCTCAGAGATTCACAAAGAAATACGATCCTGGCCGGTTGTCGCCAAGTGTAACCTCCCCACAAAAAATATAATTATTAAATATTATCTTGGTTAGTTATTCTAATTTTAGTGTAACCTCAGAACAAAACTGGTTCCCATTTAATGTACCCACAAAATTCTTTTCTCATTTAATATAAGCTCGAAACAGAAAAATTCCTAAACCTCATACTAAAACATAAATTCAGTAACCTGGTAAAATTTGGACGACAGCAGTGCTGCGTCATGGCCCTGTAAGATCATTCTGAATAAAAAGCAAAAATTCTCACCTCGATAAAGTCGGCAACTATCTGCTCTTACAATAGCTCTTTTCCGGCACAGCTCTGTGCAATGCTGGCCTATACATTTGTTATATATGAAAGGAAGCAAATGATTTTTCTTTTGCAACAATCTGAATGATCATGCATTAAAAAATATTAAATTCTTTAAATTGAAATGAATGCTTGTTACTATCAGGACATTTTTAAAAGATATACATGGGAGTTTACATAATATTACTAGATATGCGCGAGGCTGCTTTTTTTTTTTACCTTATACGATAATACTCAGGCTCCGGCATCGCTGCACCGCGACCGGCCCAGCCAACACGATACACCAGACCAGACCAGAGCAGACACACACACTGACAATAGCTTACTGCTACTGCTACACAGTTCGTAGAGTCAACACAGCTCTCTGGTCAGCGATTCTCTTATACCTTGCATATCGCAGGCAGCGCATGAGCAATACATCGAAATTACATCTGCTCGGACCTCTTACATAAAATTACATCTGTATTACATCTGCTCGGACCTCTTACAACGTGGAGCTAATGTAGGAACTTCTGGGAAGGGATTTGAGGGGACAGCAATTTTTCGTTTCAAGCCCAACAAAAAGCCAACCATAAATTCTTTCCTTCGTTCACATTCCCGAGTGATTAGTCCCGTTCTGTTGCCACAGAATCAGAAGTAAACCCAGGCCCATCAACTCCTAATCCTCCAAGACATTCGGAATGTTACAGCTCAGTAACAACATTCTGTTTTGTCGACCGTACAACACGTGCGAAGCGGGGGAAAAAATTCAGTTTGCCATCTAACTTCACCATTTCGTCTCAATCTTACGAGAGGGAAGAGAAAATTGTTCTTGGGAAACTCCCAAACAAAGTTAGTCGAGGTTTTCAAAAATGTGCTGGATGTTTTAAGAGAAACCTTCAAATCCAGATGAGGATTCATCTTCATCACCACCTGACGTTGAGTCGGAGGAAGAAAACGCACGTTGTGATTTCTGCATCATCCGATTTCACGAGCCTAGATCTGTGAAGAAAGGGGACTGTATCAGGTGTGGTTTCAAGAAATCTGTGTGGGCGCTGCTGGTCATAAATAACTCCGGTGCGGGAAATGCATCTAACGCGTTGAACAGTTAAAAAGTGTAATCTTCCATGTTGCTGTAATTGTACAACAGTTTACATTGATTCACGTACATCAAATTAGAACTCATATCCCCACATTTTTAAAAATTTTTCCATTCTTTCAACACTTTAAATTTTGTTGTTTACAGTGAATAAGAATAGATTTTGAAGCAATGTAATTATATCACACAAAACTTAATAACGATGATCTATACAGCATTACAATTTAACATGCGTAATAAAATATTTACTACCCCTTTGGTGTCCACTAAGTTGAGTGAGACGTATCAGAAGTCCACCTTCCAAAGACACGTGCGATGTTTGTGATAAGTTCTATTTTACTGGAACACTTTGTTACATCATACATGCATAGGTGACTATTGCATTCGTCAACAAACTCGCTTCCTAATTTCTTTCTGTACAGTGTAATGCCAGACGCACTCTTACATGCCCATAAATGGCACTACATGTGCACACGTTTCTGACGTTCTGCAGGAGGCAAAACTGAATTATGAGCAAGTAATAACTAATCTAATAAACAATCTAACCAGGTACCCAAAAATCCAGTACATAGTGTCGCTTCAGGATGGAATATATTACGTCTGTATCTGCTTAAAACTTGGAATTTGTATGTGTCGGTTTCAGTGGAAATATTGTGATACAAATTGTTTGGCAGTCTGTTCAAACGATTAAAATTTATAATCGACGAACGAGATCAACGTGAGAGCTCCTCAGAAGTTTATTACTTACTATATGGAACATGAAAGCAGATTATATTCTACAATCTAATTTATATATGAAACTCAAGTACTATCTAACCATTGTTCAAAAAGAAAGTAGAGAGCGTTTTACGTAATTGTTGTGCAAAACTCCTTCATTAATAACTTAATTAAATGAACTAATTTTCTGCTGAGAAGAAAAGAAAAAGCGGTAACTGAAGGCATCGCTCCTGTCAGACAGTGTGTACAATATAAGAAGATCGGAAACGTTTAAGAAGTAAAAGTGATCGACACAGAAAGACAGTGCCGCAAAATGCAATAAAGGGCACCCATATGAAATCAACAAACTTCTGCATGTGTACTTTGGATGCTATTGCAAGAGGCACTGCTTAGCCGTTTAAGTTTTCTGCCAAACGATTGACGCTAACAATCATAAACGTTTAACACGATTCCACTGAAAATACGAGACTAATGCGCTATAGGCTTAAACGGGAGGAGCGAACAGACGCTCGTCATTGTTATTCCACAAGAAAAATACCACGAGTTTACGTAAGGTGACCCTGGAGAGCACGGAAGGAGAGTAGACTTTAGAAGTCACGAAACGCGTCGATTCACCAGTCAGGAATGAAATACCGAAATAACGTCCTTGCGAAAAGGGGGAAGTTCCATTCCGGGGAAAGAAATGAACAGTAATTATTTCATTACCCATTCCGACAAAAAGTATTGCTGTTCAGAAACCAAGCAAGGTTGTGGTCGCGACGATTCAGCACCAACAACAGAAGGGACAGCATGACATTACGTAAAGTTATGTTTCATTCTTAGAGTTTGTGCCAGAAGGTTTTTATCCATACTCGACGTTCACCGGTGGCACTCACGGCCACCTGGTTGTTTTGCAACATTGAGCCAAGCATCCAGCTTGCACGGGAACGAAGGCTTAGATTTTTATTTGTGCGTGCTTTTGCTGCGTATTGCTTACATATTTAATAGCCATCGAATATATGAAGGGAATGTTAAGATTTAGAAAAATTTCTTTTATGGGTAAACGGTATGTTTTAACTGCCCTTCATTGCGTAATATGTACGTAGGCGCTAAGCAGTTTTACACTGATGAGTCAAAGAAACTGATATACCTGCCTAATTTCGTGTAGCACCCCCGCGAGCACGCAGAAGCGGCGCAACACGACTTGGCATGGACTCTACTTATGTCTGAAGCAGTGCTGGAGGAAACTGACACCATGAATCCTGCAGGGCTGTCCATAAATCCGTAGGAGTACGAGGAGGTGGAGATCTGAACAGCACGTTGCAAGGCATCCCAGATATGCTCCATGATGTTCATGTCTGGGGAGCTAGGAGGCCAGTGGAAGTGCTGAAAGTCAGAAGTGTGTTTCTGGAGCCACTCTGCAACAATTTTGGACGCGTAGGGTGTCGCATTGTCCTGCTGGAATTGCCAAAGTCCGTTGGAACACACAATGGACATGAATGGATGCAGGCGATCATACAGGATACGTACGTGGCACCCGTCACAGTCGTATCTACACGTATCAAGGGTCCCATATCACTCCAACTGCACACATTCCACACCGTTACAAAGCCTCCACCAACTTGAACAATCCATGGATTCATAAGGTTGTCTCCATACCCGTACTCGTCCATCCGCTCGAAGCAATTTGAAACGGGACTCATCTGACCAGGCAACGTGTTTCCAGTCATCAACACTTCAATGTCGGTTTTGACGGGCCCGGGCGGGGCGTAAAGCTTTGTGTCTTGCAGCCATCAAGGGTACACGAGTGGGCCATCGGCTCCGAAGGCTCATATCGATGATGTTTCGTTGAATGGTTCGCACGCTGACACTTGTTGATGTCCCAGCACTGAAATCTGCAACAATTTGCTAAAGGGTTGCACTTCTGTCACGTTCAACGATTCTCTTCAGTCATCGTTGGTCCCATTCTAGCAGGATCTTTTTCCGGCCGTAGCGATGTCGGAGATTTGATGTTTTACTGTATTCCTGATATTCACGGTACACTCGTAAAAATGGTCGTACGGGAAAATCCCCACTTCATCGCAACCTCGGAGACGCTGTGTCCCATCGCTCGTGCCCCGACTATAATACGACGTTCACACTCACCTAAATCTTGATAACCTGCCATTGTAGGAGCAGTAGCCGATCTAACAACTACGCCAGGCACTTGTTGTCTTATATAGGCGTTGCCGACCGCAGCTCGGTATTCTGCCTGCTTACGTATCTTTGTATTTGAATACGCATCCCTATGCCAGTTTCTGTCGCATTTCAGTGTAGTTCGTAGTAACAACAGCTTTGGCTTCTATGGCACCAAATAAATATTCACGCAGTAGTCACGCAATTCGTGTAGATTACGAGAAGGTGGTTGGCTACTCCCGATCAGACTTTCAATTACATCATAAATGTGTTTGGATTACTCCATGACAAATACTAGAGCCAATGGAAACAATTCTCATGGTCCACAGGCCAGAAGATTGCTCAATGATAAATTGTCGTCACTGAAAACATCACTGCTAGGAGCATACCTGCTACAATTGGAAGCAGTCAACCGTACCATTCGCATATTTCTCTGTCTTAATGCTGTCTTCTGTAATAACCGAAGGTTCCTGAGACGTTACGTGGACTACGACATGCATCATAACATTCCTTGCATCAGTCCGTGATGTTCCCGTGTCACATGTGTCGAACAGGCTAAGTAACATAACACAAAAAGAGGTCACCCTAAAATTGACTGACATGACTAGTTAGTATACATTCCAGTCGCAGTGTTCACGGGAGCACTGAAGTCTAACTATGTAATCGAGTCAACGGTGTTTTCTGAAGTTCACGATAGAAACACATTCGTCTGGAGGCTTGCGTATAGTTGCGAAGCTGCGGCAGTCAAAGGCTTGAGCGATAAATCGCGGGTAGCACAAGATGCAGTGGGTGGATGATTATTATTATTATTATTATTATTATTATTATTATTATTATTATTATTATTATTATTATTGGTTTGTGGGGCGTTCAATTGCGCGGTTATCAGCGCCCGTACAAATTCCCAACCTTTGCTCAGCCCAAACTCGCCTCTTTCATGAATGATGCAGTGGGTGAAGACAGTCCATTCAGTAGATAAGTATGCCGAAAACGAATAAAGGGAAAAGCGAAAACCAGAAAAAAGCCCAAGTCGTCACCACCAAAGTCAGTAGTACCAAAACAGAAGTACGCAAGAGAAATCCAAAATAAGAATACTGGATTATATTTGTACTGGAACTGTAGTGACGTGTGATCAGAGGCTTCAGGTACGAGCAGCACGTGACGGCTTGGCGAGCTGAGCGGGACCTGAAGTTGCCGATCAGAGGTCGTTCATGGCTAACGACTACTCCCAAGAGAGCGTTCCCTGTTTACCAGCCGCTGGCGTGGACATGATATGAAGGCGCCGAACCGAATATCGCTAAGCTGCCTCTGTATCGATATAGTCATCGCAAAATATAAAACAGTACCGTACATTTGTGAAGTTTATTGTGGTACTGGATTTGCAAACAAGTTTGTCGAAAGATGTGCTCCAAAGTATTTCTGCTTTCCGCTGTACTGCACCTGTTGATACATTCGGTACAAATTTTCGTCCATTCTTCTGTACACAGCAGGCAAACTGCCTACGTCGTCTTCTCAGACGAGGACAAACGTTAGACGCCTCGTCGTCTAAAATGAATTTCTCCGTCATTCCACACCATGCATTCGACGGGAACCGTTGCACGACATAATCAACTCCTAAGCCCCATTATGGTGATTATCGTTCTCAGTCGAAGGCCAATCGCAAACCTCCGTTTTCTAAAGTCACTAAAATCAATATCGTTCCCAATTTTCTGCACACAGCTTCTGCTGAATAGTTTATAGATTTCTAAGACTCTCAAGGGGAAAGATGACTGACTGTACCATGGCATCAAAGTACCCATGATTCGTGAGTTATGACTCATCGCGCCTGGAGTTGGGTGCAACACTCCTATTATAGCAGTGCATCCTAGTGCTGTGTAGTGCTCGGTAGTGTTGGTCCGTGAATTACAAAATCTCTGCTATAGTAAAATGGTACATTACAAAATCTCTGCTATAGTAAAATGGTACATTACAAAATCTCTGCTATAGTAAAATGGTACATTAACATGCAGAGAGACTGGTAGATTCCGTATGTGTACGTATCTGCGAGACAAAGGGCCAATCCCTAGTGAGTAGATAGATTTTCTTTCTTAAAAAGTAATTTCTCATTCTCTTCTCTCATATTTATTTTATCTTTCCTTTGTAAAGCAGCCTTATAATGAAATAACTGAAACATTTAGTGAACTTCCGTATGTGAATGGACAGCTGCCATTCACATACGGAAGGGCTCTAGTTCAGTTCCCGGTACTAGGTCAGTTCCCGGTACTACCAGGGATTCTTACCAACTGAGAGACCTGAAGCTTTCAATTTCGTGAGTCCAGCTGGGGGCTACGTGAATGATAAATAAAAGCTCCAGTGTCTGGAAAGGTGAATACGGCCTGGAGATTGATGCGCTGACCCCATGTCCCTCCACACAGAATCCAAATGACAACATATGGCTTAGGATAACACGGTCGCCGATCAGCATCACGTTCTCTGAGCCTGATCGTTGGGTTACTTCTTTATACTAAAACATTTAAACGCATTAAGTATTACGTACACGGAAAGAAATTTTCACTCTGCAGCGGCGTGTGCGCTGATATGATACTTCCTGGCAGATTAAAACAGTGTGCGGACAAATACACGAACTCGGGACATTTGCTTTCCGCGGGCAAGTGCTCTACCATCTGAGTTATCCAAGCACGACTCACGACGCGTCCTCGCAGCTGTAATTCTGCCAGTACCTCGTTTCCTACCTTCCAAACTTCACAGAAGCTCTCCTGCAGACCTTGCAGAACTAGCACTCCTGGAAGAAAGGATATTGCGGAGACATGGCTTAGCCTCAGCCTGGGGGATGTTTCCAGAACGAAGTTTCATATCAGCGCACACCTGCTGCAGAGTGAAAATTTCGTTCTGGGAACATCCCCCAGGCTGTGGCTAACCCATGTCTCCGCACCTTTCTTCCAGAAGTGCTAGTTCTGCTAGGTCTGCGGGAGAGCATCTGTGATGTTTGGAAGGTAGGAGACGAGGTACTGGCAGAAGTAAAGTTGTGAGGACGGGTCATGAGTCGTGCTTGGGTAGCTCAGATGGTAGAGCAATTGCCGGGAAGTAAAGTCTCGAGTTCGAGTCTCGGTGCGGCACACAGTTTTAATCTGCCGGGAAGTTTCATATCTAGGAAGAGAAGAAAGGTAAACAATAATTACGTGTGAATAAATACTCCATTAAATTTCCCATCGCATAATGTGATCCCAGCATGTTCATCCACATGGTGGACAGTTTGGTAATGGTCTTGAGGCTCAGCAGTGTTAGTGCCTAGAAATTTCACTGTTACTGGTATGGACGTCTCTTCTGTATCTGCACACAGTGAACAACCCAAACGACGGGACTTCGTACTCATCACCCGTTCTGTTCCGACAGCACGGTTGCAGGCGTTAACTAGCACGAGCGCTCAAACGTAACGGAGAATTTATAGTATGTGCCGCTTCGGTCAACGGAGAGTAACATGAGCAGGAGTGCTAGTTTGCCCACGGCTAGCCGTGAAAAAGTGTCCCAGTTCTCCACCGGCGCCCACGGAGGGCAACGCATGGTCCTTGAGTGTCAGGACGTGGTGCAGTCTACGCCGCAACCGGTCGTTCTTGACCTTCGGGAGCTCAAGTGAACTGCCTCGCGTTAGAAAATACGTGACGCATACTTGGGCGACCTCTCCTTCACAGCTTGACGTCAAGGTAAAGTGCTCAATCCGAAGTCGACATTGTAGTAAACTACGATACGGAACGACTAGTATTCCAGTACGACGTCCTGTTCGGCGGAGAGTAGTGAAGCGCAATACAGTTTGTCTGGCTGGCTACCATTTGTCATACTACAGCATTACTGTAGTTAAGAGCTGGGAACAGATAGTGGACTGCATCTTTCTGCGTTATGGGAGTCACCAGTTAACTGCATACACTCCTGGAGTGCACCCTTCTGGCTGCCACATGCCAATAGCCTCCCATGAATATACAGGGTCGTCCATTGATCGTGACCGGGCCAAATATCTCACGAAAAAAAACTACGAAGAACGAAACTCGTCTAGCTTGAAAGGGGAAACAAGAAGGCGCTATGGTTGGCCCGCTAGATGGCGCTGCCATAGGTCAAACCGATATCAACTGCGTTTTTTTAATAGGAACACCCATTTTTATTACATATTCGTGTAGTACGTAAAGAAATATGAATGTTTTAGTTGGACCACTTTTTTCGCTTTGTTATAGATGTCGCTGCAATAGTCACAAACGTATAAGTACATGGTATCACGTAACATTCCAACAGTGCGAACAGGATTTGCTTTGTGATACATTACCCGTGTTAAAATGGACCATTTACCAATTGAGAAAAAGGTCGATATCGTGTTGATGTATGGCTATTGTGATCAAAATGCCCAACGGGCGTGTGCTATGTATGCTGCTCGGTACCCTGGACGACATCATCCAAGTGTCCGGACCGTTCGCCGGATAGTTACCTTATTAAAGGAAACAGGAAGTGTTCAGCCTGCAACAAATGATGATGCCCAAGTAGGTGTTTTAGCTGCTGTCGCGGATAATCCGCACATCAGTAGCAGACAAATTGCGCGAGAATCGGGAACCTCAAAAACGTCGGTGTTGAGAATGCTACATCAACATCGATTGCCCCGGACCATGTTTCTATGCACCAGGAATTGCATGGTGGCGACTTTGCACGTCTTGTACAGTTCTGCCACTGGGCACAAGAGAAATTACAGAACGATGACAGATTTTTTGTACACGTTCTATTTAGCGACGAAGCGCCATTCACCAACAGCGGTAACGTAAACCGGCATAATATGCACTATAGGGCAACGGAAAATCCACGATGGCTGCGACAAGTGGAATATTAGCGACCTTGGCGGATTAATGTATGGTGCGGCATTTTGCGAGGAAGGATAATTGGCCCCCCATTTTATTGATGGCAATCTAAATGGTGCAATGTATGCTGATTTCCTACGTAATGTTCTACCGATGTTACTACAAGAGGTCTCACTGCATGACAGAATGGCGATGTACTTCTAACATGATGGATGTCCAGCACATAGCTTGCGTGCGGTTGAAGCGGTATTGAACAGCATGTTTCATGACAGGTGGACTGGTCGTCGAAGCACCATACCATGGCCCGCACGTTCACCGGATCACAGGTCCCCGGATTTCTTTCTGTGGGGAAAGTTGAAGGATATTTGCTATCGTGATCCACCGACAAAGCCTGACAACATGCGTGACCGCATATGCGAACATTACGGAAGGCGAACTACTCGCTGTTAAGAGGAATGTCGTTACACTTATTGCCAACTGTATTGAGGTTGACGGACATCATTTTGAGCATTTATTGCATTAATGTGGTATTTACAGGTAATCACGCTGTAACAGCATGCGTTCTCAGAAATGATAAGTTCACGAAGGTACATGTATCACATTGGAACAACCGAAATAAAATGTTCAAAGGTACCTGCTTTCTGTATTTTAATTTGAAAAACCTACCTGTTACCAACTGTTCGTCTAAAATTGTGAGCCGTATGTTTGTGACTATTCCAACGCCATCTATCACAAAGCGAAAAAGTGGCCCTACTAAAACATTCATATTTCTTTACGCACTACACGATTATGTAATAAAAATGTGGGTTCCTAATTTAAAAAACGCAGCTGATATCCGTTTGACCTATGGCAGCGCCATCTAGCGGGCCAACCATAGCGCCATCTTGTTTCCCCCTTCAAGCTAGACGAGTTTCGTTCTTTGCAGTTTTTTCGTGAGATGTTTGGCCCGGTGCGGTAGCGTTCTCGCTTCCCACGCCCGGGTTCCCGGGTTCGATTGCCGGCGGGGTCAGGGATTTTCTCTGCCTCGTGATGACTGGGTGTTGTGTGCTGTCCTTAGGTTAGTTAGGTTTAAGTAGTTCTAAGTTCTAGGGGACTGATGACCGTAGATGTTAAGTCCCATAGTGCTCAGAGCCATTTGAACCATTTGTTTGGCCCGGTCACTATCAATACACCACCCTGTATAAGTGGAAACAACAGTCTGTGACAAGAGGAAAGCAGTTCCATGGCCTCATAAACCTGCCATAAAATCTATATTTAAACCATTATTACCCCGTTATACAGAGTTGATGTGAACAATTCCACTACGTCAGACGCTGTTTCTTGACTGATTGAGAAGACACGTTGGTTATGATACAAGATTCGTATTAGGGAGGCACCGGATTCAGATCCTCGACCAGTGGCCTTGAAGTACGTTCCCCATAGTTTTATTCTTTAAAATGGGCGGGGACCACTTTTATTCTGTATCATTATACAAACGTAGTTTGTACTCGAACTACCTCGAAGTTCCGAAACGAAGGGCCTCACGATACACGTCATCCTAAGCTATTCGTTCATAAATGAGCATATGCTCATTTTCCAGATAGTGTTTATGCAATTACCAGTAGCACATGGTCAGAATACAGATTGTCTGGGGCAGGCGTGATATCAAATTGTTATGTACTCTGCGACTGATCTTGTTGATTACTCTTTCATATATATGAAATGTATTCGGAGCTGCGAAAAAGAACAACGGTCAGCTGTGTAAGGGAATGACGACAGTGAAAATTTGTGCCGGAACGTGAACCTTGATTTCCCGCTTGATCGAGCGGTTGCCGTAACCTCTTGGCCAGACTCGAATTTCTTGTGTGTCGTTGCTGTTGCGTCACAATCTGTACTCGTGTACACATGCATGTCCAGAGGGACAATGCATCGTACTTCTTAATAACACAGGCACTGAAATATCATATTTATCCACAGACACCGGGCAGCGACTTTCAAATAAAATCTCTCCTGTACGGAAACTACATAAAGCGTGCACGAGTGCAGCTTGGTGTGCAGTAACAAATTACGGAAGATTGGGTCTGGCCGAGTCGTGCGCGGGTAGTGGTTAAGGCGATCGCTCACGTAAAGCGGGAAACCCGGCTTCGAGTCCCGGCCCGGCATAAATTTTCATTGTCGTCATTCCCTTACACAGCTGATGGTTGATCATATTCGAAACTGCGATACATTTTACGTATTTCATAACGGCTGTAGTAACCGCATTGCCTGTTCCTTCGGACATGTGTGCCTGTCTGAAGGAACATTACATCGTTCCTGACAACACAGCAACTGCAATATCGTATCCCACTTCAGGATGGCTGAAAGCCAACTTTCATTGCAGGCAATTCCCTATCAAATGGAAGCTGGCACCGTTCCGAGTACATGCTCCAGTGGTTCCGTCACAGCCAAGCTGGCAGATGGAAAGTATGACCGTTCTTTGAGTTTCATGTTGTTCGCATTTCTGCTCATTTCTCGTATATCGTACTGGATACAGCCGACACACATTTACATACTTTGGAGGCGGATGCACCACACCAAATCAAGGAAAAAAAGTTCATTTCTAATTTGATTCTTCGGTTTTGAGTAATTAATAAAACAATATCTCACAAAATTCTTAAGTAAAAAAATTCCAGATGTTCAAAATCACTTCTGCTTGCTTAGATACATGACTACACTCGTGCGATCATGGGATGAAGCAACGTTTAAAACACTTCTGATCGGTGTGAAATGGTCTCTCAGACTTTCCCCACATATTACGAAGAGTATCCGAATCAGGAATGTCTGATAACAAAACCGTTTTACATGACCCATCAGATAAAAATTCGAAGGACTGAGATCTGAGAAACGTTCACACCATGGTACTAGCCGCCTTTCACCTATCTTGTGAAAAATACAGTCCAGTGAGAGGCATTGCCTGTTGCCTTGCGATCCTCGGCCGAAGTCTATTAAATAATAAACAAACATCGACAGGATATCTCGAAGCAGAAGCTAATTCGTGAACAAGTGGCCACGGAAGTGCCAACAAAATCGTCCAGTGAATCTTTGAAATCGTGCCTCAAATTTGTTGGCGTACGTCATCTGTAAACCGCATACTTCCTGTTATACGCTGGAACACATCTTGCGGCAGCTTGGGGGGAGTGTTCTGATTAAAGTGCTAGTAGATAGCAGCCGTAAAGTGTGCTGCAGTAATATATCATGCTGTCAGTCACATATAAACTACTGGCGATTAAAATTCTTACACCACGAAGATGACGTGCTACAGACGCGAAATTTAACCGACATCAAAAAGATGCTGTGATATGCAAATGATTAGCTCTTCAGAGCATTCACACAAGGTTGGCGCCGGTGGCGACACCTACAGCGTGCTGACATGAGCAAAGTTTCCAACCGATTTCTCATACACAAACAGCAGTTGACCGGCGTTGCCTGGTGAAACGTTGTTATGATGCCTCGTGTAAGGAGGAGAAATGCGTACCATCACGTTTCCGACTTTGATAAAGGTCGGATTGTAGCCTATCGCGACTGCGGTTTATCGTATCGCGACATTGATACTCGCGTTGGTCGAGATCCAATGGCTGTTAGCAGAATCTGGAATCAGTGGGTTCAGGAGGGTAATACGGAACGCCGTGCTGGATCCCAACGGCCTCGTATAACTAGCAGTCGAGATGACAGGCATCTTATCCGCATGACTGTAACGGATCGTGCACCCACGTCTCGATCCCTGAGTCAACAGATGGGGACGTTTGCAAGACAATAACCATCTGCACCAACAGTTCGACGACGTTTGCAGCAGCATGGACTATCAGCTCGGAGACCATGGCTGCGGTTACCCTTGACGCTGCATCAAAGACAGGAGCGCCTGCGATGATGTACTCAACGACTAACCTGGATGCACGAATGGCAAAACGTCATTTTTTCTGATGAATCCAGGTTCTGTTTACAGCATCGTGATGGTCGCATCCGTGTTCGGCGACATCGCGGTGAACGCACATTGGAAGCGTGTATTCGTCATCGCCATACTGGCGTATCACCCGGCGTGATGGCATGGGGTGCCATTGGTTACGCGTCTCGGTCGCCTCTTGTTCGCATTGACGGCACTTTGACCAGTGGACGTTACATTTCAGATGTGTTACGACCCGTGGCTCTACCCTTCATTCGATCCCTGCGAAACCCTACATTTCAGCAGGATAATGCACGACCGCATGTTGCAGGTCTTGTACGGGCTTTTCTGGATACAGAAAATGTTCGACTGCTGCCCTGCCCAGCACATTCTCCAGATCTCTCACCAATTTAAAACGTCTGGTCAATGGTGGCCGAGCAACTGGCTCGTCACCATACGCCAATCAGTACTCTTGATGAACTGTGGTATCGTGTTGAAGCTGCATGGGCAGCTGTACCTGTACACGCCATCCAAGCTCTGTTTGACTCAATGCCGAGGCGTATCAAGGCCGTTATTCCGGCCAGAGGTGGTTGTTCTGGGTACTGATTTCTCAGGTTCTATGCACCCAAATTGCGTGAAAATGTAATCACATGTCAGTGCTAGTATAATATATTCGTCCAATGAATACCCGTTTATCATCTGCATTTCTTCTTGGTGTAGCAATTTTAATGGCCAGTAGTGTAATTCCAGGTAACAGAATCTTAAACTGTTGCTGCCGTCTATTCTGAATTGTACCAGATTGATTATGATTCGCTCATAAATTTTGTTGTTATTGTTTGTGGTTATTTAGAAGCAAACGGAGGACATTTTGAACATTTATTACCAGTTTTTACTTGGACACTTTCGGAAATGTTGGGTTGGCACATAAGTTCGTAGCACTTTTCCATAGGTCTAATAAGCGCAACAGATACACGTAACAGAGGCTTCAGTCATCAGTAATACAGTGTTTTTCTTCACTACTTAACAACAGTCTACCAACGCTGGGGTATTTTTTCGATTCCGCGACTGTAGAAATCACCTTGTTACGAAGCGAAGAATTCGTCGAGCAATGTTCGGAGCGCATTTTCATCCGGAAAGGAAGTTCCTTGAGGGTTTTTGACAAAGAGTAGAAAAGGTGAAAATTTGAGGGCGCAAGATCAGGTGAATAATGTGGGCGCGGAATTACTTCCCAACGCTATTCATATACAGTGTTTTTTGTCAGTCTAGCAGAATGCGGGCGTGCGTTATCGTGGAGTTGCATCACTTCACGCACTCTTCTTGGTCGTCTGCAAGACGTTGCAGTTGAGAATAAATGTCAGCAGTGATGAACTTCGGGGAAGCAATTCGTAGTACACAACACCGTCGCTGTTCCACTACAAGCGTAACATTATCTTTCGTGGATGAGCGCACGCCCTTTTATGGGGCGTTGTTGCTTTGTTTGTGCTCAATCATTTATTTCTTTTCCTCGTGTTACCGTAAAGACACCGTTTCTCGTCGCCAGCAACGATACAGGATAGGAATGATCGGTGTAGTTACGACGAGCAAGCAGAGATGAACACATGGCCACCTGCTGATTTTTGCGAATTGGAGTAAAGCATGCGGTATGCGTACGCCCAATTTTTGAACGTGAATGTCGGACGAAGGTGGAGTGATCACAGTTCATCACAACTACCAGTTTTCGAGTGCACTGACGTGTACCACTGTGAACTAATGCGGACTAATGCGTTTAAACGATGTTCAGCAAACCCCCAAAGGTATTCCTGAACATGGATGGTCAGTAACATCAACATAATCCTCGCTAGAACGAGAAAACCACTTTGTTGCCCTACTGTGTCCAATGGCATTATTCCCATACACAGCGCAAATGTTTCTGGCTGCTTCCGCTGCTGTCACACCTCTACTTAACTCGAACAGAAGAAAACGTCGAAAATGATCCGATTTCTCCTCTTGGCATTCCATTTTCTAATGTCCATAGCTCTGCTCACTATCTCCAAATGACAAAATGACAATATGCAAACTCAACTAGCAACAATGACAAACAAAACTATCGAAAAACAAACCCGTAGCAGCCGGAATACCAACATGCAAAATAAAACAACCTCGAACTTATGTACCAACCTAATATTGTTTCATTGCGGTAGTAGTTGTGTAGTTCAGTCTAAACACTCATTTCATACAGCTCTCCATGCTGCTCAATCCTGTGGAAGCCTCATCTCCGAATGACTACCTGCAGCTTACATCCTTCCGATTCTGCTTACTGTATTCAAGCCTTGGTCTCAGTCTACAATTTTTAGCCCGTATATTTCCCTCTATCACCAAATTAACGATTCCTTGATGTCTCAGGATGTGTCCTATCAACCGACCCCTTCTTTTAGTTAAGTTGCACAGTAAATTCCTTTTTCTCCAGTACGCTTCAGTACCTCCGCACTGGTACTTCGATCTACCCGTCTACTCTCCAGCACTCTTACATAGGGCCACATCCAAAAAGCTTCTGTTCTCGTCTTGTCTGGGCTTCTTACCGCCCACATTTCACATCCATAGAAGGCTGAACTCCAGATCAATACCCACAGAAAAACACTTCCTAAAACTTAAATTTGTATTCCATTGTGACCCCCCCTCTTTGGCTTTCTCTTCCTTTTATTCTCTCTTTTCTCCCTTCTTCCTTCGTCGTGCCGCGGCTATATCTCAGGGTTTTCAACACAAGGGAGGGAGAAAAGGGGGCACATGTGTGTGGTTGATAGCGCTATGTGTGTCACCCTTATCTCCGTTTTTAGAAGATTGATGACTGAAGCAGACACATTCCTCTAAAAGAAAAAGGTAAGTGCTCTCTTTTTGAAAAAAAAGGTTGATAGTACTGTAGACTATAATGTCTATCGTTCTACCAAACTTAAGGAACACGACACAGTTTGTAAAGTTTATTGATCCCAAGGAGCTGAAACAAAACTCATCCGTTCCAAATGTCATTCACAACAAGAGTTTTCTGGTGTGTGTGTGTGTGTGTGTGTGTGTGTGTGTGTGTGGTGGTCACTGAAATTATCGTTCCGGTAATTCTATCACAATCTGTTTAGGGGTTGCTAAGCAACGTATCAACTAGCTGACTATTCCGTGGTTAATATCTGTCGTATTCAAACAGTAAATCAACTCATACTTGCTTTAAGCATCAAGAACTCTTACTATCCCTTTCGATAATTCTTTGATAATTATTATTAACGTCAATAAATCACCGTCAGTGTTACATAATCCTTCACGCGACTATAACGTGAGATAGCTACCGTATATCTCAAACTTCGCGCCGATATTTCAAAGTCCGCACGCGATTTGTTTGTAACAAAGTTTGGCCGTGGTTTCCTAGAATATTTTCTAAGCCAACTCCGGGTTGTGAATTATCAGTTCTATGTCCATTCATAAAAATTACGGAGGGCCCGCACTCAATTACGACTTGTCCGCGCACTCGAGCAACTCAGAAGGTATCACCCTTCTCAAACAGAAAAAAATACCACGCATAACGCAGCATTGCGATGTCAAAACACATTTATATCCATCTCATAAAGACTCATTACCTATTTATGCTAAAACATATTGTACTTAATTAAATTCTTTACTCCATAAATAACTAATAAAATTTAGAAATGATTTACATGTATACTGTGTCAATCACTCAGCAAAGATTTCACAACAAAAAGAGTCTCGACTTGAGATGACGTCATGGGTTACTACCTGTTTTGACTCTCCTACTCTCACGTGACATTAGGCATATCCGACTGTAATGGGCATCCCCACAAGATTATTTCTTAAAGATTTCGAGGGCTACACGGACGATTACCCGTGTAATGCTACACCATGTTACCCAATTTGTCTTTTGCCGGAAGTGTTTCCTTGCTACCGCCAGTCTACATTTTAATCCTCTCTATTTCGGCCATCATTAATTATTTTGCTGCTAAATAACAAAACTCATCCATTATTTGTAGTGTCATTTCCTAATACCACGCGAGGTGCTGCAGTGATAAGCACACTGTACTCGAATTACGGTTCAAATCACGTCCGGCCATACAGATCTAGGTTTTCCATGTTTTCCCTAAATCGCTCCAGCCAAATCTATGACCGTCTTTCGTGTGTCTTCTACACGCTTGTGTCTTTTGGGGGTTATTTATTGTAACAAAAACTATGTTTTTCAACCTACAGTGCCGTAGTGACAAGCTGGGTACGCTTTGCATCGGCATAATAATGCTGTACTGGTGAAAACCGGTAGCTCTGAGTGCAAAAATACACAGCTGATGATCATTTACAATGAAGTTCCACAATTATTTTGTCGTGCTCAGCCAGATTTAGTGCTGTACAAGGCTGCACGATGTTCCTCACGATACGCGTAAATCTGCTTGCAAAGATGGACAAAGTAATGGATTTTTCTCGTAACAGTTGAAATCAGAGCTGTTTAATCATGCTGCTGAGTGACAGGGGGTGATTAGGAGTAGCAGTCTGGTCGATACGCCAGCAAACGGCGAAGAGAGTGGGCCTGGTAAACCTGCCTTCTGTCGCGGAAGAGGAACGAATGTGACATTAGCCGCCGACAGTTTTGAGTCTGTGTACGAGAAGCGATGCAGGCCAGAGAGGCCTCGCTAGCTGGCCCCCGGCATGGCACACATGGGCACTCGGCGCGAGGACCTGCCCTGTAAACAAACACGGCTCAGAATAGACGCGGGACCGGGGAGTCACTCAGGGTAGCTGATCGAGCAGCCGTCTCTAATCCAGCCTCAGTCTGCTACCCAGAAGCGGTCTCGCTGCCTAAGTCTCCGTCACCAGTGATTTCGGTTCTGAAACAGACTAACTGACAAGGCGTAAGACTCGCCTCCCCGGTACCTGTCGGCTGCGGTACTTTTACGACCACTGTTCTTACGCCGTGTTACATCGCTGCGAATGGTGCATTAAGCCTTGTACATACTTTGAGGAGTCCGCGTTGATACATCAACTAATTAGTAGGCAGTTTCATTAACGGTGTGGTCTTGGCACGTCCAAACAAAGAAGCTGCCGTTCTGTAACGTCTCCACTCTATACAATCGACCAGCGCAAGCGCACACACGCACACGCACACGCATACACACTTCACTACCATCATTACGCCACAGGTGGATGCTCACCTGACCACATTATCTACAGCGCTTCAAAGCGAACAGAATTTTTGAAAGTTATCTCAATGAAAATAATACTATTGTTGTTATCTAGTAAACGTTTTGCTTGCTGGCAGGGTAAGCGATCTGTAAGCTTAGGTAAACTTTCAAAATAGGAATTCGTTAACTCTGAACAGAAGAATTCGACTGCGCGAATGTGTTGCAAAATCTGACTGCGAAAAAGTAACTTTAAAGTGCCTGTCTGGTTTCCTGTCTGTTTAAATATTCGTAACGGCAAGAATACTGACTGAATTCAACACTGTGAATCATTGTACCTTTATACTGGTAAATTGGATCTGGAAAAACTCAATGTCCCCTTTTTTTACGCTGAAGCGCCAAAAAAAACTTGTAGAGGCATGTGCATTCAAATACAGAGAGATATAAACAAGCAGAATACGGCGCTGCGGTCGGCAATGCCTATATAAGACAAGAAGTGTCTGGCTGTGTCGCATGGAGGTTTGCTCGGACTATTTCTGCTTTGCAAGATGTGCAGGAGATCATGCGAGCTGTTAATCGTGAGCTGGAGAGAGAGAGAGAGAGAGAGAGAGAGAGAGAGAGAGAGAGGGAGGTCGGCAGTGGTGTCTTATGACTAGCAGTACTGAAGGCCGAGTGGCACTGTTGCAGTTATATTTTGAGAAACTGGAACGCTTTGATTTACTCGGTGTTTGAGATGAGGGAAGATATTGAAGCATAGTGAGAAGAACATTTTATCATGTTTATTTTGATGGCAAATAGAAGTGTATTTAATTTAAGGTAACTGACTTCCGGCTTTGTACTTCATTGCGGCAGCTTGTAGTTACGCATTCCTCGTTCAGACATCCAGAGACTTAAGTATATTTAAGTTATCAGTCCCTCGACAAATTCGACGCGCTTTCAAGACAAGGACAGCGTTACCGTGTTTCCACTGTGCAATAGGTACACCAAAATTAAATAATACACTGAAGATCCAAAGAAACTGGTACACCTGCGTAATATTGTTTAGGGCAGGGCTTAACAGCTGGCCGGTTTTGAGCGCGAGTACTCGCGTCTGCTCAGGCACGTGCTCGCGAGCAGGTGCAAGGTCGCGGAGTAGGGAGGGAGGGGAAATGCGCGCGCACGTTTGAATGTGATCTCGCGTTCTTAGCAGATTTAACTAGCCATCTGAATGCTTTGAACATTTTACTACAAGGTAAAGATCTGCTAATTACTCATTTCATAGATCACATACGAGCTTTTAAAATGAAATTGACACTTTTGGTGAGTCAGCTGGAAACAGGAAACCTAGCTCATTTTCCTAAATTATCATCCATGCAAGATGTTCACAATGACTGTGAACGTTATTCACATAGTTTAGTTGATCAGCGCTTTCAATATCTGACAGCACTAGACAGTGATTTTGATCTGTTCTCTCCATATTCAGCGAATATTTAAGAGATTCGTCCTGAGCTGCAGCAAGAAATTATTGACCTGCAGAGTGACAGAGAATACAGAGACAAATTTCAGAACAAGAAAAACATTTTGGAATTCAACAGACACTTCCCTCAGGATAGATTTCCTCGTTTGCACAAACTGGCGGCTACAATAATATCAATGTTCGGTTCCACGTATGTTTGTGAACAACTGTTCTCTGCAATGAAATGTAACAAGACGCGCCTGAGAAACGCATTGTCTGATCCAAATTTAAACTTCACGCTGCGCCTAAAATGGACAAGAACAATTACTCCGAACATAGACGCAATTGTAAAGGGCAAAAAGTACAAGATAACCGAGAATCCCACACTTCAGTGACACCTTTTATTGTGTAACAGTTCACAAATTAATGCGAATGTAGAGGCATACACTAGGCTAATAAAATTATGTGGCATGTATACATTCTCCTTTATTTGTTTCATTTGTCGCAGTAATAATTCGTGAGTGATATCCCTGCAGGTGGCCGCGGATTTACATTGACTGGCGGCAGCTGTTGTGTGCCCCACGTGACTTTCCCCACTCTCCGCTCTGGTCCGGTAGTGGGGGTAGCGTGCTCGCGCTGCTCCGTGCTCGCGCCTTGGTGCTCACAGCTTGCTCCGCGAGCACGTATGTTGTGAAGCCCTGGTTTAGGGCCTCCGCTACCATGTAGAAGTGCAGCAACACGACGTGGCGTTGACTCGACTAATGTCTGAAGTAATGCTCGAGGGAATTCACACCATGAATCCTACAGGGCTGTCCGTGAAACCATAAGAGTACGAGGGGGGTGGGGTGGGGGGGGGGGGCGGAGATCTCTTTTGAACAGCATGTTGCAAGGTATCCCAGATTGCTCAATAATGTTCATGTGTGGGGAGTTTGGTGGCCAGCGCAAGTGTTTAAACTGTGAACAGTTTCCTGGAGCCGCTCTGTAGCAATTAGGGGCGTGTGGGGTGTCGCGTGGTCCTGCTGGAGTTGCCCAACTCTGCCGGAATGCACAACGGTCATGAATGGATGCAGGTGATCAGACAGGGTGCTTACGTACGTGTCACCTGTCAGAGTCGTATCTAGACGTATCAGGGGTCCCTTGTCACTCCAACCGCACACACTCCATACCATTACAGAGCCTCCACCACCTTGAACAGTCCCCTGCTGACATGCACCGTCCGTGGATTCATGAGGTTTGTCTCCATGCCCGTACACGTCCATCCACTCGATACAATTCGAAACGAAACTCGTCCGACCAGGAAACAAGTTTCCAGTTATCAACGATCTAATGTCGGTGTTGAGGGCTCCGAGGCGTAAAGCTTTGTTTCGTGCAGTCACCCAGGGTACACTAGTGACCTTCGGTTCCGAAAGCCCATATCGATGATGTTTCGTTGAAAGCTTCGCACTGATTGCCCAGCACTGAAATCTGCAACAACTTGCGGAAGGGTTGCACTTCTGTCACAATGAACGATTCTCTTCAGTCGTCGTTGGTCCCGCCCTACTAGGATCTTTCTTCGGCCGTAGCGATGTCAGAGATTTGATGTTTTACCGGATTTCTGATATTCACGGAACACTCGTGAAATGGTCGTACGGGAAAATCCCCACTCCATCGGTACATCGGAGATGATGTGTCCCATCACTCGTGCGCCGAATATAACAGCAAATTCAAACTCTCTTACATCGTGATAACCTGCCATTGTAGCAGCAGTAACCGACTGCGCCAGACACTTGTCTTATGTAGCCGTTGCCGACCGCAGCGCCGAATTCTGCCTGTTTACATATCTCTGTATTTGAATACGCATGCCTATGCCAGTTTCCTTGGTGCTTCAGTCTAGATAGAACTGAAAACTATTTTATTCACACTCAGCGTCAGTGGTAATTAAAATGCTTCTCTCCTCACACACATGATACCTCTGGCGACGGTGTCTGGCGATCTTAGTCGGTGCCACTGTGAAAGCAGCCTGAAGTCTGGTGTCTGGCGTACCACAACTGACGCGCTGCGCGTCTTACACTTGGAACACCGAGCACGGATGTAAGGCTTGAAAGAGCCAGCGTTGTGTGTGCTAAGCATATACGGCAGGGCTCGGTAGGCGCCAGCGATCGCGGCGTCGGACTTCAAAGCAGGCGGTATCGTGTGTACGTCGCCAGACCCGTCGACACGTCTCGTTGATAGGTGCCTGACCCCCATGTTACCAACTCAACCACTCGTTACCTCCTCCTTTCCATTTCGCTAACGTGGTCACAGTGTTCGCTGGCAATGTTGTAGTTGGTAGAAGAGCCAACACCGTGTTACTAGAGGAGGCCGAAATGCACGCGTTTTAGCTCACGCAGGCTGGCGTGAGGAGGGAAGAACTATACTGACGTGAGGTCTGGAACATGACAAGGAATTAGAATTCAGAAAGCGGACGTAATTAGTTTGATACTTCACTTTAATCCATTAATGATGAACGTCGCTCTTGACGGTACATGATTCACAATATTATCTGTTCAGAATACATTCTTGAAGTAATTATAGTAACTGAACATGGCGCCTTGCTAGGTCGTAGCAAATGACGTAGCTGAAGGCTATGCTAAACTGTCGTCTCTGCAAATGAGAGCGTATGTAGTCAGTGAACCATCGCTAGCAAAGTCGACTGTACAACTGGGGCGAGTGCTAAGGAGTCTCTCTAGACTAGACCTGCAGTGTGGCGGCGCTCGGTCTGCAATCACTGATAGTGGCGACACGCGGGTCCGACGTATACGAACGGACCGCGGCCAATTTAAAGGCTACCACCTAGCAAATGTGGTGTCTGGCGGTGACACCACAGGCAATATAGAACAATATTGCCAACAACAGTACTCACTGACGCGTTAGATGTGCCACAGTATTCTGTGTGTGCGTGTGCGCGCGCGATAACTAACATCGGTACTGAAGCCAACTTCGCCAAGGATCTTATCTCTTCCCTCTACGTCCCATCCTACTCAATCTTCTGGAACGTCTAAAACTTGGGTATCTCTCAAACAACATCAATTTCAGAAATTCAGATTGTGTACAGGTTTGTACCTATTCTGTCATCTGCAAAAATGAAATTAGTTACAATGAAACAAGAAAATGGGTTAGGCAAAATCTGTTTGGTTCCAAAACCGCTACCTGCTTACATTACTGAAAATCACTTTAATGAGTTATCCTAAAAAAGTACAATGATCACTAGTATTTAAAAAAATACAGTTCTTTTGCGCCAAAGCAGCGTATCTTCTAGGAAACTAACGCCGCCGTGCCAGTAATAGAAATACTTCATATCTACGTAGCCTTCCGCGGCCAGTTTCACAATCAATAAATTTTTTTCTGAGTTTGTGACCGCATTGTCAATACGTAAAACTACGGACGTTTCGGTCACTGTTGCAAGTGGCCTTCTTCAGGGTGTATTCTGTTTACTGTTTTAAACAAAAACACCCTGAAGAAGGTGACCTGCAACAGTGACCTAAACGTCCGTAGTTTTACGTATTGACAATGCGGTCACAAACTCAGAGAAATGTTATTGATTAGAAATACTTAATGTTTACGCCGTTCTCTATGGAGAGTGGAGTTACCTTCCAGGCCGCCCGCCAATCAAATGACCATATACAGCAACACAGAAATCCCCACAGTCAATATGTTTTACTGTGTAATTTCTTGTCATGCCTACAAAAGAGTTATAGCACTGAGTTTTTGTCACACAGATATTCTGCAGCGCAAAAGAGTACCACCGGACAATACTTTTTTAATATGTAATTCAAGCGATTTACAGTCGTATGAGTAATTAGGCTCAAAGGCTCTGAGCACTATGGGACTTAACTTCTAATGTCATCAGTCCCCTAGAACTTAGAACTACTTAAACCAAACTAACCTAAGGACATCCATGCCCGAGGCAGGATTCGAACCTGCGACCGTAGCGGTCGCGCGGTTCCAGACTGTAGCGCCTAGAACCGCTCGGCTACCCCGGCCGGCTGAGTAATTAGGGCCTTTGGAACTAAATCTTTGTGTCAACCATTTTCTTGTGGCATCAAAATTTTTATAATTCTTTCGGACGCCGGAGTAAGGGAGGGAAAGAATATTTGTATCCACAGAGTATGAAAAATGTCGTGCTAGTTGTGCTTTAAGAAATTCTCGGTAAGTCCTTCATTGTGACATAGGGTCTCACTGTGCCCAGCTATAAAATGTTTCGGTTTTGAAACTTCCGTGGCCTGATGACTCAGACTGATTAATTTAGATCTTCTGTGTCTGGGTGTGGTACTATTAAAACTTGGTTCGATCCTCATCACATTAAGAAAGGTATGTTGATGTCCAAGAGTCTATAAGAGTGATATACATATTAATCAAAATCAAATTGGAAACGGCTGCAATGCTTCAGAAAAATATATACATCACAGAAAGTTTTGCATCCCCTCGGTTCCGAGAGTTCCGGAACCTGTACAGAAAATTGGAATAGTGACGAACATAAACATCGTTTCCGCCCTTTTTTACTGCTCATGAAAACCACACTTTGCATGTAGTACCACCATACAGCGACACCTTCAGAAGTGGTGGTCCACATTGCTGTACACACCGGTACCTCTAATACCCAGTAGCACGTCCTCTTCCATGGATGCATGCCTGTGTTCGTCGTGGCTTACTATCCACAAGTTCATCAAGGCACTGTTGGTCCAGATTCTCCCTCACCTCAAAGACGATTCGGCGTGGATCCCTCAGAGTGGTTGATGGGTCACGTCATCCATCTGCACGACGAGGGCGCGAATTGTCGTCCATGAAGACGAATGCCTCGCCAATATGCTGCCGATATGGTTGCACTATCGGTCGGAGGATGGCACTGACGTATCGTACAGCTGTTACGGCGCCTTCCATAACCACCAGCGGCGTAAGTCGGCCCCACATAATGACACCCCAAAACAGCAGGGAACCTCTACCTTGCTGCACTCGCTGGGCAAGGTGTCTAAGGTGTTCAGCCCGCCCAGGGTGCCTCCAAACATGTCTCTGACGATTGTATGGTTGAAGGGATATGTGACATTCATCGGTGAAGAGAACGTGACGCCAATCCTGAGCGGTCCATTCGGCTTGTTGTTGGGCCCATCTGTACCGCGCTGCATGGTGTCGTGGTTGCATTGATGAACCTCGCCGTGGACGTCGAGAGTGAAGTTGCACATCATGCAGCCTACTGCGCACAGTTTGAGTCGTAACAAGACGTCCTATGGCTGCACGAAAAGCATTATTCAACATGGTGGCGTTGCTGTCAGGGTTCCTCCGAGCCATAATCCTTAGGTAGCGGTCATCCACTGCAGTAGTAGCCCTTGGGCCGGCTGAGTGAGTCATCGACAGTTCCTGTCTCTCCATATCTTCTCAATGTCCGAACAACATCGCTTTAGTTCACTCCGAGACGCCTAGACACTTCCCTTGTTGAGAGCCCTTCCTGGCATAAAGTATCAATGTGGACGCGATTGAACCGCGGTATTGACCGTCTAGGCATGGTTGAACTACAGACAACACGAGCCGTGTACCTCCTTTCTGGTGGAATGACTGGAACTGATCGGCTGTCGAACTCGCTCCGTCTAATAGGCACTGCTCATGTGTGGTTGTTTACATCTTTGGGCGGGTTTAGTGACATCATATCCATAGTCAACGTCTATCTTCAGGAGTTCTGGGAACCGGGATGATGCAAAACTTCTTTTTGATGTGTGTAGTATGCACGCTAATTTCAAGTATGTAAGAAGATCAGTATTCTTTTTAAGTTAATAAATGGATGTCGATTGGTGAGGAAGTTAATTCTCAGGAAGAGTTAAGTAATATGGTTTCTCTCGTTGCAAACAGGAGGATATTTACTGTGGTCAGACAGGCCACAGATTATTGTTAATTAGTGAAGGACACTTACGTCCATCCATCAGTCGCGAGCACGGATGCCTTTAAGGCCTGCTACACAATACGGTGTCAGTATTAACTAAGCAAGCTAACGTACATCAGAATCTTTCGTAAGAGAAAGGGATGACAGCTCTCAGCAGACGAGACAGGCAGGGGGAGGTCGGCGTGTTTGGGAACGCGACCTCGGCCCGCAGCTGGGTCTGAAATTTCAGCAGGCAAGCGGCGGCTAGGGGTGGGAGGTGTATCCAGTTGCCGCGCCCCCCTCTTCACTTTAGAGCTCAGCCAGCACCGAAGCTACGGATGCCAGCAGAAAATATCTGTCCAGTATTTGCAGCAGGCCGCTCCAACATGGTTGTTGCTACCTCACTCCATCATCACGGCGGGTGCACAGAGCATAGAAGGAAGCAGAGGAGCCCTTCAGGCGGTGCAGGAGCGGAGCGGGTGTACTCCGACCACTCACAGTAGAGCGCCTGGCGCAGCACCAGTCTCATTGCTGTTTTCTTTCTGTTTGCTTGTTTCCTCACTACATATATCGTAATATGAATAACGTCGTCAATCTATAAAAACTGTGCTAGGGAGTTTACACATTCGTATTAAAGCTTTAATCGGCGTTAACGCTGCGAACAGATTCATACTAGGGAGAGGCAATTAACAATTGATCGCTGTTTACTAGTCTGACCAGGTTAACGCACAGTACGATTATCAATAAAGCAAAAGGGCAAGGACATTCCAATGCTGAGAAGTCAATTTGAAAGACTCACACGGTCATCTACACGTAGCGTGTTCGAGTGTTGGACAACAACAGAATTTATTCGTCTTTGCATCAGGAAGCGAAACACCAAACTGAGTTTATAAGAACATACTTCGATTACGTAATATAATCTGATGATAAACAGCATATTGTTTTCCAGTTCAGAAAAAAGGGAAACAAAGGCCGAGCAAAACTGGTCAGCTTGTTTGAAAGTAATAAATACAACGAAAGGCATGGTGCACGCAACAAAGAGAAGTAGTTATTCTTTACCCGTAAGAATGTGTGTCTAATCAGTCGGGTACACTGACGGGACTACAACAGCAAAACAAATGTATGGCGAGAATCTGAGCCCGTTGGACGAAGCACTGGTTGACATCAAAAATTGTTCAAATGGCTCTGAGCACTGTGGGACTTAACTTCTCTCATCAGTCTCCTAGTACTTAGAACTACTTAAACCTAACTAACCTAAGGACATCAACACATCCATGCCTGAGGCAGGATTCGAACCTGCGACCGTAGCGGTCGCACGGTTTCAGACTGTAGCGCCTAGAAACGCTCAGCCACCCCGGCCGGCTGGTTGAGATCCTGGGATGCTACACTTCCAGGCGCTAACAGGTGCCATAGTTCCCAGGTGCCTTTAGTCTGATTAAAATTACTTGATAGTTGACACTTCACGCGTTGGAGATGGTTTCGTCCAATCAGAGCGCTGAACGTAATGCCCAAATCGGTAGCTGCTTGCAGACTGCCACATAAATTGGTCAGTTAGCATCCAGTTTCTTGTCCGGCATTCTTTCTTGATATCTTTGGATCTAGAAATTATTTCACGATTCATCACAGATGACAATAACACAAAAAACAACATACAGATATTATACACAACACGTTTCATACGCAGCACTAACTAAACGCTGCTGAATACATTTCCGCAAGACGCGATTGACCGTTACATACACAGTTAGCAGAATCACAGAGTTCGGCTTACATTAGATAAGCTTCGAACGACATTGCGTGAAGCCGAATTTTCGAAGACTGCAAGTCATCGTTGCGACTGGGGCACAACAGTCATAAATGTAACTACTGAACTCAGTGTTGTAGCGTAGTGCAAGGGTTAGCGTATTAACCTATCGTACTGGAGGTTGTAGCTTCGAATCTTGTCAAATGTATCTCTATTTTATTTCTGAATCTAATCAAAATAATGTTATTTTTATACAGTTAATTGGTTTAAATGTATTTTTTTTAATTCTTCGCCAAGTCATTTTCATCATCGTATTGAGATCTTTACTTGTTCTTTTTTTCTCCCTTTCGTCATGGGGACTGCCTTTGTCGCCTAGTCAGCACACAAGTGCCAATGAGGCCTGGTCGTGTGTTGGTAGCGCGGCAGCTCGCGTAGTCAGTGTGAGAATAGTTTGAGGTAACGAATGATAGTGAGAAATTACAGTTTGCTTTTAGCGCTGAAACTGATACTTTTTTGTTTTAATTTTAGTTGGCTTTAATCGCCGTGAAGAAAATGATTATGATTTTAGTTCTGCTGCAGATTATTGCCGCCGTTTTCTCGGATACATCGCAAATCACAAGGTTGTGGTTAAGACTTAGGACACGAGTTAAAATTCAGGTCTACAAAACTCATCGCCTGACGCAACGCAGTCATCCGTCACTTATAATCACCTGTCTACAGAGCGTCTTCTTCCATTTCCGAGATTCCTCGCAGTTTATTATTTATTTATCGTATGGCTAATACAGACATATCATGAAATTAAATTACCTATACATATGTACATATTGACACACAAGAAACTTTAGTTTGCCTTTACAACTGAATATCCAGTCCCTCAATCCAGCGCACTGCATCTGGAGTTGCTAGCAGGAAGTCCTCTTTGGCGCCGTGATAGGTTCGAATCCTGCATTCACTGACAATGTGATGAACAGTCTGGTATGGAGCCCCGCAGTCACAAGCTGGATCAGGCAGCTTCTTCAGCTTTAGAGCATCCCTGCATCGGCCATGGCCGGTACGGATTCTGTTGAGAGTAGTCCAGGTCTTGCGTGGTAGGTCGAACCCACTAGGAAGTGTAGCACCTGAGAGGATGTTATGCAGGTGCACATCTGTCACTGCTTCCCACCGAACTTTCCATTCTTCAAGAGGTTTGAAATTCTTAGCAGCCATGTCAGCAGCATCGCACAGAGTTGGATGGCGATTTAAAAGTGGCAGGTCGCTATGCACGGGTAGGTTAGAATTCCTGGAGATCTTGTAGAATTCTCTCAAAAGGGCAGTACATCTGCGTAGATCAGGAGGCATTATACCGGTTAACAGTGGAAGCCAATAAACTGGAGTAGATCTGATTGCACCAGATATTATGCGCATTGTCGTATTCAGCTGGGTATCAACAAGCCTTGTATGATGACTGTTCATTCAGACAGGTGCACATTGCTCAGCACTTGAGTTCACCAAGCCCAGAGCTGAAGATCGCAGGGTGGTTGCTGAAGATCCCCAGGTAGTTCCGCATAGCTTATGGAGGATGTTGTTTCGAGTCCTCAGCTTTTGAGCTAAGTTATGAAGGTGCTGTTTGAAGCATAGTGTACGATCCAGGATGACACCAAGACATTTTGGGTTCCAATTATGACGAAGAATTCTGCCTCTGAAACTTACTTCCAGTTTTACGTTCGCCAACCAGTTATTTAGATGGAAGCAACATACTTCTGTTTTTCTCACACTGGGTTGGAGTCTCCAGATTTTGAAGTAATTATCTAATGCAGACAGGTCATTGACTAGAACCTCTTCTGTTGTCTTCATTTCCCGGTGTTTTACGGCTAGAGCCAGGTCATCGGCACAGCAGTATTTTCTGGACGAAGTGTCAGGTAGATCAGATAGATATAGGTTGAACAATAAGGGTGAGAGAACTGATCCTTGAGGCAACCCGTTGTTCAGCTTCCTCTCCTTACTTATGTTGCTTCCACTGATTACCTGGAACTTCCGATCACTTAGCATACTGTTAATCAGTCGAGCCATTGTTCTGCAGTGTATGACGCAGAGAAATTTGTAAATAAGGCCTTCCTTCCACACAGTGTCGAAGGCGACAGTTAGATCAACAAATGCCACAGATGTTTTCTGCTTCATTTGGTATCCTGACTATGAAGGATGTGAGAGACAATACTTGGTCGCAGCAGCTACGCCCTGGTCTGGAGCCTGTCTGATGAACTGGAAGGTTCTCTAAGATAGCGCTACTTATTCTGTTATATATTAGCCTTTCAAAAAGCTTGTAGCAGCAGCTGAGTAGGGAAATGGGGCGATAGTTTTCTACCTTGTTGCTGGGTTTGCCAGGTTTCAGAACAGATAAGATCTTCGCCTTTTTAAACTCCTATGGAAGTTGACCAGTCAGCAGGATTTCAGTGAATAATTCTGCCAGCCATTTCTTACCTTTTCCTCCCATATGGATCAGGAATTCTGGATGGAACCCATCGAATCCAGGTGCCTAAAGAGGTTTGAGGTCCTTCAGTCCAGAGTCAATGTCTGAAACTGTGAAGGGATGGGTATACTCAGATGAGGGAGATGCCTTCTTTTTCAGGTCACGAAGCTGTCGTCTGGTATGTCTTGTATGTTTCTTGTCAGGAGGTACTCTTGAGGTAGTAATGATGTGGGAAGCAATTTGGTCTGAGGAATTTTTTCTGCATGCTGGTGCACTTCCTCCCAGTTTTCTCAGAAGACTCCATGCTTTCCTTCTCGAGTGGGTAAAGTCCATATTCTCGACTGTTTCTGCCCATTTCTGCCTCCGAGACATATCCAAGCTGGACAATAGTTCCGTAGCTATCTCTGGGTCACCACTTTGCTGGAAGTGTTGGTACAGTAGCAGAAACAGTTCTCATCAGAGCTCATTAACAAGAAACATTGGACCAACTATCAGACTCCTTCAACTGAATTTCTCGCAGTGGTCATTTCCTACAGTGCTCCGCATTTCGCATTAACAGAATTTGTGAAATGACCCGCCATATTTGTGTGTCACGTACGGCCGAGCGGCAGCCGATATGGCAACGCTGTAGCGGTAAGTGACAGACGTGAAGTACGAAGTAATATTAATCGGACTGTGGGTGCCGGGAGAGCGGCCAGCACGTGCCGGAAGGGCGGGCTGCGCGGTTGCCAAGGCCACGGCCGCTGCTGCTGCTGCTGCTGGCCTGTGCTGCACTGCGGCTTCCGCAGCCAGGCGGCCGCACACGTGCGTCGCGGGTCACGTGATGTCGGCAGCCACCTCACCCCCCACAGTAGGGATGGGAGAAACCGACCGGTTCAAACCGATACCGGCAGTTTAGTTTTGAATCTCCGGTATTTTCGGTACTTGTTTGGATTCGGTGTAATAAGCTTTTATTTTTTACTGACAACCGAATAAAAACTCCGAAATGTCCATTAGCCACAGCAGCAGTGCTACATTTTCGGTTTTTAAGTAAATCTTTTTTAAAAGAGCGAGTAATTTTTATTCGTCAAATTTACATTTCTTGGAAATATTGCGTTAGTATAGAAAATGGGAAGACAGATTAATGCTATTTTAATAACAATGCCGACAAGAAAAAGCAGCAAAAACATGGCATAAGAATTGCTATCGCATTGCTGAGACGATAATGTCGCTTCTGCCGTGTATCGGGGCTTAAGGTACGCGTGTATGCACAATGTGCAAGACTTGCCGAACGTGAGTTGCATTACAGAATGGCACCAACACTAATCTGGAAATATTTTTGCGAAGTGATATAGCAGTGAAGTACAGTGCTTCATTTCCTTTAAAAGATTAAAGATTTCTGTGCCATTTCTGTGAAATAATAGAAGAGTACGGAAATTATAGTAACAGTATTAAATTAACAAGCCATTAATAGTGTACAATAAAAATAGAAAGCAACTGATCCGCTGCCTGTGTCTACATAATATATCTTTACCTGCTTGTAGCCCTTGAAAACGAACAAATTTACACGAAAAACAGAATTCTTCAGCTCTGTTTTCATTCTTTAGTACTGATTTTTCGTAATGCCCAAATACTGGTACGATCTCCGATTACAAAATGATTTTTGAGCAGAGGTTGAAAAAAATTAGAATCAATAGAATACTCATGATTTTTGTAGTATTTAACCAGTTACTACTTCTCGAGAAAAGCTGTGTACATTGGACGGACTAAGTTTTCTTTTACTGGCCTATTTACTTTAATTTCTTGATTCCACTTGTCTTAAAACAGACAGTGAACATTATTCAACCTTTGTTCAGAAAAATGTGTGTGTGAAATCTTATGGGAATTAACTGCTAAGGCCATCAGTTTCTATGCTTACACACTACGTAACCTAAATTAACCTATGGACAAACACACACCCCCATGCCCGAGGGAGAACTCGAATCTCCGCCGGGATCAGCCGCACAAATTCATGACTGCAGCCCCATAGACCGCTCGGCTAATCCCGCACGGCCAACCTTTGTTCGATCACTACGTTATACTATGTTATGTTATGTTAATCGGGGACCTAAAAACGGCGGAGAGGCTCCGTCCCCGTCGCAGCCGCAGCGGTCCACAACCCCACGACGACTACCGCAGTCCACTTCACCCCACCGCCTCCCCACACCGATCCCAGGGTTATTATGCGGTTCGGCCCCCGATGGACCCCCCCCCTCCCCCCCCCCCAGGGAACGTCTCACACCAGACGAGTGTAACCCCAATATTTGCGTGATAGAGTAATGGTGGTGTACGCCTACGTGGAGAACTTGTTTGGGCAGCAATCCCCGACGTGGTGTAACTGAGGCGCAGTAAGGGGAACCAGCCCACATTTGCCGAGGCAGATAGAAAACCGCCTAAAAACCATCCACAGACTGGCCGGCTCACCAGACCGCGACACAAATCCGCCGGGCGGATTCGTGCCGGGGACCGGCGCTCCTTCCCGCCCGGAAAGCCGTGTGTTAGACAGCACGGCCAATCGGGAGGGCTTACTACGTTTACTGCAGGAAGTAATAGGATTAAGAAACCGAAAATGAGGTATTTAAGAAACAGGTTATGTTGTGTGGTTTTAATAGTCGGGTTAAACAGGCGTGGAAGACTCCGCTGTAACCGAAAACTTGTTGTTTCAGCGATAAGCGCCATCCCTACGCAAGTCACCTGACAGACATCTCTTGCTTGCACTGATGCCCCATACTAAGGGAACAGAGCATACGGGTGCAGATGCAGGAACCCTGCATTGCGGTCTTGGGCTACGTCCCAATGGCAGGGAGGGAGGAGGGGGGGGGGGGGGTTGCCTTTGCCTTCCTCCGACCTGCTGTTATGAAGTGTCAACTATCTGTGTGCCGTGAGGATGATTGATCAGTGCTTGTTCTGTGTGTTTTGTGATGGATTAAGGCCGGGTTCTCATTAAAAATGACTGAAAATTCGATTTTTATTGCATTTTTTGAAAGGTATATGTGTCTACAATGTTGGACCGAAAAATTTTTTTAATCCGTGCGTTACAAAAGTTTCTACAGCGCATTATTCGAAGCCCGGCTCAGGTAGAAAATCTATCGTGCCGTGACTCACGTTCACAAAATCATTTATACTACAATATTCAGGCAAACATATTCGCCGAAAAAGCTGCCGAACGCAGCATATCCAGGTCAGCCATATCGGCTTTACTCGCCAAGAAGAACGAGGGACTTGCTCTCCAGGAACAATTCGAGTTAGAGGGAGTGATGCACGGTCCTGGAATCGCAGACTAAACATAAGCAACGAGAACACTTTTTTTTGGTCTAATTTTGGTCAATAGTGGTCAAAACAATTTTTGGTCCGCCATATTGGATACTCATTTTTAATTTTGAAAATCTAACTTCAGATTTGTAGTCAGCAACATCAAAAATATATAACATGAAGTTTGTATGCAAATTGAACCTATACATATAGAATTATTTCCTAAACTTTAAACAGGTTTTTGTCGAGACACAATTTTTCAAAACTACATGCAGCATAAAATAAAAATGATTTAACCTATTAACCTCTACCTTTCACACCCGAAAAGTAAGCACTTTCTCTGGGAGCTTACACTTGTAATACATGAAATTTTTTAGTATTAACTATTTCTTGTAATGCCATAAAGAATGAAAAAATCATCGAACTCAAAGTTCGAGTTAGCACCATATCGTTAAATTTAAGGTGATTTCATTGCGGTTACGTACAAGCTTCCATAAATTTAAACGTAGTGTCGATTGACGTTATCCATTTTCGATTTCAGATAACTCCTGAGCGGTTACATTGCACGAAGTCTGCATACTTCAGACTTGCAGGCCCCTGATCAAATCATAATTACGGGCACCATTTTCTTTTCTGCTTTGTATTGAAAAATCTAAAATAAAGCTCAAAGTACGCTCAATCATAATCCACAAACATTCTATGTCTTTTCATTGTCTCAAAATAATTTCCAAACTTTCCCAGCTTTTTCGTCATTTGAATGAGAACCTGGCCTTAAGGGGAGCCAGATGGTGAAATGGTTCAAATGGCTCTGAGCACTATGGGACTTAACTTATGAGGTCATCAGTCCCCTAGAACTTAGAACTACTTAAACCTAACTAACCTAAGGACATCACACACATCCAGTCCCGAGGCAGGATTCGAACCTGCGACCATAGCGGTCTCGCAGCTCCAGACTGAAGCGCCTAGAACCGCTCGGCCACACGCGAGAGGGTGAAATCCGGTACGGACACACAGCCTGTTCCTCTCCAACAGCACAAAGGCCACCCCAAAATCCAGCGTTCCCATACGCTGGACGAATCACTATCAACTGTGTCTCATGCCATCACTTCACGAGACGCTGCACGCAGGTTTGGCATTCAGTCCAGAACATTCGCGATGAGGAATTTTGCGCCACCACCGCTGCTCACTTTGCCGGCCAAATACTGGCAGTGAAGATTTTTCAGCTCAAGGATTTGGAACCGGCTTACCCCCGAGACGAGCGCCACAGCTCAGACGTGTCTCCGGCTGCGGAGACAGACTATAAACGAGTACATCCTCAAAGTAATCGGGCCTGGTGGTTTGCAGCAAAAAGCGTACCTGGACGTCGGTAAGTCGTGGGATTAGATTTTCAGTCTGCCGTTATTCTGTCTTCAACTCTCGAAGATGTGAGGCATCGCCAAGATTGATTCATGGACAAATTCCACGTTCAATTGTAACTCCACTTTCTCCGGTTGGATAAATTGGGCGGATTAGGGACACGCAAAAAAAAGCGACGTTTCATTGAAGGACCTCCACTCGGCCATTGAGCGTCATGCAGTTTTTACAATTATCCACAATATCAATTTGTGCATCTCATGATCGGAAGATACAGTTCTGTTGCCTGTTTTCGACTGTTAAACAATTATCTTTGTATCTAAGACAGTAAGGATAAATGCTAGTGGTAAATACAGTATATACAAAGAAAAAAGGAATCTGTGGTGTCGAACGTAGCATAAAAACGTATTTGGGGCACTGACTAATTATTTGTAAATACATGTAAATAGGGAATTCAATTTATTAAGACCTCCTGTGCCACCTTGTCCATTAGAGCTGGAGAAGTATGAAGGGATGTGCGTTTTAGAGAATAAAAGTGCGGGGCATAGCGGGAACCGGGAGTGAAACCCGTCTGCAAATAGCGGGACGATAACAACAATAGATCACAGTCTGGCTGGAGTCCAGACAGCGGGCACACAGCTGACAGCACCTGAAAAAGACGATGGGTTGGACGTCGAAATATCGTACTGAAGAATCGAACCAACAGTTCGGCTGGACGCGAGAAAGCTCGCCATTAGTCAATGAGGTCGAGGAAACATGAGAGCAGGGCCACATTTGCTTGTGGCTATCTACCCTGCAGCCTGGAACTTGCACCACAAAGGGATCTAAAGCACTAAAATTTAAAATAAAATAGTCTTTATTTTAATACTAAATTGCGGGTCGCCTTATTGTCGTAACAGGCACAGAAGTAATTATTTTTATGGGTTTAGTGGACGGCTGATTTGAACTGCATCCGCATTTACTTCTCAAACGTCGCACTTACTCGCATCAAATTCCCAATGGCATCCAGCAAAACGCGTGGTGCCTCATTTCGCAAAAGACGTTGTTTAAAAGAATGGTTAGCGGAATTTTTGCAGTTTGAATTTGCGAAAAACTTTCTTCCACACCTCATTTTATTCCAACAGGAACCGTAAAACGCCAAAGATCGTTTTACAAATAACTGAGGTCTACCTAAAAATGTACCTGTCACTCACAACCACGAACAGCAGCGGGAAAAGTAATTTTCCAAATTGAAGTTAATCAAAACCAGGTTTCGAACCTCCATGATATAAGACACGTTCAATATAGTGGATTCGCTCAGTAACGAGAGTGATATTTTAGCATCAGAGGTGCAGCCTGCCTCAGAGATCAGAGCGACAACAGTTTGAGTAGGGTTGCATTCTTTTTAACGTACGCCGTGTAATACAGTTCAGATAGCAGCATTAGTCCGAAGCTGGTGGTCCAGAATATCTCCCGGGGCCCCAACCAGATCAATGACGAATCCAGGTTTCGATTCAGGTCGTCTGGTGGGAGTTAAAATTTCCTGCTGTCTCTGTCCCTCCTCTCCCCCTCCCCTCCCAAATATAACTTGCCAGTATCCCCAAATGTGACGTGCCAAGGATGTGTATGATCTTAATAACAACAACAATAAAATGTACAGTGTGTTTGACTATTACAGGCGAGTATAGGGCAACGAAGCAAGTAAGTAATCCTGATAAGCGTAGGCGCAGAACCATCGGTATTCCCGATACGACTTATTGGATGAACATCTTATAGTAGAGTCCCCGAGTACAAAAACTGCAGATATTCACTTCAGGACAAACACATTTCGACAGGTGTACCACATGTCCACCGTTCCTTAAGCAAGTCCCCTCATCGATGCCCATACTCTCTGAAATATGCCAGGTGTTTTTTTATTGCACTTACAACTATCTACAATGCGTTGGCGCTGGATTACAATGAAGCTTTTAAATATCCCCCATACAAAAAAATCCAACGGGTTCAAGTCGAGAAGTCTAGGAAACTACGAGGCCAAGGTCGGCCACGATCGTTACACTTGTCCTCCAAAATTCGTGCTACCTATTCCCGAAGAACCACGTGAGATGTGTGCCGGTACATCATCATGCATGTACCACATAGGCACTCTTTCACAATAAGGAACGTCATCCAAATAGTCGATTAGCTTGTGCCGCGCGAAATGAAAGTATAAAGACGGCGTATAGTGGTACCAACGGTTTCCATAATTACGCTGATCAGCCAGAACGCTATGAACACCACCTACTATCAATATAACACCGTGCAGGCGATAGCAGCCTCACCTGGCGAGGAATGACTGCTAGTCAGACACACGCACGGTGCATGTAGTATCAGTGAGCGCGCTGTCCGCGTGTGGAATGGGGAAGGCGTGCGATCTATCTCAATTTGACTGAGGGCTGATTGTGATGGCCAGGAGGCTCGGTACGAGCATTTCGGAAACTGCACAACTTGGCATGCGTTCGAGGAGTGCTGTGGTGTCTTCAACACATAGCGAAACCAAGGTGAAACCGATTCCAGACGTCGTGGGGTTGGGCAGCCACCCCTCATTACAGTTGTCGGACGTCGTAGGCTGGGCAGAATGGTAAAACAGGACAAGTGGCGAACTGTGGTGGAACTAACACCAGACTTTAATTCCGGTCGGAGTACAAGTGTATCTGGACATGCAGTGCACCGAACAATCCTAACGACGGGCCTCTGCAGCCGACTACCCATACATGTGCCAGTCTTTAACACCACGACATCGACAACTACGACCGAAATGGGCACTGGACGTCGGCACAGTGGCAAAGCGTTGCATGGACTGATGAATCCAGATACCTCCTCCATCATGCCGATGGGAGGGGGAGGGGGAGGGGAGTAGCGCGAAGCCGTCGTCTTCCAGGCAAAGAGCTCCTTGACATCTGTACAAGCTGTCGGCGGCTCTATAATGCTCTGGCGAACATTCACGTAGGCATCCAGGGTTTCAGTGGAGCTCATTCAAGGCATCAAGGCGGCCAAGAAGTATCGTACACTGATTGCAGACCACATAAACCCCTTCACGACGATCATGTTTCCGGGCAGGAGTGGCATTTTTCAATAGGATAACGCGCCATGTGACAAGGTCAGGAGTGTGATGGAGTGGTTCGAGGAACACAGTGACGAGTCCCAATTGATGTGCTGGTCCCCCCACTCGCCAGATCTGAACCCGATCGCGCACGTCTGGGATGGAATTGAACACAGTACCAGAGCTCATCGCGCCCCTCCCCGAAATTTACGGGAATTAGGTGACTTATGTGTACATATGTGGTGTAATCTGCCTGCAGTGACCTACCAAGGCCTCATTGCTTCCATGCCACGTTGGATCGATGCTATTATCCCTGCCAAAGGTGGATATACCGGCTATTGAGTAGGTAGTCCTAATAGTCGTGCTTATCAATGTACGGTTATAGGATTATTTACTTGTTTCATTGTTGTCCAGCCACCCTTTCGTTTGTATTTACAGCAGTCAAACACCACTTATAAAATTTTTTGAATTACCATAAAATAAATGTTTTATTGTAATAATAGTAATGTGTTACCACCGGTGAATAGTACATTGCTTTAGCAAGAAATGGTAATTCAGAAAAGTGTATGTCCCAAAATTTGTACGTGCCACGTAAAGAACAATCAGCAAAAAGCAAGAAAACTTTTTACTTCACAAGCAGAAGTTGTTAGACACCTTATTGTCTTCGTAGCTTTCAGTCGAAGTTCATATTTTCTCTTTTTTTACTTATAACGTACACGCTGTGTATGTAAGCTCTTTCTAAGCACGAGCGCATTGAGGATATCTCTAACACGTGTCGTTCTTGGTACGATTTGTTGTAATAAAATGAAAAACCTCATCTTGGCGCTTAAAGAATTTTCGTACTTGCTTGTTTCCGTTTTATGGACGTTATGAAAGTACGCCGTTTCAAGGAAACGGCACACGGAGCATTAATTAAAAACACGCCTTTCTTGGTAAACTTCGGTATAATTAAATGCCAATTAGCAACATGCCGGCGATTAAAAATACAAGATCGCTCACTGCTGAGATTCAGCGTAATGTAGTTCACAGAGGCGCCGAGATATGAAGCATTCTGTAGCGGTTTCACGTCCCGCTATATTCATTTTTTTTCACGTTCGCGTTTTCTAAAAGGTTGTGTGACTTTCTTATTAAATTAATAGAAGTAGTTTCTGTAATACTCTACGTCACGTAAATATTAGTGCGCTGTCTCTCAGGAGTAAATTCGTCCGCTTTGGTAAAGTTCCAAAATTCAAGATATGTCTAAAATCCTACGCGTGGAAGTAAATACATTGGTAACTGTCTTTAATTACCTATAGGAATAAGCCTATTCCTTTGTAAATACTGTCAATGGTGAATAAAACTGGATAAGCTGATGTCACTTATACGACATGGAACTTTCCTTTTTGCTTCATACCGGCCGCTGTGACCGAGCGGTTCTAGGTGCTTCAGTCCGGAACCGCGCTGCTGCCACGGTCGCAGGTTCGAATCCTGCCTCGGTTATGGACGTGTGTGATGTCCTTAGGCTATTTAGGTTTAACTAGTTCTCAGTCTAGGGGACTGATGACCTCAGATGTTAAGTCCCATAGTGCTTAGCGCCATTTGAACCATTTTTTTGCTTGATGTTAAGAATAATTCCGCTAACAGCTGGTAAAATTGTTTTATTGAAACACGAACGGTTTCGAGCCCTAAAGCCCATCATCAGGTGCAACAGTGTTAAAAGGTCATAGGTGTGGTCATCACTCCTAGTCAAGAAATATTAATCAGTGGATATTTTGTACATTACATTTGCAAACGGAGGATAACCAAAATGTGATCCATTAATATCGTAAAAATTGCTAGAGGGTGGATCATGTAGATACAGAGCCATGTTTTAAAAATTAGCCAGCATCGGTGTGACGGCAGGGCAACCCAATGTTGGGAAGAGTAGAAGCAACCCGTACAAGTCATCAGGACGGCCTTTTAACATACTCTTGGGTACTGAAGTTTTTATTTATGTTTACTACATAAAATGGTTCAAATGGCTCTAAGCACTATGGGACTTAACATCGGAGGTCATCAGTCCCCTAGAACTTAGAACTACTTAAGCCTAACTAACCTAAGGACATCACACACGTCCAGGATTCGAACCTGCGACCGTAGCGGTCGCGCGGTTCCAGACTGTAGCGCCTAGAACCGCTCGGCCACACTGACCGGCTTACTACAAACATAACAACTTGACTATCATATGGGCAAGAGAGTAAATGTCTCTTTTTATAGAGCTACTGAAGGCATTTTATGTCCACCTATTTTCATAAACAAACTATGTGGTTTGCGACCCAAATAAAACCGACAACTGTCGCTGGAGAGCGCTAATTACGTTAACCAGCTGCTCCCGTGAGGAGAGATGTCCCGTCCGTCCACGATAACGTTAGCTGCCTTGTCCGGTGTGGGGACGGCTTTACTCAACTTCTTGCGGTTTGCCGGTGCTGTGGACTCACGGAACTTGTTCGGTTTCTTGTCGACAGCATGTATCGTCAACCTGGCTGGAATGTTACAGACAAGGGAGCAAGGCAATGCGTGTGGGCACGACTCACGCAAACAACTGGAAAGTATTCTGTGTTAAACGTAGCTTGTAAGAGTTAGAATTCCTCTTCTTTCACGAAAATTCCTCATCATTTACGCGACACTATGCTTTCATGCTAGTTTAATCTCCGATGGATAACTGTGCGGAAACTCATTCATATGATACACTGACGAAACAAAAATCACAACACCAAGAAGAAATTGTGCGAGATAAACGGAAGTTGGTAGGGGATTTTTTGCATTTAAAATATGATATATATTCAAATTTCGCGCCAGTCGCATAAAAGTGACCCTAGTAGCACCTCTATCTATCTATCTATCTATCTATCGCTTGCGCCTTGTCCTGCGGCTACGCAGGGTCGGCCATGGTTAATTGGATTTGGCATGTTAAGTTTAAGGGGTGGCTGGATGCACTTCCTGCCGCCACCCCGTACCCCCGAGGACGGAATTAACGTACCCCCAACTGTCTGTGTCTAGTGGAATCTATGAAATAGTGTGAATGTGTTCAGATGTCTGCGAGCTGTGTAACTGAGGCGGAACGTGGGGACCAGCCCGGTAGTCACCTAGCAGGATGTGGAAAACCGCCTAAAAACGACATCCAGGCTGGCCGGCACACCGGCTCTCGTCGTCAATCCGCCGGGTGGATTCGATCCGGGGCCGGCGCGCCTGCCCGAGTCCAGGAAGCAGCACGTTAGCGCTCTCGGCTACCCTGGCGGGTCACCCTAGCAACGCCACTATGAGGATGCAAATCAGGTTTGCTACTAATACACGCTGTAAGTGTCGCGAGCGTTAGTTATCTTTGAGATGGGACGTGAGGGTTGATGTTAGTCAAGAATGCTTTAGGGCGACAAAGACGCCATTATCAACATCTCACCGAGTTTGGACGAGTAGCTGGATGTTACTTCTGCGATAATGCAGAAGGAGTTGGCAGGAATGGAGCCATTGTACATGATGGCTGGCAGCTGCGGTTACGAGAATGTTCAGTCGCACGAATATCGGACTCCGGGCTGCCAAGTGGCACTACCAAGAGGTAAAACCATCTTGCTCGGCGTATGGCTGCCGTTCATCGTACTGCGTCTGAAGCAGCAAAAAAATGGCTCTGAGCACTATAGGACTTAACATCTATGGTCATCAGTCCCCTAGAACTTAGAACTACTTAAACCTAACTAACCTAAGGACATCACACAACACCCAGTCATCACGAGGCAGAGAAAATCCCTGACCCCGCCGGGAATCGAACCCGGGAACCCGGGCGTGGGAAGCGAGAACTGAAGCAGCAATGTAAGCACTAGTTGGCACCACAGAGATACAACAAACTGTTAAAAATTGGTTGCTTCAAGGACAGCTGTTAGCATGAGTGACATAAAAGTAGATATCTTTGGTGTTGCGAAACAACTCAAATCACTAAGTCAGTCTTCCGCTCCAGTTGACATACCAATCAGGTTCCTTTCAGAGTATGCAGACACAATAGCGCCTTTCTTAGCAATCATATACAACCGCTCACTTGACGAAAGGTCTATTCCTAAAGACTGGAAAGTAGCACACGTCACACCAATATTTGAGAAAGGAAATAGGAATAACCCATTGAATTACAGACCCATATCACTACCTCGATTTGCAGTAGGATTTTGGAGCATGTACTGTATTCTAACATTATGAATCACTTTGAAGAAAATGATATATTGATTTCATAACCAAAAGGAATTCAGAAAATATCGTTCTTGTGCAACACAGCTAGCTCTTTATTCCCATGAAGTAATGAGTGCTGTCCACAAGGGATGTCAGATCGATTCCATATTCCTAGATTTCCAGAAGGCTTTTGATATCGTTCCTCACAAGCGACTATTAATGAAATTCCGTGCATATGGAATATCGTCTCAGTTGTGTGACTGGATTCGTCATTTCCTCTCAGAGAGGTAACAGTTCGTAGTGACAGACGGTAAATCATCGAGTAGAACAGAAGTGATATCTGGCGTTCCGCAAGGTAGTGTCATAGCCCATCCGCTGTTATATAAATGATAAAAAGTAAAACGCGGTCGACAGCCCTCTCGTCGTTCGCTGAAACGTGCGATAACTCAGACGGCAAACATAAACGAGAACATAAGCGGTTTAAGAGCATTCCGTCAGTAAATGGCAGACCGTCAAAAAGTAAGCGCAATGTGCACAAAGTGGTGGGGGAGCACAACTTAATAAATGGCGATGGCTAAAAAGATAGTGCCTAATACACAACCTAGTTAAAATGAGAGAGGTTGTCCAAGCCGCTGGGAGAGGCTTGATAACCCGGAGCTTGTTCCCATGAAGGGGGAGGACCAGTGGTGATGCCAAACTGACACCAGCTGCTGACAGACGGCAACAGAGAGATCATCGGAGGGAAAGTAAGGAACTATCGTGCTGAGGTACGAGGACTGCAGCCCTAGCAGCAGCGTCAGCGGCCTCGTTTCCTGTCGGACAGGCGTGACCGGGAACCCACATAAACATCACAGTGGCTCCATCAAGAGTGAGCGAGTGACAGCTTTTCTGGACTCGTTGGACTAAGGGATGGACGGTGTGCAGCACACACAGGCTTTGAAGGGCGCTGAAAGAATCTGTGCAGATGACGCAATTGAACAGCCTGTGCCGCCAGATGTACTGCTACAGGACGAAGAGGTCTTCTGTGAATACTGAACAGTGTTCCGGAAACCGATACCGCAAAACGTCGGTACCAATGACGAAGGCATACCCGACACCACAGTCAGACCGAGAGCCATCAGTGTACACAAAGATACCATCGCGAAGTTCCATGCGAAGGTCGTGGAACTGAAGGCTTAATGTAAACGCGAGAAAAGCCATTGCAAATGTCAAATGATGGTACATTAATAACCGGAGTAACCGTGAAATGTTGACTGCAACCATACAAACATGCATGCATTGTGTTGTACACGTGCTGGACGTCACTTTGTGGGATAAAGTTCTATGCCTATTGCACTTGGTCGGTCAATACAGTGATTTTTAATGCTGGTTGTGGACAACGTTGGAATTGTGGTTCCATGATGTCACATATGTGCTCGACTGGAGACAGATATGGTGATCGGGCAGGCCAAGGCAACATGTCGACCCACTGTTGAGCAAGTTGGGTTATAACAGAGATATGTGGGCGAGCAGCGATGTCGTGTTGGAAAACACTCCCAGAAATGCTTTTCATGAATAGAAGCACAACAGGTCGAATCACGAGACGCGAACGAATTTGCCGTCGTAGTGGGTGGGATAACCACGAGAGTGCTCCTGCTGTCATACGAAATCGCACCCCAGAGCGTAACTCCAGGTGTAGGTCCAGTTTGTTCAAGTTGGTTGCTGGCGCTCCCCTGGCCACCTCCTAACCAACGCACAGCGATGACAGGCACCGAGGCAGATCCGTCGTTCATCAGAAGACACAACAGGCCTCCACTCTGTCCTCCGATGAACTCTCGCGTGATGCCACTGGTGGGATGCACCTTATAGGACGTCTGCCTCGCAGCTATATCTACATTGATATGGTTACTCTGCAATTCACACTTAAGTGCTTGGCAGAATGATCATCGAACCATTTTCATACTACTTCTCTACCATTCCACTCTCGAATGGCGCGTGGGAAAAAGGAACAAAAAAAAAAATTGTTCAAATGGCTCTGAGCACTATGGGACTTAACATCTATGGTCATCAGTCCTCTAGAACTTAGAACTACTTAAACCTAACTAACCTAAGGACATCACACAACACCCAGTCATCACGAGGCAAAAAGGAACACCTAAATCTTTCGGTTCGAGCTCAGATTTCTCTTATTTCATTATGATCATTATTTCTCCTACGTAGGTGGGTGTCAACAAAATATTTTCGCATTCGGAAGAGAGAGTTAGTGATTGAAATTTCGTAAATAGATCTCGCCGCAAAGAAGACCGCCTTTGTTAAATGACTGCCACCCCAACTGGCATATCATATAAGTGACACTCTCACCCCTATTGCGCGATAACACGAAACGAGCTGCCCATCTTTGCACTTTTTCGATGTCCTCCGTCAATCCCACCTGGTAAGGAACCCACACCGCGCATAATATTCCAGTAGAGGACGGACAAGTGTAATGTAGGCTGTCTCTTTAGTGGGTTTGTCGCATCTTCTAGTGTTCTGCCAATAAAGAGCAGTCTTTGTTTCGCCTTCCCCACAATATTATCTATGTGGTCTTTCCAATTTAAGTTGCTCGTAATTGTAATTCCTAGGTATTTAGACGAATTGACGGCTCTTAAATTTGTGCGATTTATCGTATACCCAAAATTTATCGGATTTCTTTTTGTACCCATTTGGATGACCTCGCACTTTTCTTCGTTTAGTGCTAATTGCCACTTTTCGCACCATACTGAAATTTTCTCTAGATCACTTTGTAATTGGAATTGATCGTCTGATGATTTTACTAGACGGTACATTACAGCGTCATCTGCAAACAACCTGAGGGGGCTGTTCAGATTTAATTTTTAGTTCTCGACCTCCGTTTCTCTTTGGCGCACTTTATAAACCTTTTTCCACGTTCCTGTTTTTAACTGTCTTCTCTTCCAACGGTTGGGATTGACCTGTAGTCGTTTTTATTTCCTATCTTCGTCTTGTACGGTTTTGACATGGCCGCGTATGACCCTAGTTGTTTTTACGCCCTAAAACAAAACATTAACCTGTATTTTTGCAATGTTAATCACTTAAGTATGTTACCGAGACACATGCATTCCCGAAATTTCATTATTTTGTATTAACTATTTTCTGGTGTTTGAATTTTTTCTGTCTGTGTATAAACGCTACTTCTTTCTTTTTTTGGGAGGGGGAAGGAGAAGGGGCGGGGCCATGACCCTCACTGACCCCCCTTCCCGGACCCACCATTGTCACACATGCTAGGTAGCGATAAGAGAGCTCACCGTGTTTTCGCCTGAGCGGGTCGCGGAAACCACGAAGCGGCACAGTTCATAGTGGGCCTCGAACCTGACCGCCTGCGAGGCGCGAACAATGGGTTGCGCAACCCGTCCCGGTTTCCCCGGCGCGGCGCGGCGCGGCGGGCAACATACAGATGATCCCCTTGTTTTGCCGCGCGCAGCTTCCGCCTGCGTCAGTACGGACCCGTTTACTGGGAGCCCTCCAAACTTTGCAGGCCTCATTCCATGGTAACTGTGTTACTGCGTCGTGGGCCTCCAGTACCGTAACACCGCCAGCGTGAGCTGTCGCTTCCGAGTTGCGTCCGTCATCGTCAACCTGCTAACTAGAAGTGGCTCGCTCACTTCGCAACAGCTATAAAGAAACCTACTAATCGAAAGATACCGTATGAAAACACCACCAGTTGCGGTCCACATGCTTCAAGTCTGACGCTTTTTGACGTGACAATAACTCGGACAGTGCCGATAAGCTAGAAAATTTCAGTGACAGCTGTGAGTCACAAGGGGAGTCCCACAGGGTTCAATTCTGGGTCCACTTCTATTCCTTACATATGTGAATGACCTTTCACTTAATATCAACAAGCAAAATTTGTACCTTTTGCTGACGATATTAGCGTTATAATATATTCCGTTAGAGAGGAAGCAACAGAAGAGATGGCAAATGTTATTTTCCAAAGAACTGGTTCAAATGGCTCTCAGCACTATGGGACTTAACATCTGTGGTCATCAGTCCCTTAGAACTTAGAACTACTTAAACCTAACTAACCTAAGGAAATCACACACATCCATACCCGAGGCAGGATTCGAACCTGCGACCGTAGCGGTCGCGCGGTTCCTGACTGTAGCGCCTAGAACCGCTGGGCCACACCGGCCGGCTCCAAATAATTATTTTAAAACGGACTCTTCCTAAATTTTGAAAAACCACTCTGTATGCAGTTCTGTACAACAAATAGAGTCATACCAACAACTGATGTAGCACACGAGCAGGAATCAGTAAGTAGGGTAGAATGCTGCTAATTTTGGCGTGTACATATCGATGAAAACTTGAACTGCAGGAAGCATATTGCTAACCTCCTCATGCAATTAAGTTCGGCTTCTTTTGGTCTTCGTATAATTACTGATCTTGGAAACATATCAGCCTCCTGACATATTCTGCATATTTCCTCTCAGTAATGTCGCACAGAATAATTTTCTGTGATTATTCATCAGTTAGAAAGAAAGTATTGATTGCACATAAACGAGCAGTAAGAATAACATGACGTCATGTACGTACCGCTTGAAGTAATTAGGCATTTTAACTGCGTTCGCTAGTGAAATTCGTCATAAATAATCCATCACAATTTGAGAAGAATAGTGATGCCTACAACACGAGAGTGGAAAAATGACGTTTATTATCCATTGTTAAAACTGTCAGTGGTCCAGACAGGAATTCAGTATGCAGCAATAAAAAATTATAAAAATTGTTTTCATTTGCCCAATAACATAATGCCTGACAGCGGAGCAAGTTTTAAATCTAATTTAAAATCATTTTTCCTGGACAACTACCTCTATTCCATTGACGAATGAGAATTTCTACTTAAAAACTGGTAGCTAGTAAAAAAAATTGTTTTTAAGAGTAGTTGGATGAGTAGGAATAAAATGATAATGTGTTCATTAATTTCCATTACAGATGCACTTCACTTTCCCAGAACATTACCAACAAATCTAAGCCTTCCATTCGCTTGTCTTGATAATTATTTTGTTTGTTCGATACATATGATCATGTTTCTTGCCTTTACGCATAAATAGTTAAATACTGTGCTCCAGCACTTTCCCTGACACTTCACGTTCGAAAACCCTATCGTCAAGAGAGTAGGTGCATACTGTTTCGCTAAAATGTTCGTGGAATTTCATTTTAGCCGTTGCCTTTATATATTAATAGACATGGTGTTATGTAACAGTGTCACCTCTCCCACTTTGCTGTTCCTTGTAGAACAGCCCAGTGCCGGATGTGAGCCAAGAGCTAAATTATACAGAGTGTAGCTCAAAGGCACGATCTGATGCAGCTGAAGTGGGTGCCAATTTGGAAAAGAATTCTCAAATAAAATATTCATTGGCATAAAGTACTGAACTAGCGAGAATTGATGAAATCGTGGAATATTTTAAGTAACAGAGACAAGTGAAAAAAGACGTCCATTGTTTAGCTGTAATGATCAGACGCAAAGGGAGGGAGGGAGAGAGAAGCAGTTGTACTATCGATCAGCCGCGTACCTCTGTGTCAAAATCCCTGACACGAAAACATTAGTGATGACACCAAGGCAGAGTTTCTTAAGCCGCATAAGTATTACGATGGCGTATTTATCAGACTTATCAGTTATAAAGATCTCCGAGAAAAAATTGTTTCGTGACAAACAAACTTCGACGGCGCATTTCACACTAACAACTGCGACTCAGATTGTGATATCGTCTGCTGGGCCAGAAACTGCAAACCAAAAACTGATGTTTTTTTGTGTTAGCAGAAGAGCCAACACAGTGTTACGAGTGGAGGCCGAAATGCACGCGTTTTAGCTCACGCAGGCTGGCGTGAGGAGGGGAGAACTATACTGACGTGAGGTCTGGAACATGACAAGGAATTAGAATTCAGAAAGCGGACGTAATTAGTTTGATACTTAACTTTAATCAATTACTGATGAACGTCGCTCTTGACGGTACATGAGTCACAATATTATCTGTTCAGAAGACATAGTAACTGAATATGGCGCCTTGCTAGGTCGTAGCAAATGACGTAGCTGAAGGCTATGCTAAACTGTCGTCTCTGCAAATGAGAGCGTATGTAGGCAGTGAACCATCGCTAGCAAAGTCGACTGTACAACTGGGACGAGTGCTAGGGAGTGTCTCTAGACTAGACCTGCCGTGTGGCGGCGCTCGGTCTGCAATCACTGATAGTGGCGACACGCGGGTCCGACGTATACTAACGGACCGCTACCACCTAGCAAATGTGGTGTCTGGCGGTGACACCACAGTTTTCTGTCAGTAAGAGACCACTGCTAACCAAAATCGAAAAACAGCACTGATGAGGCACAGTTTAAAAGAGTTCACGTTTTATCAGAGCGTACGGGGGTATGTTAAAAACTAATACCTCTGAATTTCTTATGTGAAAACTTAAAACTTTTTAAATGAAACAAACGTTATTAACATTTTACATCTTTATTCTTCATGTATACATGGCTATTTCTCAACATAGTCACCCTGGCAACGAACAAATTTCGCCCAACGAGAGACAGGTTTGTTGATGCCGTCACTGTAGAATGTTTAACTCTGTTGGCGGAGCCGCATCCTCACCTTTGCTTGCACCGCTTCATCGCTATCAAATTGAAGTCTTCGGAGGTGTTTTAAGTTTTGTAAATAGGTAAAAATCGGATGGTGGCAACTCGGGATCATATGGAGGACTATCGATGACAGTGAGCCCAAGGCATCGGATTGTTGTAGATGTCGCCAGCAATCGTGTGTGCTGTGGCACTGTCGTGCTGAAAGACAGGGCGCTCCTCGTGTGGACAAACTGCTCGAATTAGAAACTGTTTCTCTCGCACCAACATACGACGGGGGTTTGAAAAGTCTGTGCAAAAACGAAAACTACTTACGTGTTTGGGGTAAACCTTTCTTTTTCGACATAGTCTTCTTTTATACACTTCGTCCAACGCTCTTCTAATTTGTTGATCCCTTCCGAATAATATGAATTGTCCAAGTCTGCAAAAATAGCTATTAGTTGCTGCAATCACCTCCTCATTTGAATAAAATCTTTGTCCCACCAGCCATTTCTTCAAATTGGGGGACAAATAGTAATCCGAGGGAGCCAAGTCTGGAGAATAGGGCAGATGTGAAACGAGTTGGAATCCTATTTCCATAAATTTTGCGACCACAACAGTTGAGGTGTGTGCTGGTGCATTGTCATGATGGAAAAGAACTTTTTTGCGGTCCAATCGCCGGCGTTTTTCTTGCAGCTCGGTTTTCAAACGGTCCAATAACGATGCACCTGTAACAGTTTTACCCTTTTCCAGATAGTCGATGAGTATTATCCATTGTGAATCCCAAAAGACAGTCGCCATAACCTTTCTGGCGGAAGGAATGGTCTTCGCCTTTTTTGGTGCAGATTTTCCCTTGGTAAACCACTGTTTAGATAGTTGTTTGGTCTCAGGAGTATAGTAATGTGTCCATGTTTCATCCACAGTGATGAAACGACGCTTAAAGTCCTGCGGATTCTTCTTGGACAGCTGCAAACCATCCTTGCAACACTTCACACGACTCCGTTTTTGGTCAAGCGTGAGCAATCGCGGAACCCATCTTGCTGATAGCTTTCTTATGTCCAAATGTTTATGCAAAATATTATGTACCCGTTCATTCGAGATGCACACAGCACTAGCAATCTCACGCATCTTAACTCTTCTGTCATCCATCACCATATCATGGATTTTATTAGTGATTTCTGGAGTCGTAACCTCCACAGGGCGTCCAGAACGTTCAGCATCACTTTTGCCCATATGGCCGCTCCGAAAATTTTGTAACCACTCATAAAGTAATGTTTAATCACGACACGAAATTCTTTTTCATCCATTTGTTGACAATCACTCGACTTCCTTGATTCACACGAAGGCCAAACACAAAGAAATAGAACAATATGATTGAAACTTTGTGTGCATTCTTTCCAAAGATGCTACTAACTAAACATTACCTCGATACGCACCGGCGGTGCCATCTCTTGGACTTGGCACGGACTTTTCAAACGCCCCTCGTAGTTCATTTAGACACCGCCACAATACACGCTACAATTCGGAGCACTCTAGTGGCAGAGGGCAGCAAATATACAGGCGCGAAGAATAAAAATGTACAATATTAATAACGTTTGTTTTACTTAAGAAAGCTTTAAGAGTTTTCACATAAAGAGCTCGGAGGAATTCCTTTTTATCATGCCCTCGCAATAAGTTCGTTTCAGCAGCACAGCTCTGGATTGTCCAGTGACAGAACTGAACTTCGGATTCAAAACCATTTATCCCTATTGCTTTCACACGGCGTTGATGACTGATGTGTACTTACTGTTGCACCGATACTCTCCACGTTGTATTCTTCCAACTGCGCATTTCACGTGCAAAAAATGGCTCAAATGGCTCCGAGTACTATGGGACTTAACATCTGAGGCCATCAGTCCTCTAGAACTTATAATTACTTAAACCTAACTAACACACAACCATGCCGGAGGCAGGATTCGAACCTGCGACCGTAGCGGTCGCGCTGTTCCAGACTGTAGCGCCTAGAACTGCTCGGCCACACCGTCCGGCCATTTCACGTGCAGATCGACGGATGTTTGTCGATGAATCTTCGTCCACAGGATCCCAAAACATTCTCCTCAAATTCTACTGAATGAAGATTTGTTGGCGAGAAGCTTGTCCAGCTTTCGGTTACTTCAGAGATACAGTTCCACCAAAGTTTTTATCCACGTAAATAAATTTCTTCCAGTCAGAACGACGCCTGTTGCGACACTTTTCTCTGAGCATTCGATCGGCTTTACGGGCACTGTATTCTGCTGCACCATATATCAATTGCATCTCTGCGAGTTCCTGTAACGAGAATTCCATCTCCGACAACAAGTCATGAACAGTAAACAGTGGTGAATTCCACAATAGATACATCACAAATGACAGCGTACCGGTTTGCCGATAGCGTAACCAGCGCCGATGCAGCAGCAAGTTATGAAACATAACCAGTTTACGAGTACAAACACTCGAGCCAGCGCACACGACGTCTTTCAAGATCTCGTAGCGACTGAAATATTCATTTCCAACTACTGGTTTCTGGCTTAAAATTTTCTGTTTCGAAACTTCTATCGTTTCTACAGTTTTCACCTTAAGTTTCTCGGACAACCAGAAAATGATATTCAGGTTTCAGTATGAAAGTATGCTTGAATGGCTCGCTAACGACACAACAGTAAGATTTTCTCTTTGCAACTGCAAGCTGTAAGATACGTGGGTTAACCTCCACAGTCGCAATGTAGTACAGGGTGCGTATTCATTTTTGTCTTCAAAGTAGTAAGTAACTTTTGTTTTACTGTGGCAACACCGCAGGAGTGCCAACTGGCAGTGAGCTGAAGAATCGCTAGAATATTAGTGATCTTGCTGTGTTGCCCTGTCAACGTGGGCTACGTTTTTGCGAGGATAAAGGTGGTGTTACAGCGCAACACTTCTATTCTAGTTCCCTTACGTGATATTTCGCCGACTATTGTCTCCGCCTAGCACGCGCTTGTTTCTGATGTTAGAATCACTCTCTCTAGCTCCCTGTGAATACGCGCTCTTAAGCAGTTGTTAAATGCCAAATGATTTGGAAATGTGTGACGAAAAAGTAATAATAAAAACATGTCACATTTTATCGCGGTGATTCTGTTGTTAATTAACCAAAGAATTTCCAGAAATCAAGAGATCTTCCTGTGACACCCTCTGAACGTGGTCTATGTATTTGGGAGAATAAAGGCCGTATGAACGACTCAATTTGCATGACATTGGATAATTGACTGTGTTTTACCGACACCTCCGACATGTCATCGTCATGTTGTTGTTGTTGTTGTTGTTGTTGTTTTTGTTGTTGTTGTGGTCTTCAGTCCTGAGACTGGTTTGATGCAGCTCTCCATGCTACTCTATCCTGTGCAAGCTTCTTCATCTCCCAGTACCTACTGCAACCTACATCCTTCTGGATCTGCTTAGTGTATTTATTTCTTTGTCTCCCTCTACGATTTTTACCCTCCACGCTGCCCTCCAGTACTAAATTGGTGATCCCTTCATGCCTCATAACATGTCCTACCAGCCGATCCCTTCTTCTAGTCAAGTTGTGCCACGAACTCCTCCCCAATTCTATTCAATACCTCCCCATTAGTTGTGTGATCTACCCATCTAATCTTCAGCATTCGTCTGTAGCACCACATTTCGAAAGCTTCTATTCTCTTCTTGTCTAAACTATTTATCGTCCATGTTTCACTTCCATACATGGGTACACTCCATACAAATACTTTCAGACACGACTTCCTGACACTTAAATCTATACTCGATGTTAGCAAATTTTTCTTCTTCAGAAACGCTTTCCTTGCTATTGCCAGTCTACATTTTATATCCTCTCTACTTCGACCATCATCAGTTATTTTGCTCCCCAAATAGCAAAACTCCTTTACTGCTTTAAGTGTCTCATTTCCTAATCTAATTCCCTCAGCATCACCCGACTTAATTCGACTACATTCCATTATCCTCGTTTTGCTTTTGTTGATGTTCATCTTATATCCTCCTTTCAAGACACTGTCCATTCCATTCAACTGCTCTTTCAAGTCCTTTGCTGTCTCTGACAGAATTACAATGTCATCGGCGAACCTCAAAGTTTTTATTTCTTCTCCATGAATTTTAATACCTACTCCGAATTTTTCTTTTGTTTCCTTTACTGCTTGTTCAATATACATATTGAATAACATCGGGGACAGGCTACAACCCTGTCTCACTCCCTTCCCAACCACTGCTTCCTTTCGTGTCACTCGACACTTATAACTGCCATCTGCTTTCTGTACACATTGTAAATAGCCTTTCGCTCCCTGTATTTTATCCCTGCCACCTTCAGAATTTGCAAGAGAGTATTCCAGTCAACGTAAAGTCCAGTCATCATAAAGAAATTCAATAAAACAACGCAAAACATTGACAGGCGTATGTCTAATGGCGTGCATTCATAAATGCACAGTATACACAGCTGAAACGAACTGGCTGCAGTCCATTATCGACACATACATAACAGATAATACCTGAAAGGTTGCGGTTACTTACTCTTATCTTGATTACGACTGCTTAGGTAAGCGTCGATTACAAGAGTTTGCTTTACACACTGGAAGTGATAAGAAGTTGGCTCCAGACAATAATATGACGCACTATTCAGAGTAAACTGCCTTCAGCATGACAAACTCAGATACTCTACCTTATTTCTTCATTCTGTATTGAGATTTACGATCACGACGATTAATTACAGACGAGTCTAATGAGAACTGACTATTTACGCCAACGACTTAGCGAGACAGTAGGAAATAGAAGTATCGATTACGACGGGACAATGCACTGCTTTATCATTCTACACAGTTAATATTTCACAACATCTGTTGAGCAACGTAACACATGACAGAATTGTGAGACCTTTTTTATAAAACAGATCTCAATAGGGGCAAGTGTGAGGGTCTGAATCACTATGTTTCTCCAACTTGATCTACGTCTCGTGCTGTGTGACGCACATAACACTTCCACAATGACCCTCGTTGCGGTTACCACGCCTCTATCATGTAGATATGTCGAAAGGTAGAGGTTAACAAATTACAGATGCTCGTTTCACACATTGGCATTTCGTTCATTTTATATTTGCCTGCCGCTCGACCGCAATAAATTAAAATAAAACGTTCGAGTGTTGTACTGATGAACTGTTTCACTACAAATGCATTTTCAACCAGATGTGTAAAAATTGGCAACAGTAATGTAACTGGGCAAAGAGAAACCCATTTCAGCTATTCTGTTTGTGTTTGGAAGCTAAATGAAAGGCTCGTTTACAAAACTGCGTTTTTATCACTGCATAGCGTCTGTGTCGAACAGTTGGCAGAGTAAAATACAACTGGCGGCAAACAGATGACAGTGACATAAAGCGAAAGAACAATTTTAAAAAGAGGAAATGGGCAGAGAGTGACAGACAACGAATAACTGCTGCTTTTTTTCTCTTTTTTCATCTGAAGTGACCCGCCTCTTCATCTCAGAGTAGCACTTATAGCCAACGCCCTACATTGTTTTATACATTTCAATCTCTTTGTCACCCCTTCAGTTTTCACCCTCTACGGCTCCCTCTAACACCACGGAAAGTATTTCCTAACATGCTAACCACATCCCGTCATTCTATCCGTTCTTCTATCCAGTGTTTCAACGTATTACTGTCTGAGCCGATTCTGTTGAGAGCTTCCTCGTTTTTTATCAGTCCAAGTAATTTTATGCGTCCTTCCGTAAAAATCACACCTCACACACTTCGAATCTCATCCTATATAGTTTTCTCACAGTCGTTGATTCGCCTCCGTACAATATTGGGGTGTGGTGCAGGGGAACATTCTCAGGGATGTCTTCGTCAATTAAAGCCTATATTAACAAGGAATGTCCTCATTGCCCGTGCAAAAAAAAAAAATGGTTCAAATGGCTCTGAGCACATCTGTGGTCATCAGTCCCCTAGAACTTAGAACTACTTAAACCTAACTAACCTAAGGACACCACACACGTCCATGCCCGAGGCAGGATTCGAACCTGCGACCGTAGTGGTCACGCGGTTCCAGACTGAACGCCTAGAACCGCACGGCCACACCGGCCGGCTTTGCCCGTGCAAGTCTATTTCTTATATCTACCTTGCTTCGTCCGTGATGCGTTATTTTGAGTCCAAGGTAGCAGAAGACTACCCGATGTTTATCATTAATCTCGTTTCGGCTAAGTCCCGTTCTCAGTGGAGTGTTCATTCCATTCAACAGATAGCGTAGTATTTCCTCACTTTTACACGTGATAGCAATGTCATCAGCGAATTCATCAACGATATCCTTCGACTCAGTTTTTTATACCAGTTCTGAACCTTTTAATTGCTTCATTTTTTTTTCGATACACAGATTGAACCCTGCATTATGCCCCATATTGACTCTAACTCTCATCTACCGGAGCCGTCAAGTTCTGTTGTATAGTATCCATTATGTAACATGTTAAGGGGACCTGGACGTCATGGGGGCCCAAAACTGGATTTTTTGTTTAATAAAACACTGATTCTTCCTGATTCTAAAAATATATACTTGATGTATAGTACATCATCATTTTCGTGCTTAAATGCCTTTCTAAAGCAGAATGCCTAGCTGTCACACTACTGCCAAACACAAAACCTTGCCTACAATGCCTCATTACTTAATTTTGGCGCCTCTGTTTCCATAGCAAGTCTTTTGTTTAATATCTTTGAACATATCGACTGTACTGTGAGAAAAGATTTATTGGAATCGATCTTCCTGTCGGTACAAGTAGATTATTTGAGCTTACTTATTTTCGCGCGGGTTCGTGTTTTTGTTTGCATCTCAGCTGTTCCGATTGGTGTGGCGGACGCCATTATGTTTTTATGGAGTAACAAGCGATGAGCAGAGTAGCCACCGAAACTGGGGACAACATAAAAAGTGGACTGCTACGAGAGGGCAGGTAAGGTGCTGCTTAAGCCGAAAAAGCTGCTGAACGCATGACAAGGAGGGAGGAAGGGGGGGGGGGGGGTGAGAGTAACAAAGAAAAGAGAGAACACTAAATATGATGAAGAGGACACTCGGCATCAACAAGATTATGGAGCTGGAATGATCTGGCATATTATTGAAAAGAAAATGACATGCAAATCTTTAGTTTCAATTTCCCGTAATAAATGTTTTCGCAGACTTAGGCATCATTATCTCATGCAATATTGAAGCTACAGAAACAAAATTTTGTTTGAATAATAATATAGTATTTGTCTGCACAGTGAACCACATTATTGAACGGTGTATTACATATTTTAAGCTGGAGCATGTCATACGTTCTTAAATTATTAGGAGAAAAAAATTGACTTCTAAAAAACTACTTCTTAATACAGAAAACAATAAACTGGTAAATATTCCTGGTTCATTGTTTCTAAAAGTTAATAATTAAAAGAATAAAGTTTATTTTGGCCTTTTATTTTTAATAGTGTGGAAGTACAATTACACGTAATTCAGAACGTAAGCCGATTTATCAATATGTTATCAATATGTTCACCCAGACAGGTGTTGACGCTTCTTTTTGTTGCGCCTATATAGACCTTTCCACAAATGCACGGAATTTTATAGACACCTGATGTTGCTAGAGGATGTCGTTTATCTTTTGCGGATCTTAAACATTCTTTTATTTTCGTGGTGGGTCTGAAAACAGTTTCCACATCGCACTTGCTTAAAATTTTTCCAATGCGATCAGTGATCTTACTGATGAATGGTAAGAACACTTTCCCTTTGGGTTGGTGTCGATCCTCGTTCGTCCTGGTTGTCAGTTCAGGGCGTAGTGCACGATCTATCTCTGTTGGAATACCCGTTCTTCTTGAAGAGGAACTGTCGCCTCGGACGTATTGATAAATCATCGGCTGTAGCGGAACATGTGTTTCAGGAAGGTGATCATGAAATAAAGTTTAGTGAGACGACCGTCATAGCTAAGACGTCGCATTATTATGGGCGAATGTACAGAGAGGCCATTGAGATTGCCAAACACTGCATTAATTTTAATAGAAAAGATGAAGGCATTAAGCTGGATAAGATATGGATGTCAACATTGCAGCAACAGCGTGACAATCGTTTAATTTGAATTGAGAAAGTTAGCAATATCAGAGATCATAGCACAGCCGACGTCACGTGGTAGACAGTGGCGCCCTCTGGATGGCTTATATATACGGCGCTCACTCGCGCTCTCGTTGCAGTTCGCTCATTGTTCTCGGAGGATGCCTTCCGCAGTCGAAGGCAAAACATCAGGGGAGAGTTTTATGTATGGATGACGGCATCTCAGCCAGGAAGTGTTAAGTGACGACACCTGCCGTGAAAGCCTTCATTCTTGTTTAATTCGGTCCGTAATTAGATGAAACACTGAAAATCAATTGTTTGTTGCCCTTGTAACCTACTAGAAAGCCAGGCTTGAACTGGGATGTGCGACTGTTGTGGCGGACTGGCTACGCAGATTCCGCTAACAAAGTTAATGTGCTAACACAATATACCGCTTCCTGCTAAACAGAATACTATCACAGGTGCTCCCTTTTGTCGAAAAAAATGGTTCAAATGGCTCTGAGCACTATGGGACTCAACTGCTGTGGTCATCAGTCCCCTAGAACTTAGAACTACTTAAACCTAACTAAGCTAAGGACATCACACACATCCATGCCCAAGGCAGGATTCGAACCTGCGACCGTAGCAGTCGCACGGTTCCTGACTGCGCGCCTAGAACCGCGAGACCACCGCGGCCGGCTCTTTTGTCGAAATATTGTGTTTAGGACAACAGTTGTTTGCTACTTAACAAACGCAAGACAATGTGGAGAATTCCCCCACGACATAAAATGCGCTGGTATCACGTTCGAGTACGTGTATCGGACGGAAAGACACTTCCTCTGATCAGCAAATCGTCGAAACCTCCCTACAGTAGTCCGCCTTAAAAGTTCGGTGGCGCCGTGTGCCGGCCTCGAGACACGTAGCAACCGCCCACACGGGGCGGCCCGACCCAGCCGCCTTGTGGTAAGAGGATTAGCTAGCTGGCCGTGTCTGACGCCCACGGCCTGTGCTCGCCGGTCACAGCGACCATCCACGTGAGCGAAAGCCACGTGTCAGACACCGGGCTCCGGAAACCCGCGCCCGGCAGCGCGTTGGCGGTAAGCGCACTCTTGACCATTTATTTCATACATGCGTTTCTGAGCTGCTTCGGCACACTTAGGGAAAATAAGGGACTGCTGCAGTGTAAATTGGGTGATTCGTGAGAATACCCTACGTTCCACTGAAGACGCTAACGCTGGTCGTGACTTTTATAAACACTTTATGTATTGGCAAACATCCACCGTGCAAACCCCAGTCCGTAATCTCTGCAGATGGTGCCTACGTAGCGGCGTAACGCAGCAGGATCAAGGTGCGGCGCGGTGAGCACAGTAGCGTTTGCTGGACGTGGACATGTATGCCTTTGTGACGCATCTTTAAGATGTTAAGAACGCCCTAGAGAAAACAGACGTACTACGGCCGTCACTCCAAAAGAAATGCACACTATTTTTGTAAAAATACAGTTTTCAGTCTGCATGTGTGAAAGTTTTACAGTGTGTAGATACATCCTTCCCGCTTGTTTTCAAACGTAGTTTCACCTGTTCCCGTGAGTAGCGCCGTCACAGCATGTCTTCAAGATGGCTGCTACACTTTACGTTCGTCATAAGCAACGTGCTGTCATACAATTCCTGTGCTGTGGAAACGAGACAGTGGGAAACATCCACAAGAGGTTCAAAAAGGTGTATGGAGATGCTTCTGTCGATCGCAGTACAGTTAGTCGGTGGGAAAGCAGGTTACGTGATGAAAGCTGGCACGGCAATCTTGAGGATTGACCTCGCAGTGGCAGGCCTCGTAGTGCACACACTCCAGACAATGTGCAGAGAGTTAACGAATTGGTGACTGCTGACAGACGCATCACAGTGAACGAATTGTCACGCCACGTTGGGATAGGGGAAGGAACTGTTTGCAGAATACTGAAAGTGTTGGCGTTAAAAAAGGTTTGTGCCATGTGGGTTCCCAGGATGTTGACAGTGGCTCACAAACAAACAAGAAAAACGGTATGCAGCGAACTTTTGGAACAGTACGAGAATGGTGGAGATGAATTTCTTGGAAGAATTGTGACAGGTGATGAAACATGGCTCCGTCATTTTTCATCAGAGACGAAGAGGCAATCAGTGAAGTGGCATCATGCAAATTCACCTAAGAAAAAGAAAATTCAAAACCACACCTTCTGCTGGAAAAGTTATGGCTATGGTGTTTTTCGATTCCAAAGGCCTCTTGCTTGTGGACATCATGCCAAGTGGAACCACCATAAATTCTGATGCATATGTGACGACACGGAAGAAACTTCAAGCTCGACCGAGTCGTGTTCGACCACATCGGCAAAAGCAGGATGTTTTGCTGTTGCACGACAATGCACGGCCACATGTCAGTAAAAAAAAACCATGGAAGCGATCACAAAACTCGTATGGACAACACTGGAACATCCGCCTTACAGCCCTGACCTGGCTCCATGTGACTATCATCTCTTTGGGAAACTGAAAGACTCTCTGCGTGGAACAAGGTTTAAAGCTGGTGACTCCCTTGTGCACGCTGCCAAACAGTGGCTCCAACAGGCTGGTCCAGAATTTTACCGTGCGGGTATACAGGCGCCGGTTCCAAGATAGCGTAAGGCAGTTGAGAGGGATGGAAATTACGTGAAGAAATGAAAATATTGTTCCTAAAGGATGTATCTACACACTGTAAAACTTTCAGACATGTAGAATAAAAGATGGATTTAAAAAAAAATAGTGTGAATTTCTGTTGGAGTGATCCTCGTACAATGTACACACTCAAGACAAATGAAGACCGTAAATCTCAGATCTTGAGTTCGGTGTGGCCAGACATCTTGAATATTGTATTTGAAGCCGAGGATTATTGATAATTGGATCTGTCTTCACAACTGATGGAAACAGTTGAAGCAAAACAGCAATTCATAGTTGAAGACGTGTTCGTTATTCAGTAGCTGGAAATAGTGAGACACACTTACGGCATCACCCTGTCTGCAGACGAAGTCCAGAAGAATAAGTTTGCGCACGGCCTTGGTACGAAGTAGCCGGACCACGAGAACAAAAAAGGCGAACGTATTTGAAAAAGAACAGTAAAAGGTAGCTTAGACCATACCAAACTTGCAGATCCGCCACGCAGTGTTCCCTACCCAGTCAAGTCGCCACACACATACACAAATCTTCCCTCAGTGCCCAGAAATCTTAAAGTGATTGCAAGTCTATGTCAGAAAGTAAACACACGTTACACACTGGAAGTAGTTGCTATAACAGTATGAAGCTTTGTGTAAAATATACATACCTATGTCTTGGTTTATCGACCACCTCATGTTTGTATTTTCCAAGTAAATACTTTTCTGAATGATATTGAGCAGCTTAGAAAAAATATCTCCTCCATTCGAGTGAAATTACGAAAGAAATCTCGATCTTGAATCTATGTGATGACGTACGTTATTTCAGTGCTGGTAGTCAATGCAACATTGAGGACATGGATATTACGCATGAGCAAACTGACATTAGTGACTACACCTTAACTATATTCAATTTTAAACCGAAAATGGGACAAAAAAGAATTGAGTATAGGGGTAACTTCTACTATTACGCATCACAGATTGTTGTATAGCATTATGCAGTGTTCCTCTACGAGCAATTCCCTGTTAAACCGTAGACGAGTCCAGAATCCTCTTAGCGATTGTCGCAGAAGAGCGGAGAAAATCGCGAACGGAGTTAATGCAGCTATTTGAAGCACGTCTATTTATGGTGTGGTTTATGAAAAAAAAAGCCGAAAACGGCCGCAGTGGAGCGCTGACAGCACAAATCAAGTTAACAATCTCGTCTCATGTGCCTTTCCCTGAAGTCGGATATCCGTCCCGTCCATGTCAGCGTTAGCTGCCTCGTACCGTAGGAGGACGGCTGAAGGTACGATGGTGAGTTAGCACAGAGAAGAAAACTGAATGGATGAAAGGGCGATGCAAGTACGAATGCCTAGCACATGCTAGGCTGACTTGTATACCGAGCAATGTAAGGTCATCTCGATAAATATACGCGGTACAAACTACCTTTCGTGGCGAAAGCCTGCAGAGCAATGTCCAGTGAGTTACACTACTGCTCCCCTAGAGCTTGATGACTGTGTTACACAGTTCACCGCTGTAGATGGGTACTGTAGTAACGCGCTATCCGTGTGTGGGGGTGCCACGAGCAGGTTTCTAAGAAACGGCGGCAGGCCGGCGAAATACAGTACACAATTCGGAAAGGACAAACCGGAAGTATGGTAATCCAAAACATGAAAGTAAACAATCGGCAGCACCGTAAAAAGCAACAATAGCAAACAGAGGAAACCCAAGAGCGAGCAATAACCATGTGCGAAATTGATGTTGGCTACCGGAAAGCTTCGGTATCATCGACACAACTGGACGAGGAAAGAGCTCACAGTTTCCTCCTAGCTTACGCCACCAGGCTGTCTTGCCGGCTAACGCCGTGCCCACTCCTCGCTCGGTGTGTACGCGAAACCAAACAACTCTGGATGGCCTACCGTGGTGCACCCAAAGCCGTCTACATGTCAGAGTCTGGCGAGGATACTAAAGCTCATGTACTGCTGCTTTGTGGTCAGTTCAAAGTCTTAACGTATGTCACACAATTGACTTAATATAAACTGTTAATACTGTTCAACACTTAATACTTTTCAGCGTGAACAATCAAGATAGGCTATTAGCGTTCAACTGGTTCTTGATACATGTCCAAGAGTATCCGTCGACACAGTGCTACAACCGGCTTGTATAACAGAATACTGGCTGAGCACATGGCGTTGCCCAGATATGTATTCATTCGTGTCTTCTGTTATTCCAACTCCTTATTCCCCGCCTCCTCTCTCTCCATCTCCACCCCCCTCTCTCACTGTCCACCCAATCCAGCACCCTCCCCCCCTCTCCACATGAATCTCCTCCACCCTCTCTCTGTCCGTCTCCTCTTTCCTTTCCTCTGTCCATCTCCCCCTCTTCCCTTTCTGTGTCCATCTTCTCATCCCCCCCCCTTTCTCTGTTCACCTCATCTTCCACCTCTCTCTCTGCCTCTCTCTTCCTCCCTCTGTTGTGCCCATCTCCTCCTCTCCCTCCCCTCCCCTCTGTCCATTTCCCCTTCCACTCTTTCTATCTCCTCCCAAGCCATTTGTGTTTTTCTCCTCTTTCCCCCCTCTGTCTGTCCATCTCCTCCTCCCACCTTCTCTCTCCACTTTATCACATACAGCAAGCTGGTGCCCACAGTACTTCTTTCCAGATTGTATCTAACATGTTTACCATATTTGGTTGAAATCGTTCCAGGGGCTTAGTATGAGCTTTTTACCCGTGACTTTGCCCCCTTACGTACATGTCAAATATATTTCACATATATTGAATATATTTCATAGGTATTTGCACTCGTATTTCATGTGTTCAAATGGTTCAAATGGCTCTGAGCACTATGGGACTTAACATCGGAGGTCATCAGTCCCCTAGAACTTAGAACTACTTAAACCTAACTAACCTAAGGACATCACACACATCCATGCCCGAGGCAGGATTCGAACCTGCGACCGTAGCGCATATTTCATCTGTATCTCTAACAAATTTCGCCCTGCAGTTTCATTTTCATGCAGCTCAATGATTATGATGTAATATCTCCTAAACAATGTGTCATACAGTGATACATTTTTCTAGATACATTCAGTGATTGCCGGCCGAAGTGGACGAGCGATGCTAGGCGCTTCAGTCCGGAACCGCGCGACCGCTACGGTCGCAGGTTCGAATCCTGCCTCGGGAATGGATGTGTGTGATGTCCTTAGCTTAGTTAGGTTTAAGTAGTTCTAGCGCCGGCCGTGGTGACCGAGCGGTTCTAGGCGCTTCAGTCCGGAAACACGCGGCTGCTACGGTCGCAGGTTCGAATCCTGCCTCGGGCATGGATGTGTGTGATGTCCTTAGGTATAAGTAGTTCTAAGTATAGGGGACTGATGACCTCAGATGTTAAGTTCTATAGTGCTCAGAGCCATTTGAAACATTCAGTGACTGAAGTGGATACTGCGTTAGAAAAGTGTTGCGAATAGAGTTAGTAGCAACGAAGTAATAAATTTAAAAGCCTTGCACGATGTGGCAATTCTTCACGTCTCTCAGTGTTGCTGACGTCATATCTCTTGACCTGTGTGTCGTGCACTGATATAATTTTGCTAGCAAATTCAGTGGTATATGTGAATGCTGTCTGCAAAACGTCTCGCGAATGATATGGTACAAAAGAAGTAATAAAATGCCATGCTTCGTGCGGTAGTGTATGAACAGTGCAAATGCAGGAAGTGATAAACTTTTTTGCTTTCATCATTTTGTGGGAATTGCCAGCTAGAAAAAGTTTCGTAAAGATTTGAAATTACCTGCGAAGTTTGTTGCAAGTCACTAAGAGCTCTCATTTTCAAATACTGGATGACTAAAGTATGGGTATTCAAGCGTCGTTGGCTACACTGGCCCTTTGATAAGTAAGCGGTCCTTACCGCCACAGCGATTCTTTTCAGACAGTACGTGATGTATGCACCAAGTTTGGTCGAAATCTGTCCAGTGGTTTAGAAGATGTGGAACATACATACACACATACATACATACGCACATTCATTCGGCCGTAGCTTTATCTCGATTTTCTTTCAATGGTAATATTGTCCACAAACGAACTGAAAAAACGATAGCAGAACACTAGTGTGCATTCGGTGGAAACATATCACAGGCAGATTGCCTTTTGCCGTGAGTCAACATGGTGAAATGTGATAGAAATTTTACACTGGCGCACACCTATTCCGCGAAGATATTTTTTTGAGCACCTGGCAATAAACACAGATAACCCATACCACATATATTACACGACTTTCAGTTCTCCGTAAGGCAAGTGCAGCTAGCCGATACATGTTTACAACAGACTTCCTGTAAAGTACTATCTTTTGCAGGACTCTGAACATTCTACTCATTAGAAGAAAAGAATGGGAGGAAGATTAGAGTTTAACCAGTAAACCCCTACCCCGTATTCTTTAATGAACAGAGCTCCTATGTATGCATTTTAAATTTTTAGATTCGGTCAATAACGGTACGAAGTATTGAAAATAATTTTTATTGGTCCTGGAAGCAGTTAGATAGGCAACCTGCGACTGGTACCGTGTCCCTGGTTATCCGTTTAGTTATATAAATATCCCCTCTACGGAAAGGTCATTAGATACGGAGCACAAGCTCGGATTGGGAAAGGAATTCTGTCGTATGTTTCTCAGAGGATTATCCTGGAATTTGCCTTGCACCGTTTGGGAAAACCACGGTAGCGTAAATCTGAACCAGTACGCCACGTCTCTCAGTAGTCCATAGACGGACGTCTAGACGTCTAGTCCCCAATATCAGAAAAGAGTGAGAAAAATTACAAAATTTGCGACTAAGTAAAAAGTAGTAATAGTATTTCGCTTTGCCTACTCTGTCAGCATAAAACAGATCATTTTTTAGTCTCGTCTACATCTTGGACAAACTACAAGGAACAATCACAAAAAAATTATCAGCCTGTGACAATAATAATCTAAAAAAGATATTTGATCCCGTAGGATGTCCTGAATCTCAAACGTGGAGGTCATTTATTACAAAACTACTGTAAGGGTTCCGTAAAAAGTTACTCGTATGTATAAAAATGGCTCTTTGTAGGTATGTTTGAAATTTCAGACTGACACCGTTTGATCAATGACCATGAAAGTTGGCACATACAAGTATTTTTTTTTATGGAGATGGGTTTTCTGCTAGCCACTGTTCTTTAACTCGCCTGTAGATGTCACTGCAGTATATCGTCTTCTACATAGTTCAACCGTGCGCCATGAACATTGATATTCATACGTATTCGAGCACGGAGAATATTTGCGCGCTAACCACTTTGTTGTAACTCGCCACTACATGGCACTGAAGCACACCAGCTTCTATATCGTTCAGTCGATAGCAAAAATCGTATCTACGCCTCAGTCCTCTATAATAACAAATAGTGATTGTGACTATGATTAGTAATAGATGATTGAGTTTGATATGGAATACCATTTTCATGAACCACGATTCTTGTTTTGTTTGTAAGCGAATGACTTTCTATACTTTTTTTAATTACGCTTGAAAGAAATTTGTGTCACAACTAAACTATTTTTGGATGCCTCATCATATGTAATTAGTTTCTATCGATAAAAATAATGGAATCTCATCCGCATGAACCATATTTCATTTTTCCACATTTTCCTGCAACGAATTATTGATTACCGATTACATACAGATCATCCTTTTTTATACATTCCGAGGTAAATAAATACACACAGTCAGTACAACGACGGAATGGTTTCGCTAGTTATGTATATAGATAGTTCATCTGTATGTTTTGATGAGTGAGTTTGCGAGTATCAAAATATAAGACATAAATGGCCGTATCTTGCCATTGCACTGACTTGCAACCTTAAAGTTTTTACATCGCTAGGGATCCGTAGACCTTAATTTTCGACATAATTTCGAACTTGATACTTCTACCCGTTTCTGAGAAAAAGAGGTCTTAACAGCAGAACAGATACACTTACAACAAAGTGATCCTGTAAGGATTCCGTGTTTACCGAATGACGTACGGAACCTTAAAATGAAGACAAAGAGTTGCTGAAACGGTATTCACAGGACAGTAACGGAAATCAAACATGAGAAAATTTAATCTGGTAGGATATGTCATGGGGAAGCCATAAGGCAGAATGTCGCTAGAGAGAGGTGCAGTAAGTGGCGACACATAACGCGAGGGAATGCCCGGATCAGATGGAAAGACGTCATCTTGAAAGGAAATCAAGAAAGCGGATCGGAGAAAAACGATCCGATCAGAAAGCAGGTACGGGAGTTGCAGAGCAAGTGTACTATCAACTAGGCTGAGATGATGAATGAAGTGAAAATAGATGCTTAAAATGGACCAAGTACTCGATAAACATTTACAGTCTAATTCTTTAAGTGCAAAACAATAAACCTGAAGACAGTAATCGAGAATCTCAATACCGATCTGTGTGGACTATAAAATCGGCGTAGGATATTGAATTAAAGCTCAATCCATCCAAAATCCAAGCGGTATTGTCTGGTCATTCCAGACTCATTAACCCGAATTATCCGGAATCCCTACCATCTTTAACCCCAGACGGAACAAATAACTTCTCTGGTTCAGCAAAGATCCTAGGAGTAATAACAGACGAAAATCTAAACTGGACTGAGCACGTAACTACAATGTGCAGGAAGGCATCAGCATCTCTCTATGCCCCACAAAAATATAAACAGCTCTTCTATCTAGACGTGAAAAAGAATCTTGTATAAGCACTTGCACTTCCAGCTATTGATTACAGCGAATGTTATTCTTCAAGGTCTTTTTTCTGGAACGCTCACGGCACCTGAAACTGGTTATGAATGCCTGTGTTCGTTATATCTGTGATGGTCATACTCCACATCATATGTTCAGGTACCCTGACTGCGTGCGGACAAGCCTAGAGATTTCCATACCCTCTGCCTCCTCTACTGTCTTATCAACGTATGTATACTGCCTCCATATATTTGCTCGACCTTAACGCTCTTGTCTGAATGGCATGGCAGGAACACCCATTCGCTTCAGAGCAAAATCCTTTGTCACACTCCATCGTTAAACTACTTTCCCGAAGTCCTCCTCAGCAGCAGGAATCCAACTCTGGATTAACATCTCGCGTTATATTACAGAAATGAATAACGTCTCCAGCTTCAGGAGACATATCTACTGAATCACCAGTAATGATAACCGTTGTCCCTGCACACCCTCGATACCCTGGTACATCCTCTTTCCAACAAGGTCTTCCTCATTTTCCAGTGTTCGTAGCTGGTGCAGTCTCCTTAAATACCCTTTCTCCAGAACTCACTAATCACAAACATCTATTTGTACACCTATACATTCATTTTGTACCTGCCATCATCATTGTTATTATTGTCATTAATATTATTTGGTACTATTATCACTATTAGCAGCAGCAGCAGCAGCACATGTGCAGCCAGTATTAACTTTCGCAGTTCATAGTATTTACCTATATTGTCACAATAGAGAATTAATTTTAATACTATTTGTCATATTAGAAATGTTATTTCTTGCGTAACTGTTATGTAATAGATACTGTACGTGTGAAACCCTGGTCCGATGTAAGACCTGGTCTGATGGCCCTAATCGTATCAGATTAAGTAAATAAATAATTTTCAATGTTTCACAGAATGACACTGTCAGTGCCGCGTGACACTGTGACACAAAATACTGAGGAAAGCGGATCATCTCTGTCACAATACGGTGTGAGGGGACCCACTTCGGAAGACTCCAGTGTCGACGCAGTTTACGGTACGTCTTGCTGTCTCCCTACTTAGGAGATGTACGGCCCGCTATCCCAAACGGTGGGCAGTCTGATTACCACGTCTGCAGAACGAGGCTACAGAGGACACTCGCTTGTCTGGCTACGTAACGGTGCGCAAAACAGCCCGGCGAACGACTGACTACGCAACTAGTAAACACACGATGAGCCAGTTTTAGAAGTGGCGTCCCACTTCTGTTTTTCACTCCTCAGGTCGGGTATGTTAAGAAGTCGACTCCTGTCCTTTATCTAGATAATTCCTCCGTTAGGCACATTAGCAACTTCCGCGTTCTACGAGGCATCTTCAGAAACTAATTGTACTAGATTTTTGTATGTTTTAGAAAATGTGTATTTGAAAAAGAATTCCAGGATATTGTTGGTACAGTTGTTGACTATTTTTCCACGTAATCGCCATCCCACTCAATGCAATGCATGCGGTGAGCCGTAGCACTAGCTGCTTTACGTCCTCCTCCAACAATTCTCCCACCAGCTCTTTTCCTCCTCTTCAGAACCTGTTTCTGCACCTGCTCATCGTTTGAAAATTTAATTCCACTCATGCGTACCTTCAGGGAAGAGAAAAGATGATCTTAAGGAGCCTTCCCTAGGCAATAAGGGGCTGGTTCAAAACAAGCCAACCAAATGAATCCAAGAGTGAGTTGGTGGCTGTGTGTGAGAACAGGTGTTGTCATGCAACAAGCACGCTGCTCTTCTCAGCATTCTCTTCCTTTTGTTTTCAATGTCCTCTTGAGCTTTTTTTACCGTCTAACAATACATTTGTGCGTTGACGGTCTCCCAGCCGACCGGTGTGACCTAGCGGTTCTGGGCGCTTTAGTCTGAAACCGCGCGACCGCTACGGTCGCAGGTTCGAATCCTGCCTCGGACATGGATGTGTGTGATGTCCTTAGGTTGGTTAGGTTTAAGTGGTTCTAAGTTCTAGGGGGCTGATGACCTCAGGTGTTAAGTTCCATAGTGCTCAGAGCCATTTTAACAGATATCCCAGGGTTTCGGGTTTCTGCGAGGTCTTTCGTATAAGAGAGCTGTGTAGAATTGCGGAAGCTTTGCAGAAATTTCATCCACTGTCAATCGGCGGTCTTCACGGACAGTTTCCTCGATTTTTTGCGTTAATTTGTCAAACTGGACGGTCTTCCACTCCTGTGTCCGTCATGAACATTTGTTCTGCCTCCACTCCCAAGCTCTCTACACCACGTAAACACACTCGTTCTGTTCATAACACCTTCGTCGCAAACCACTTTGATTCGGAAAAAATTGCGGTAGGTTTTATTCTTCCTGCAAGTACGAAGCGAATTACAGCTCGTGGTTGGCACTTGACGGGATTTCTTACCGACATATTTCCTGCAAATGGACACTAAACGTTGAGTTTATGCACTATCGTGTTCCTGCGTTGCTCTTTATGGTCTGGGATCCTCCCCTACCACTCAGTGTTACCAACCCTTTCAGAAGGAAAGGTGTATACCGGAGGAAACACTTCACGTACCATACTTTCTATCTAAAGAATTTTAATATAAAATAATGGTGCAATATCTTGTCAGGAAGTTCAAAGGCAAGCCTTGAACTGACCACGCTTTGAAACAGCTCTATAATTACAAAACATTTCACGCATATGAGCTTGCATTTTCATCTTAAATGTCAAATCCAAGGCGGAAAAAATAATTGTCTACGCAGTAATTTACTGCGAAAAAGAAAATATGTCACAAACGAAGACATGACTTGCGTAAGGAAGAAAGAGGATGCAGGTTACTTCAGTCAAGAATAGTTGCTTTACGTCAAACTACAAAGATTTAAGGAATAAAGGGGCTGACTTCGTTATATTGCAATCATCAACCGTCTGTCGCTATTGTGTCTTCACTGGTGATTACTTACAGTACGGTGACATACTTTCGCCGTGCATACTGACCTGAAACAGAAAAGTGTCGTATAAATTTCAAAGTCCAGTACTATCTTAGGATATGCAAATTTATCAAATATACAAGGTGTTCATGTATTTATGTAGCTGTCTATCATAACAGTTACAGCCACCATTGTTTTCTCGTGCAGTTAAGGTAGAAATCGTATTATTTGAATTATTTTCACTCAAATTGTGACGTGTACATGTTGTACTATGTACGACGTGTTAAATTTCATTTCATATTGAGCAGTGAAAAAAAAATGATCTGAAAACATAGAAACCAATAATCATAATAAAGTACATATGCGATCAATGAATGAAAATGATTTTAATAATAGTGCCACTGTGACTTCGTGTTCTCAATGTGACATTAGGTCCGTCTTTGACAACACGAGGAAAATGATTTACAAAGTGAGAATACATCGATAGAAAAATTCTCGAATTCTTTACCGACACAGCCCCTGCTCTGGAACATAGTGCGTCTACCAACTACAACACGCTGTAACTTCTTAATAACGACTTTGCATTGTATATTACAGTCTTTTACACACTTGAATCGTCGAAATGTTATTAATTTACTTTTAATTGTAACAAATCCAACAAGCACGACAGATTTTTCATGAATCTCCAATGTGCCGTGCCTTAAAACCGCGAGTTATAATGCAATAATATGTAAATATGAAAATACTTTCACCACCACCAAGACGTTTCTCATCGTTTTAACACAAAAAATCATATCAATGACGATTCGTTCTCCAGACATTTCTGCTCGTGACGTAGGAAATGTTCCCGCTTCCTATTGGTTCTACTTTACGTGACACGTCGCCGAAATACTACAGAACTTCATTTGTGTTTCACGTGACGAAACGGCTCCTCAACGTAAAACAGCAGGTAATGACGTCACAAAACTCGTAGGGCGCAACGTCAAAGTCAGCTAGCTCAACCCGTATGCCCACAGCCTTAGGCCTGACCTCTCGAGTATTGTGAACACCAGCGGACAAGGGTTCGATCTTGCCATAATCCTACTAAATAGGTTGCAGTCGGGGCCTACTGTGCTGTCATGGGCTAGCGAATTTCCCGTGATGACAGGTGCTTTCCAGTTCGTGCTGGTAATAAACTCTCGAAAAGGCGTGGCAGTCAGCAGGCATGCTACTGGTGGGGGGAGGAAAAGGAGAATGACAACACCTGCATTCTCCTCTCGAGGTTGACTGGCTGAAAGGGATGGATGTCAAAAACAATTTCGTGCAACAGAGTTGTAGCTCGCCAAAATGACAATGCTTTCCTGTGCGGGCGTAGAATTCAGCTTGATCTGGCGATTTTCTACGGAGCGTACATGCGTTCACCAGAAGGAAGCCGCGTAGCAGGACATGGAACCTTTAATGAAAGAGGCGGAGTTGGCAAGAATCGAAGGCAACAAATTTGATTTGTTCGAGAGGAAACTGTACACACGGCGGTTCTCAGTGGTTTTTTCTTCCTTTTTAACTCCGAGCTGTTGAGATGTTTTGTTTGTACAGGGTATTATCGGTATGAGTTTTCAGAAAGCTGTTGGAAGCTGTGTACGGCTGTTTGCGGTGTTCGTTGTCCAGTCTAGTGCTCGGATACCAGTCTTTTGAAAAGTAGCTGGTTTGCTACAGAGTGTGTTTACTGGTATAGGAGTACCGACAATTTTAACCCCGTCTCGCGGGTCAAAGCTAGGCTGGCGACTCTTATGCAGACTGATTAAATACTTCAAGTGTACCGATGATTAGTCTGGGTGCGTCAATAAACGTACTCAACTACATCTGCGTAGTAATATGCCGCGTAATTTGTCTCTCGCGTCACAAGTATGTGGATTCTGGGTGCGACTGCGCTTGGGACTTCGCGCTACCCTCTGAAAGCTTCGAGGAGGAGACAGGAAGATCGTTTTCAGTGTAACCATGAGTTACCACACTTCGTTAAAAGAAAAACAGATAAGGAAAGTAGGAGTTTGGAAAGTAGGAGACGAGGTACTGGCGGAAGTAAAGCTGTGAGGACGGGGCGTGAGTCGTGCTAGGGTACCTCAGATGGAAGAGCACTTGCCCGCGAAAGCAAAGGTTCCGAGTTCGAGTGTCGGTCCGGCACACAGTTTTAATCTGCCAGGAAGTTTCAAAAACTGATGAGTTTTACAGAAAAAGTTCAGACCTAAATGCAAAAAAATAAATATATATATATATATATATATATATATATATATATATATAATTTGTAGTTTTCCTATTTGCTTTTTATTTCAATGTGGTAACTCTCTATTACTTGTACTTCGCAATACTATATAATGATATTACACATATTATTATTACATCGCAATTTAATTAATACATAGTAACAGTTTTGCGACTAATATAGCGAAGTTCCACAGCACACAAGCGCCGCTCACGGGGTCTGGGGGACACACATATGTATGGGGAATTACTAACATAGCTTATGGATGTTGGCAAAGCTACCAGCAACGCGTAACTATGGGGTTGTAGGTTGTATCAGAAGCTTTAAATCGGCTCTGAATGACGCACTAGCGTTATGGCTATATTTTATCACTGCCGATACTAACCGTTCAGTTGAGCGTAAAAAACATTCGCGCTCTAGACTGAACATTGTAAAAAGAGACAAAAATGATCTCTGTGTCTCAATCTGTATTTTTGGAATATAATTATATATCCACTGTATTGTGGACTGGCAAGACAGCCAATCCACTGTGACGGGTAGCCGAAAGGCACGCGTTTAAGCTCACGCAGGCTGGCGTGAGGTCTGGAACAGTTAAAGGAGGTGAGACTAGTAAAAAAAGGTACGTGGCTTCTGGAATACTTAACTTTAATCCATAATTGGTGAACATCGGTCTGACGGTACATGCATCACAAGATAAATAGCAAATGATAATGGCGCCTTGCTAGGTCGTAGCAAATGACGTAGCTGAAGGCTATGATAACTATCGTCTCGGCAAATGAGAGCGTAATTTTGTCAGTGAACCATCGCTAGCAAAGTCGGCTGTACAACTGGGGCGAGTGCTAGGAAGTCTCTCTAGACCTGCCGTGTGGCGGCGCTCGGTCTGCAATCACTGATAGTGGCGACACGCGGGTCCGACGTATACTAACGGACCGCGGCCGATTTAAAGGCTACCACCTAGCAAGTGTGGTGTCTGGCGGTGACACCACACACTGTCCGGCATTAATAGGACGGTAAAAACAGTAAGTAACGAAATTTTCCGTACTTTGTGTATACAGCAACAGTGGCTGTAAGCCGGCTGTGCACGTAGTCGAAGTGAGCATGGATGACATACGTCATTCCAGCCCCCTTGAACTCTATGACAGAGAACATCAATCTTTACACGCTTGTGAGTACCGTCATGTCAGTTTCTCGGCGACCCTCGACCAGAAGTTTCCAGTGGGTGAGAGATCTGGAGAACGTGCTGACCAGGGCAAAGGTCGACTACCATCTGTATCGAGGTGCGCTGTAACAGAACGGGCAACAGGCGGTCTCACGGTACCTTGTTGAAAAATAACATCATGGGGCAAAGTCACCATTCTCGGTACGTCAGAGATGTAGCGCCTGCTGCCCACATTGCAGGGTATGTGAGCCGACCGTGTTGTGTATCCAATGGCACGCCATAGCAACATTCCAGATACTTGGACCACACGTCAGTGACGAATACGATCTCCTCGGAGCTTCCACATATGGATTTGCATATTGTGATGCTATACGCAGAAGCCGGTTTCGTCTGAAAAGACGATATGGTGTGAAGCCATTCTTTTACGGCCATAAGCCATGATTTTAAATAATGTCTTATATATATATATATATTTGTGTAACTGTCATTTATTTCAGAATAACCACTTTAGAAGAATAAGTAGTGCACTAAGAACTTCTAGGCGTAAGAAGTTATAGTTACGTCAACTTCTGTTCTGTAAAAGTCTATAAATAGTCGAGACAATAGTGTCTCGCTCCCCTTTTCTCATTTTGTTTCAGTTCATCTTGTCTGTATTCCGTTAGTTCGTGTGAGCGTTTACTTGTGAAAATATACAGAGTGAAAGTATTCAAAACTTTAATTTCAGAAGTACTTCCACCTTCTGTGGAAGTAATTAATTATCTTTGTGGGAGAATAAAGTTTTTTATTATCAGGAACTTAAGTTAATCTAGGGAATGAGAGTGTTTGATCGGACAGGAATTAACTCAAAGCTGGAACTTTGAAAACTTTCATTGTTTTCAATCGCTACATTAAGCAGCGCAGTGATCGTGATTTTTTCATCAAATAGAACGAAAATTAACGTAGGCATAGGATCTTTGATTGCCAGCATTAATGAGTAGCATTCATCTCACGCTACGTGAGGAGAGCCCTACGTCATAGTGACGTAACGCTACGTCATCGTGACGTAAATAAACCTAAATCGTCTTCATGACTACGTATATCGTTCTTTGCAGTTGTTCCACAGAGGTTGCACGGTAGCGTGAAAGCTAAATGTAAATACATGTGTAGAAACAAGTTACAGTAGTTGTGTACTATGTTCAGCCCAGCTGAATTAGTTATTAACCTGGGGTCCCAACAATTTTGGATGTTATTGTGTGTTTCTTAAGCATAATGAATGGCTGAACGAAGGAACCATAACAAAAGAAAAAAATAAACGCTCGCAGTCATTTTTTAAAATCCGATGCATCGTCCATAAAACATGTGGACAGAAACGTGAAATAATTAATTATTAAGCTGTAATCAAAAGAATTTGGGATGTTATTGGGTATTTCATGAACATAGTGAAAGTCAAAACAAGCTTGTAATCATTTTTAAAAAATCCCATGAATCGTCCATAAATCATGTGGACAGAAACGTGAAATAATTAATTATTAATCTCTAATCCCAAGAATGTGAGATGTTATTGTGTGTTTCATGAACATAACGAATATCTGAACGAAGAAACCATAACCACAACGAAAGTCACAGAAAGAGTGTAGTCATTTTTTTAAAAAATCTGATTGTGTATAAATCATGTGGACAGAAACGTGAAAGGGGGAGAAATTAAAGTGTTTCATGTTTTTATAAAAGCCAATGGATTGTGCATAATGCTTCTGGGCAGAAACGTTAAACTGAGAAATTAAAGTGGATTCCAAAGATAATTCCGAATGCTGCTGGAATTTTAATTTTGCTTTCATGTTGCAGATCAACTCATAAAATTTTGCTCTTCAGAAATAAATTATTTCTGATGATTATAATGTATAATATAACCTGTTTATAAATGTGAAAAAACAATGATAATTCGTCTATAGTTGTTACATTTTAATATTTAAGCAGTATCAACTATAAAAAAGTCAGTTTCCTAGTAGTTTCCAAATGATGTTGAACACTGACTGTCACAATGGGTGAGCTACTTGACAAAATAACCTCAACAGCCCACAGTTTTTAGCAGCACTAAGTGATGTTTCATATGCGGTGGTGGATTACTATGTTTGTTTACTCTGTCAGTAGACATGGTATAAATTGGCGCGATTACTATATCTATTTCCATATCGCCTAAGAGTCATACAAAAAGTAGCTGAAAATGGCAACAGCGCTCACTGTTTTCAGTTGCTTAAAATGCTGGTAAACGTGACCTGCATGTCATTGCTTTTTCACAGTATACGACGTGTGAAGAAAAATAATGACGTGTTATAACAGGTCAGTACATTATAATAATCAGAAATAATTTATTTCTCAAGAGCAAAAGTTTCTGTGTGATCTACAGCATGAAGGCAAAATTAAAATTCCAGCGACATTCGGAATTGTCTTTGGAAGCACATTAATTTCTCAATTTAACGTTTCTGCCCATAAGAATTATGTACAATCAATTGGCTTTTATCAAAATACGAAACACTCTAATTTCTCTCTATTTCACGTTTCTATCCACATGATTTATGCACAATTAATCGGATTTTTTTTTTAAATGACCAGACGCTATTTTTGACTTTCGTTATTGTTATGATTCCTTCGCTCAGACATTCATTATGTCAAGAAAAACACAATAACATCCAAAGTTGTTGAGATTCCAGATAATAACTAATTCAACTGGGATGAGCATACCACACAACTGTTGTCACTTCGTTAGTATACGTCTATTTACAGTTAGCTTTCACGTTATCGGTGCAGCCTCTGTGGTACAACAGCAAAGATCGATACACGTACTCATGTAGTCGATTTAGGTTATTTTCGTGAGGACGACGTGACTATGACGTAGGGTTCTCCTCACCTAGCGTGAGATGAATGCTACCCAGCATGCATGAATGAACATTGACTTTAAAATAACTCGCAAAAATGATTTTTGATGTGAATTTCTCTTACTTGCAAGAGTGAACAATTAATATGGACAGTACTTGTTTAAAGATTATCGTCTTTATTCATTGATTAATCCATCAAAGTTAAAGAAAGATACTACGAAATATTCAGTTCCAAGACGAACCCTGTTTCACGACAAACTTTAAAGACAGTAAATTATTCCATCTTCTCACAAAGAAAATTAATAATTACCACACCCTTAGATCAGAAAGAAACCAATATCAACGATGACACGATGAATAACCACTACCAATTGGTCAATAAATATCAAGATTATGAGAACCGGGCCGGCCGTTGTGGCCGTGCGGTTCTAGGCGCTTCACTCTGGAACCGCGTGACCGCTACGGTCGCAGGTTCGAATCCTGCCTCGGGCATGGATGTGTGTGCTGTCCTTAGGTTAGTTAGGTTTAAGTAGTTCTAAGTTCTAGGGGACTGATGACCTCAGATGTTAAGTCCCATAGCGCTCAGAGCCATTTGAGAACCGGCACAGGTGCCGCTACCATGTCCAGTTCTGCCGTTGGGCCCACAACTGTCATCTATCTACTGCCAAGTCAAGGAAAGCCACATGAATAGTCGCCATGCTGACAATCCCATTTCCAGACTCCAGATCGTGACGTTGTCGTACGATCCTGCACGACCGAGCGAACGATATCCATGTCTTGCTCATGTTTAGAACCACAGCCGACTGATACTATTATCAATGTTTAATGAAAACCCCCACACCTGTATTATTACAAATTCATTGTGTCACGGCCAGTTCAATTCTTAAAACTCAGCAACCTGATTATGTTTTAAGAACGAAACCGATCATGACGTAATAAACATGTCATAATAAAGCTGTGGTGGTTTTCATTTATCATTAATACGTATGTCCTCTCGGGCGCTCGTCGAGCGGGGCCGCTGAGAACCTCAATGGCACTGAGTACCGCTCTACTGAACCTATCTATTCAATTTTCGGAGAACAGTTGTGGGACCCCGAACAGGAATATCGCTGAATGATATACTGCAGCCTCGATATTCTTCTTCCTTGCCCTACCCCTTGCCTCTACGGGGTCAGCATTGTTATGTGGGTTGAAGTAATGACGCCGCCACTCCTAGTGGAACGTGTGCCCTATCCGCCTGCTTCTAGAGTGAATCACATGTTCAAGTGTGAGAACGTTTTCTAAGTGTTTGGGTAGCGTGTACCTGAGGCGAGACGAGGGTACCATCGCGGTATTCACATATTGAATGTGGAAAACCGCCTAAAAACCATATTCAGGCTGGCCGGCACACCGGCCTTCCTTTGTTAATACGATGGGCCCATTTGATCCGGACCGGACCGCCTCCCCAGATCCCGGAAGCTGCCATTGAGAGGGTCCGTAGGCCACAATCCTGCCACTGTCAATTCCAAAACGACCTGACACACATTTCTTCTCCTTGCAAGTGGAGTCCACGACGGATTTACTTCATACTTTGCACACTTTTAGTAGTCCATTAGGACAACAATGTTTAAGTAGGAAGGCGTACTACTTAGGTGATTTACAGAAAAATCGCAATAAGTCTTACGCATCATTGATATATTGGCGTGTTGCGACACTGAGCACGAGATGGCGGCTGTCGTGTGGTTGGTCCGTAATCGATGGGTCGTTGGATCCAGTCCCGCTCATGCTTTTTTTTTTTTTTTGTAAATTCATATACTTTTCAACACCAGTTACATTTCCGTACGTATTACATTTGAAAAGCAAGATGATGGAAAACATGTGCGATTGTATGAACGTTTATTCAATTTCCAGCGTTTTGGTTGTTTGCTAATCTTTATTATTACACCAAATATTACATTTGTAACTATAGCCAAGCAAACGACCAAACGCATGAAGTTTTCCTGAAAATGTAAGCCTTTTACGCTTCGATCTGCACACACAGGTCTCAAGGACGATGGTCAGACTTGGAAATCCCAAGTCAATCATCGATGTATAAAGGTGTAAATACCTTTATTCAATAATGCAGTGAGTTACAATGTAGCTGAATATGAGGTTACCGCACCATTAATTGCCGGATATGCTTCCAGCGTCACTAATTGCAGGATGATATTTTTCGTACAGACATGGAAAACATTAAGTGAGGCGGCATCTACTACGTCCAATGAATGCTGTTTTTCCCTCAAGCACAAACAACATTCAGAGTTTTTACGGGAAAACAAAGCGCTTTAACAGTTTGAAAAACTTCTCTTTCTTCCGACAACTTGGATTGAAACCACGCGTAACGGAACACTGTCGTCAATATCGCAGTCGAAAATTAGAGATGTACGACTGAATATATTTTAACAGCATCTTGACGAGCAGAAATTTCTCGTTCATTGTCAATTACAATAAGTGTGAAGGCGCTATTTAAAGTTTTTAACTTTAATTAGTAAATAGCGAAATAGCACTAGAAATTTAATAAATGTTCATGCAATGCACCTGTCATTTCATCATATTACCTTTCAGGTATAATATATATGAAATAATAGACTAGTACTGAAAAAAATATAAATTTTAAAGAAAAGAACATGAGCGAGGTTCGATCCAGCAATCCACCGATTGCTGATCTTCAAGGCAAACCACATGACTGCCGCTAGCTCGTTCTCAGGGTTGCAACGCACCGGTTGGTCATTGGCGTATGAAACTTCTCTTGCAATTTTCTCGAAATTGCCAAAGTAGTACGCCTTATTACTTGCAAATGATGTTCTACTAAAGGATTATTAAATGTGTACAAAGTTTGAAGTAAATTCGGGATCCGAAGGTCGTGACCTGCCCTTGTTAGACCAAGCACAACATGCTTTACTCAGCAAGTACCAACATTCAGATCTGATTTCTGAAGGAGAAACCTGAGGTTGAATGAAAAGGGACTTTATAACTATGGAATGACACAGAAATTTATTGAGATAACTTGCAGAATCGGTAGATGTGCCAGTTTGTAGCAAACCACCTCAAATCTCGCATGAAAGTGTAAAGTGTCATTTTAGTTCAATGTGATACCATTTGCGATGCGGCAAACATCCCGCCGGTAATCGATTTCTCCCCACACTCGTGGCAGCAAATTGGGCGTAACTTGTGCAACGGCAGCGTAGATTCCAATTTCTCAGGTCGACTGAAGTGTTTGGTAGGGGAGGAACATTCTCAGGTCTTTAATCAAGACCGAGAGAAAGAAATCCAGTGGTCTGAAGTCTGGGGAGCGAGATACAGCCAATCCTTCAACCTGGAAAGCGATTAACGAGGAAACCTCCAACTTCCGTGCGGAAAAGATGTGATGCACCGTCTTGCTGGTAGTAAGCCATCCCATCTCGGTCATCTTCATCGATCTGTGCAATTATACCCAATGACAGCTTTCTGTGTGGTAAGGGCACAAAACACATTAACTTTTTGGGGGGGGGGGGTCATGAACGTGTATCTGGGTCACAACAAAGGTCTTGCGCCAATAATAAATTTAGGCCTGCTTGGAGGTTCTTAGCGTATTCGGTGCGAAATGTACGCCGAACAGTTGTTGCAGAGTTCGTTGTATGAAACCAAAACACACAGTGGACAGGCTTCGCACCGGTGGAGGTAGCCATTTCTAACTGCACAAGGCTGGCGCTCCTGGTGGCGGAATGGGGTTCTGATGCACTAAGTGAATCAAATTTGGGGTTGCTAACTATAAAATGACACATCTACTGTTTTTGTAAGTTATCTGAATAAATTTCTGTATCATTCAAAAGCTGTGAAGTCCGTTTTGGCTCACTCTGTATAGCCAATTTGACATTTGTTGCGTGCCGCTAACAAGGGAAACTCCCAATCGCACACACTCCCCCTCCCCAGATTTTGTGGTCAAATGGGGCAGTGGATGGCCCGTCAAGAAATGAGCACAGAACAAGCATGATACAGGAAGAATGTGTACGGAACTGTAAAGAAATAAGCAAAATAGACACAATGAACGGTCCAAGATTAAGATGTGCAACACCGAGTGAATCACAAGAACCACGGTGTCGTGGTTGTGTGGTCACGGTGTTGGCCTGGAAAGCGGAAGACCCGCGTTCAAATCTCCCTCGTGCCCCACTTTTCTCATAAAATTATGTACGTTCCGTCCGGTCATTGACGTGTCTATCCTCCTCCTGTAGGCTTGCAAGTGAATGTGATGAATAGTGAGAGCAGGCGAAATGCCGCGTACACCTCTCACAAAACTGAAAAATATAAATATATTATAGGGGTGTGAATTATGTCACAACAAAGCAATCCAAGAGACAAAACTTCCAAAACGGAGGGTAAGAGTCATAACGTGTGGTACTTGTGTAGTACAAATAGGAGGTACGTACGTCTGGAGGTTCCTTCTGCACAACTCGCTATTACAAACGGATGTTAGATCACTACACAGGTACAAATCCGAATACAACGAACAGACACGTCAGTGACCAGACTCACAGTTCATAATGTTGTAAAAGAAAGGGGGGGGGGTAGTACGAGGGAGATTTGAACGCCGGCCGAGGTGGCCGAGCAGTTCTAGGCGCTACAGTCTGGAACCACGCGACCGCTACGTCGCAGGTTCGAATCCTGCCTCGGGCATGGATGTGTGTGATGTCCTTAGGTTAGTTAGGTTTAATTAGTTCCTAGTTCTAGGGGACTGATGACCACAGAAGTTAAGTTTTAATCTGCCAGGAAGTTTCATATCAGCGCCACACTCCGCTGTAGAGTGAAAATTTCATTCTAGAAACATCCTCCAGGCTGTGACTAAGCCATGTCTCCGCAATATCCTTTCTTCCAGGAGTGCTAGTTCTGCAAGTTTCGCAGGAGAGCTTCGGTGAAGTTTGGAAGGTAGGAGACGAGGTACTGACGGAATTAAAGCTGTGAGGACGGGGCGTGAGTCATGCTTGGGTAGCTTAGTCGGTAGAGCACTTGCCCGCGAAAGGCAAAGGTCCCGAGTTCGAGTCTCGGTCCGGCACACAGTTTTAATCTGCCAGGAAGTTTCATTTCAGCGCACAGTCCGCTGTAGAGTGAAAATTTCATTCTAGAAGTCCCATAGTGCTCAGAGCCATTTTTTTTAGATTTGAGCACAGATCTTTCCCTTCGCAGTTTAACACCGTGACCACATAAAGACGTCGACGTCGCTAAGCCAATTCGCTCGATGTTGCATATTTTAAGATTCGACCATTCACTGTATCTATTTTGCTTCTTTTTCACACTGTAGTACACCTTCTTCCTGTTTTCTTGCTTGATATGTATTCAATTTTTGATGGGCTATCCACTGGACCATCTTACTACCAAATTTAAGGGGGTAGGGATGGGGAGTTTCCCTTGTTGGAAGGTGTTGCAAAAAAATGGTTCAAATGGTTTTGTGCACTATGGGAGTTAACATATGAGGTCATCAATCCTCTAGACTTAGAACTACTTAAACCTAACTAACGTAAGGACATCACACACATCCATGCCCGAGGCAGGATTTGAACCTGCGACCGTAATGGTAGCGCGGTTCCAGACTGTAGCGCCTAGAACCGCTCGGTCACCACGGCCGGCAACGTGTTGCATTTTCAATGTCAGCAGTGTACTTCATTAGCGATTTATGTACCAAAAAGAATATTAAAACAGTTATATGTCACGAAAAAGAAGTCCTGGGTACATTGCTCGCGATGCGGAAGAAGCAGTGTGAAACACACAGCCAGTGAAAACGGCGACGTTGTCGGCCGCCCCTGGTTGGCTTCCGCGTCAGGTGTCGCGAGCTGACCGCCCTCGACACATTAAGCGAGGGCCGCGGCGCGGCGGAGCCTTGGCCACGGCGTATCGTAAATACGGAGGCCCTGCAGCTGACCCCCGACCTTTCCGCCAGCCTGGGCGCTACCCGTCGCTTCTGTGCGCTGAGAGGTGTTCCCGGCGCACGAGAGGCGTGGCCGCGCCGCCTCCATCGTTTACCGTCCGCTGCCCTCGGCAGCCGTCTCCAACACGACGGACTTCAAAAAGATGAGGACGGGCGCTGACATCGATGGCCATGCTTCAACAAACATGAACGTGAGTGCGAAGTTCGTCGAAGATACTGAAGGTGACGGCGTAATTCGCTACACGAGCTAACACGGGATTCATCTATCGGTAGTAATGGCTGAAGGGATTGGCGAGATGGTCGTCGCACGTACTACTATCACAGATAGCTCCACGTACTATCTGATAGGCAGCAGGCAGCCAGTCGGAAACCAAATCCGTGAGTTTTTTTATGTCCATTCTTCTGATTGGAGGTTGAGGGACTCAGGCCGTTCACTGATGTAATAAAATGGAAAACGTATAGCAGTCCATATGTTATTTATTATGTGGCTACCGGTTTAGGTGGCAGGGGTAAAATACAGGGAGCGAAAGGCTATTTACAATTTGTACAGAAACCAGATAGCAGTTATAAAGAGTCGAGGGGCATGAAAGACAAGCAGTGGTTGGGAAGGGAGTGAGACAGGGTTGTAGCCTCTCCCCGATGTTATTCAATCTATATATTGAGCAAGCAGTAAAGCAAACAAAATAAAAATTCAGAGTAGGTATTAAAATCCATGGAGAAGAAATAAAAACTTTGAGGTTCCCCGATGGCATTGTAATTCTGTCAGAGACAGCAAAGGACTTGAAAGAGCAGTTGAACGGAATGGACAGTGTCTTGAAAGGAAGATATAAGATGCACATCAACAAAAGCAAAACGAGGATAATGGAATGTAGCCGAATTAAGTCGAGTGAAGCTGAGGGAATTAGATTAGGAAATGAGACACTTAAAGTAGTAAAGGAGTTTTGCTATTTGGAGAGCAAAATAACTGATGATGGTCGAAGTAGAGAAGATATAAAATGTAGACTGGCAATGGAAAGGAAAGCATTTCTCAAGAAGAGAAATTTCTTAACATCGAGTATAGATTTAAGCGTCAGGAAGTCGTTACTGAAAGTATTTGTATGGAGTGTAGCCATGTATGGAAGTGAAACATGGACGATAAATAGTTTGGACAAGAAGAGAATAGAAGCTTTCGAAATGTGGTGCTACAAAAGAATGCTGAGGATAAGATGGGTAGATCACATAACTAATGAGGAGGTATTGAATAGAATTGGGGAGAAGAGGAATTTAGGCACAACTTGACAAGAAGAAGGGACCGGTAGGTAGGACATGTTCTGAGGCATCAAGGGATCATAAATTCAGCGTTGGAGGGCAGCGTGGAGGGTAAAAATTGTTGAGGGAGACCAAGAAATGAATACACTAAGCAGATTCAGAAGGACATAGGTTGCAGTAAGTACTGGGAGATGAAGAAGCTTGCCCAGGATAGGGTAGCATGGAGAGCTGCATCAAACCAGTCACAGGACTGAATACCACAACAACAACCGGTTTCGGTGCTTCAGTACGCCATCTTAAGGCGCTGACTGATGCTGAGGGGGTTAACTCCAGTCGTATAGTCCGCGGCTCGTGGCCTATTGGCTAGCGTAGCTGCCTCTGGATCATGGGGTCCTGGGTTCGATTCGCAGCCGGGTTGGGGATTTTCTCTGTCCGGGGACTGGGTGTTTGTGTTGTCCTCATAATTTCATCATCATCATCATCCTTCTCATCATCATCCAAAGGTATACACGATTCATTACTGGCCAACATCTGTGAACAGGTTTTCACAGACTGCCGTCTGCGAAAACCAGTTGGTAGATGTTGGCCACTGACGAATCGTGTAAACCGTTGGAGTTAACCCCCTCAGCATCAGTTAACGCCCGAAGAGGGTGTACTGAAGCACCGAAACTGGTAGCCATATGATAAACAACATGATAACGACGGCTACAGATGTTTCATTTTATTACATAATCCAAAGTGGTGTACGATACGAGCAAATTCAAGCGACCCGCCAGAGATGGTAGCGCCAAACGTATCCTTCGTTTGGTTTCCTAGAACCGAACAAGAGAGTGATACCCAAATTTGACACTGGGCGGTAGTAATGATCAAACCCGAGCCACAGGCAGAGCAGTCTCGATAGCTATCATCTCTATGCTACGAGAGCAACTGATATTAGTTGTATCTGGCGGGCCGCTCGGATTTGCGCGCGCAACGGCCTGATTGCCTAACTTAAACACTAATTGTACTAGAAGGGCACTGCATATCGAATTTTTGTCTTAATACTTATTTCTCAGCACAACCTACCCTGCAACATCCTTAAGAGCTTTTCAGACTGTTTCTGACCATCCTGCATGTACAGGGATATCAGAATTGGCAGTCCGAGATGCCTGAACACCCGCCTACAGGAAGATCACGAAGTGACTCCGCAGATCAGTCTGACGGCCCTTTTTGTGGATTAAGACAGTTTCTGATGAGAGCACAGAGTTGTCTCAAAATATGAAACCGTATGAAGTAATAAAGTTACGCTAAGCTACGAAATCAAGCCTTCGTGTTTCAGTGTCCGAGACTATGGTGTGTATATTACGTCTGAAGAAGAGTATCCACTTGTTTGTAATTCACACTAATCTTCAGTTTTATTCCGATCTTGATGAAATTTTGGACACTTTACGTTCAAGACAAGCGTAAGTTTACTGTCTTCATAAGTTTTCGTAATCTGACTTAAAACATGTATATATGTTTGTAATGTGTGAAGGGGAAAGGTTGTTACCAAAACATCTCAAAGTTCTTGGCCGATTTCCTTCACATTTCCACACGATGACCTAATGAATATTTGAACGGACATAGGATGTATATGAAACGGCGAACGTTGTTACCAAACATCTCGAAAATTACTTGACCGATTTACTTCAAAGTTTGTTGCCGACCAACTCCAGATTTCTACATTGAGATGAAACAATGTAGAAAATTAATGAAAAATTAAATGCCTAACAACAAAATATACGGTGGTAAACAGGTCGTAATTCCTATCGAGAGAATAAATTACAGCGGCAATATCCATCTTGGAGATAGTACCATCAGACTTCACCAGATTGCGAGACGAGAGAAAGCTCGGGAATTTGACAGAAACGTGATTGAAAACTCTTGTTTGCTAATTAATTGCCGTTGTTACATATGACATATACCACAGAAGATATTTTAATCTGTCTTTAACAATTATTTTTATTAACATCCACAGTTCCATACAAACGCTAAGGCAGGTCGTGGATATAGTACCAACAAAAATCACTAGATCGCCAGCCGATCAAAATATCGAACACAACCCGTGGTTTCCTCAAAAGCGACGTAAACTGTTTGAACAGTTCGAGTCGTGCTCGAACTTGCCCTATTTGAGACAGTGAAAAGTGAATTGAAACAATAGAAGACGAATTCTCCAAAAACACAATTAGATACTTATCACAAAATGTAACAACAGATGGCGCAACTAATCGTGTATTCATGTAGGGAAAATATAAAGTTTGCGAAATGCTGCTTTGCTGCACGGGATAGCCTCGCGGTCTCGGCGCCTTGCCAAGGTTCGCGCGGCTGCCCCCGTCGGAGGTTTGAGTCCTCCCTCGGGCATGGATGTGTGTGTTGTCCTTAACGTAAGTTAGTTTAAGTTAGATTAAATAGCGTGTAAACCTAGGAACCGATCACCTCAGCAACTTGGCTCCATAGGAACTTACCACAAATTAAAAAGAAGTTGCTTCAAGAAATGAATTAAAAATGCTAATAGAAAATTAATTATTTCCCATCGAAGTTTAACAAGCTTACATTCGCTATGAGTATCAACGACGCACAAGTCCAATCACTTTGTGTGTTAATTATCCCTGGCAACGCTGGGCATTGCAGATAATAGTGACTGAGGCAGCATTCAGTTTATGCACATTATCTTGAAAGTGATACTTGCAGGAAAGCATTCCGTCTATTCTCAGTCTTAAGAGTTTAAAATTGTTTGACCATCTTTGGACAGTGAAATTTCGCACTGTGCTCCGCCTCTTACGACCACAACGTCGACGCTTCGTTAAACCCTAATCTTCCCGCCTTTCCAATAGGCTAATAGTACGGTATAGCGAAGTATCATGTTTGTACGTTCCTCATGAAGCCGCTCTCCTCCTACAAGGAAGTAAACAAAGGCACGGGAACGTGTGATGGAATGGCGACAAGTAACACGATTGCACTCGCGAAGAAGACCTAAAAACGCGAAACTGAGCTATTCTTGGCAGCGGGTGTGCAATACGAGGTACGAGGGGTTTCTTTCGGCGACACGGCATCCGACTTTTAGTTACGAAACACGGCAACACGTAACTGAGCCGAAGCTCAGGAAACGCGGCGGCTACGAGCGTGTCAACCGAGGCTTGAAACGACATGACTACTGTCTGTATTAAAGACACATGCAGGCAAGAGAAGACCTTCCCAAGTCGTAACCGTAAATGTTATGTATACTTGTCTGGAGGAGTGAGGCAACAGAAAACACAATTAGTGGAGCTGTCTCTAATTGCAACAGAACGGGTTATAGACTGGTACCTTATCGACTTTGAGAGGCGTCAAACTCCATAAGATTTTATGTCAGTGTCATTCGCCTTGCAGGCGTGCAACGTGAGAAGTAAACAAGATGTTATCGATCCGTTAAAGCACTGAAGTGTGTCAATCTCGGAGGATAGCAGTTTGTTGCTAGTTTTTGGCTCTGAAGATATTTACTTAATCGATATGTAGATAAAACTCCCGTAAGGGTTTATTTTATTAATTTCAGCACTGCGTATGTACTACTGCTGAAGTGTGTAGTAATGAATATCAGAGGGTTATGTTTACATGAAAGACGGTACAATCCATCGTGTTCTGTCTCTCTGAGCAGACGTTTGTAATATTCTCGCCTAATAAATTGCGTGAAATCTTTCAGAGCTCTCGATACAGCTTTGTTGCTCCGTGGTTTTGATGTCTGTAAATCTTCTACACAACATTGCAGATTACTGTTCTGAACAAGTAAGCGCATCTTGAAAACATAGCCCTGAATTCTACATCTACAAAAGTACTCAGCAAACCATCATACGATGCTTGGCGAAGGGTACCACGTACCACTAGTAGTCTTTTCTCTGCCTCGTGATGACTGGGTGTTGTGTGCTGTCCTTAGGTTAGTTAGGTTTAAGTAGTTCTAAGTTCTAGGGGACTGATGACCGTCGATGTTAAGTCCCATAGTGCTCAGAGCCATTTGAAACATTTGAACTAGTAATTTCCTTCTTTCTTGCTCAACTTGCAGATATATGGCAAGAAAAATAACTATCTATAAGTCTTCGTATGAGCCCTAATTTAGTCCATAACATAATACAATCAACTATCGGTCTCCTGATCACAAACATTTATTTAACTACACCTAACGCACGTTTGAGAATAAATATTCTATCTTCGGCGTTTAATATCGGTATATGGAAATTCATTAAGACTGGAATTATTATTTGCATAAGGTGATACGCATATGCAACTGCGGACCAGCTTCTCACTCTCGCGCCGCCACGCGGGATTAGCCGAGCGGTCTGAGGCGCTGCATTCACGGACTGTACGGCTGGTCCTAGCGGAGGTTCGAGTCCTCCCTCGTGTGTGTGTGTGTGTGTGTGTGTGTGTGTGTGTTTGTCCTTAGGGTAATTTAGGTTAAGTAGTGTGTAAGCTTAGGGACTGATGACCTTAGCTATTAATAAGTCCCATAAGATTTCACACACATTTGGACATTTCACTCTCGCGCCGGCCGAAGTGGCCGAGCGGTTCTAGGCGCTACAGTCTGGAACCGCGCGACCGCTGCGGTAGCAGGTTCGAATCCTGCCTCGGGCATGGATGTGTGTGATGTCCTTAGGTTAGGTAGGTTTCAGTAGTTATAAGTTCTAGGGGACTGATGACCTCAGATGTTAAGTTCCATAGTGCTTAGAGCCAACTGAACCATTTGATGTATCGGATTCCCGATACTTTTAAAAATATCAGCAGTCCTAGTGTGGAGTGTGGGAGACACGGACCGCTCTTTAATGGCGTCGCATCGCGTTCAGCGATAAATCGCGGTTCTACACTACCCCCTCTCCTCCTAGCCGTTGCGTAACTGAAGCGAAAACGGTATGCGATGGAGTCGGACGTTGTGCATAACAATCTTGATAAAGCCGACGAGCAGCTCTTCCACTACCGTGAGCTTCGCCGTAGCGACGGGAGATGTCTATGTACTCTGCAAACGTTTACTCAGCCATGTTGTTCTTCACACTCACAGGCACGTGGATGAGACTGTTAACAGGTGAGAGAGGTAGGATAGATGTGAAACATGAGCCAATCCAACGTAAGCACACATCATGGCTAGCAATGTTGTTTTCAAACGGCTGTCTAACCACTGTCGACGATTCTACATCTACATCTACATTTATACTCCGCAAGCCACCCAACGGTGTGTGCGGAGGGCACTTTACGTGCCACTGTCATTACCTCCCTTTTCTGTTCCAGTCGTGTATGGTTCGCGGGAAGAACGACTGCCGGAAAGCCTCCGTGTTCACTCGAATCTCTCTAATTTTACATTCGTGATCTCCTCGGGAGGTATAAGTAGGGGGAAGCAATAAATTCGATACCTCATCCAGAAACGCACCTTCTCGAAACCTGGACAGCAAGTTACACCGCGATGAAGAGCACCTCTCTTGCAGTCTGCCACTTGAGTTTGCTAAACATCTCCGTAACGCTATCACGCTTACCAAATAACCCTGTGACGAAACGCGCCGCTCTTCTTTGGATCTTCTCTATCTCCTCTGTCAACCCGACCTGGTACGGATCCCACACTGATGAGCAGTACTCAAGTATAGGTCGAACGTGTGTTTTGTAAGCCACCTCCTTTGTTGATGGACTACATTTTCTAAGCACTCTCCCAATGAATCTCAACCTGGTACCCGCCTTACCAACAATTAATTTTATATGATCATTCCACTTCAAATCGTTCCGCACGCATACTCCCAGATATTTTACAGACGTAACTGCTACCAGTGTTTGTTCCGCTATCATATAATCATACAATAAAGGATCCTTCTTTCTATGTATTCGCAATACATTACATTTGTCTATGTTAAGGGTCAGTTGCCACTCCCTGCACCAAGTGCCTATCCGCTGCAGATCTTCCTGCATTTCGCTACAATTTTCTAATGCTGCAACTTCTCTGTATTCTACAGCATCATCCGCGAAAAGCCGCATGGAACTTCCGACACTATCTACTATGTCATTTATATATATTGTGAAAAGCAATGGTCCCATAACACTCCCCTGTGGCACGCCAGAGGTTACTTTAACGTCTGTAGACGTCTCTCCATTGATAACAACATGCTGTGTTCTGTTTGCTAAAAACTCTTCAATCCAGCCACACAGCTGGTCTGATATTCCGTAGGCTCTTACTTTGTTTATCAGGCGACAGTGCGGAACTGTATCGAGCGCCTTCCGGAAGTCAAGAAAAATAGCATCTACCTGGGAGCCTGTATCTAATATTTTCTGGGTCTCATGAAAAAGCGAGTTGGGTCTCACACGATCGCTGTTTCCGGAATCCATGTTGATTCCTACATAGTAGATTCTGGGTTTCCAAAAACGACATGATACTCGAGCAAAAAACATGTTCTAAAATTCTACAACAGATCGACGTCAGAGATATAGGCCTATAGTTTTGCGCATCTGCTCGACGACCCTTCTTGAAGACTGGGACTACCTGTGCTCTTTTCCAATCATTTGGAACCTTCCGTTCCTCTAGAGACTTGCGGTACACGGCTGTTAGAAGGGGGTAAGTTCTTTCGCGTACTCTGTGTAGAATCGAATTGGTATCCCGTCAGGTCCAGTGGATTTTCCTCTGTTGAGTGATTCCAGTTGCTTTTCTATTCCTTGGACACTTATTTCGATGTCAGCCATTTTTTCGTTTGTGCGAGGATTTAGAAAAGGAACTGCAGTGCGGTCTTCCTCTGTGAAACAGCTTTGGAAAAAGGTGTTTAGTATTTCAGCTTTACGCGTGTCATCCTCTGTTTCAATGCCTTCATCATCCCGGAGTGTCTGGATATGCTGTTTCGAGCCACTTACTGATTTAACGTAAGACCAGAACTTCCTAGGATTTTCTGTCAAGTCGGTACATAGAATTTTACTTTCGAATTCACTGAACGCTTCACGCATAGCCCTCCTTACGCTAACTTTGACATCGTCTAGCTTCTGTTTGTCTGAGAGGTTTTGGCTGCGTTTAAACTTGGAGTGAAGCTCTCTTTGCTTTCGCAGTAGTTTCCTAACTTTGTTGTTGTGCCACGGTGGGTTTTTCCCGTCCCTCGGCACGTACCTGTCTAAAACGCATTTTACGATTGCCTTGAACTTTTTCCATAAACACTCAACATTGTCAGTGTCGGAACAGAAATTTTCGTTTTGATCTGTTAGGTAGTCTGAAATCTGCCTTCTATTACTCTTGCTAAACAGATAAACCTTCCTCCCTTTTTTTATATTCCTATTAACTTCCATATTTAGGGATGCTGCAACGGCCTTATGATCACTGATTCCCTGTTCTGCACATACAGAGTCGAAAAGTTCGGGTCTGTTTGTTATCAGTAGGTCCAAGGTGTTATCTGCACGAGTCGGTTCTCTGTTTAATTGCTCGAGGTAATTTTCGGATAGTGCACTCAGTATAATGTCACTCGATGCTCTGTCCCTACCACATCTGAGTGTCCCAGTCTATATCTGGTAAATTGAAATCTCCACCTAAGACTATAACATGCTGAGAAAATTTATGTGAAATGTACACTCCTGGAAATGGAAAAAAGAACACATTGACACCGGTGTGTCAGACCCACCATACTTGCTCCGGACACTGCGAGAGGGCTGTACAAGCAATGATCACACGCACGGCACAGCGGACACACCAGGAACCGCGGTGTTGGCCGTCGAATGGCGCTAGCTGCGCAGCATTTGTGCACCGCCGCCGTCAGTGTCAGCCAGTTTGCCGTGGCATACGGAGCTCCATCGCAGTCTTTAACACTGGTAGCATGCCGCGACAGCGTGGACGTGAACCGTATGTGCAGTTGACGGACTTTGAGCGAGGGCGTATAGTGGGCATGCGGGAGGCCGGGTGGACGTACCGCCGAATTGCTCAACACGTGGGGCGTGAGGTCTCCACAGTACATCGATGTTGCCGCCAGTGGTCGGCGGAAGGTGCACGTGCCCGTCGACCTGGGACCGGACCGCAGCGACGCACGGATGCACGCCAAGACCGTAGGATCCTACGCAGTGCCGTAGGGGACCGCACCACCACTTCCCAGCAAATTAGGGACACTGTTGCTCCTGGGGTATCGGCGAGGACCATTCGCAACCGTCTCCGTGAAGCTGGGCTACGGTCCCGCACACCGTTAGGCCGTCTTCCGCTCACGCCCCAACATCGTGCAGCCCGCCTCCAGTGGTGTCGCGACACGCGTGAATGGAGGGACGAATGGAGACGTGTCGTCTTCAGCGATGAGAGTCGCTTCTGCCTTGGTGCCAATGATGGTCGTATGCGTGTTTGGCGCCGTGCAGGTGAGCGCCACAATCAGGACTGCAAACGACCGAGGCACACAGGGCCAACACCCGGCGTCATGGTGTGGGGAGCGATCTCCTACACTGGCCGTACACCACTGGTGATCGTCGACGGGACACTGAATAGTGCACGGTACATCCAAACCGTCATCGAACCCATCGTTCTACCATTCCTAGACCGGCAAGGGAACTTGCTGTTCCAACAGGACAATGCACGTCCGCATGTATCCCGTGCCACCCAACGTGCTCTAGAAGGTGTAAGTCAACTACCCTGGCCAGCAAGATCTCCGGATCTGTCCCCCATTGAGCATGTTTGGGACTGGATGAAGCGTCGTCTCACGCGGTCTGCACGTCCAGCACGAACGCTGGTCCAACTGAGGCGCCAGGTGGAAATGGCATGGCAAGCCGTTCCACAGGACTACATCCAGCATCTCTACGATCGTCTCCATGAGAGAATAGCAGCCTGCATTGCTGCGAAAGGTGGATATACACTGTACTTGTGCCGACATTGTGCATGCTCTGTTGCCTGTGTCTATGTGCCTGTGGTTCTGTCAGTGTGATCATGTGATGTATCTGACCCCAGGAATGTGTCAATAAAGTTTCCCCTTCCTGGGACAATGAATTCACGGTGTTCTTATTTCAATTTCCAGGAGTGTATTTCAAATTTTCTCTCAGTTGTTCTGCCACTAATGCTGCTGAGTCGGGAGGTAGGTAAAAGGAGCCAATTATTAACCTAGCTCGGTTGTTGAGTGTAACCTCCACCCATAATAATTCACAGGAACTATCCACTTCTACTTCACTACAGGATAAACTACTACTAACAGCAACGAACACTCCACCACCGGTTGCATGCAATCTATCCTTTCCAAACACCGTCTGTACCTTTGTAAAAATTTCGGCAGAATTTATCTCTGGCTTCAGCCAGCTTTCTGTACCTACAACGATTTCAGCTTCGGTGCTTTCTATCAGCGCTTGAAGTTCCGGTACTTTACCAACGCAGCTTCGACAGTTTACAATAACGATTGCTGCTTGGTCCCGGCATGCCATGACTTTGCCCCGCACCCGTTGAGGCTGTTGCCCTTTCTGTACTTGCCCAAGGCCATCTAACCTAAAAAACCGCCCAGCCCACGCCACACAACCCCTGCTACCCGCTTAGCCGCTTGTTGCGTGTAGTGGACTCCTGACCTATCCATCGGAACCCGAAACCGCACTACCCTATGGCGCAAGTCGAGGAATCTGCAGCCCACACGGTCGCAGAACCGTCTCAGCCTCTGATTCAGACCCTCCACTCGGCTCTGTACCAAAGGTCCGCAGTCAGTCCTGTCGACGATGCTGCAGATAGTGAGCTCTGCTTTCATCCCGCTAGCGAGACTGGCAGTCTTCACCAAATCAGATAGCCGACGGAAGCCAGAGAGGATTTCCTCCGATCCATAGCGACACACATCATTGGTGCCGACATGAGCGACCACCTGCAGATTGGTGCACCCTGTACCCTTCATGGCATCCGGAAGGACCCTTTCCACATCTGGAATGACTCCCCCCGGTATGCACACGGAGTGCACATTGGTTTTCTTCCCCTCTCTTGCTGCCATATCCCTAAGGGGCCCCATTACGCGCCTGACGTTGGAGCTCCCAACTACCAGTAAGCTCACCCTCTGCGACCGCCCGGATCTTGCAGACTGAGGGGCAACCTCTGGAACAGGACAAGCAGCCATGTCAGGCCGAAGATCAGTATCAGCCTGAGACAGAGCCTGAAACCGGTTCGTCAGACAAACTGGAGAGGCCTTCCGTTCAGCCTCCGGAATGTCTTTCGCCCTCTGCCACACCTCGAGACGACCTCCCACTCTACCACAGGTGAGGGATCAGCCTCAATGCGGGCAGTATCCCGGGCAACCACAGTCGTAGTCCGATCGGGGGATGCATGGGACGAGCTGGCCGTCCCCGACGAACCCCCATCCGAACCCCCACAGTGATGCCCATTGGCAACAGCCTCAAGCTGTGTGACCGAAGCCAACACTGCCTGAAGCTGGGAGCGAAGGGATGTCAACTCAGCCTGCATCCGAACACAGCAGTTGCAGTCCCTACCCTATCCATCTGGTACGGATCCCACACTGATGAGCAATACTCAAGTGTAGGTCAAACGAGTGTTTTGTAAGCCGGCACCTTTGTTGATCGACTACATTTTCTAAGGACTCTCCCAATGGATCTCAACCTGGCACCCGCCTTACCAACAATTAATTTTATATGATCATTCCACATCAAATTGTTCCGTATGCATACTCCCAGATATTTGACAGAAGTAACTGCTACCAGTGTTTGTTCCGCTATCATACAATAAAGAGTCCCTCTTTCTATGTATTCGCAATACATTTCATTTGTCTATGTTAAGGGTCAGTTACCAGTCCCTGCACCAAGTGCCTATCCGCTGCAGATCTTCCTGCATTTCGCTGCAATTTTCTTATTCTGCATCTTCTCTGTATACTACAGCATCATCCGCGAAAAGCCGCATGGAACTTCCGACATTATCTATTAGGTCATTAAGGTTGGTTGGCTGGTAAGGGGAGCAAACGGGTGGTCATCGGTCCCATCGGATGATGGAAGGATTGGGAAGGAAATCGACCATGGCCTTTCAAAGCAACCATCCCAGCATTTGCGCCAAGCGATTTAAGGAAATCACGGAAAACCTAAATCAGGATGACCGGACACGAGTTTGAACAGTCGTCCTCCCGAATGCGAGTCCAATGTGCTAACCACTACGCCACCTTGCTCGGACCGACGAGTATGGCGGCGGCCTGGACAGAGGTCCCAGTCTTGGAGAGACACGAAGGTGTTACTCCTGGTGTCATCGTGTGGGAAGCCGTCGCGTATGATTTCAAGTCACTGCCGGTAGTGACTGAGGGAACAATGGTACGTCAAGGACGTCCCGCGTGTTCATGCATCATGAGGAAGCATTTTGGCACCATTTTTTACCAGGACCATATTTTCCACGATTTGTACGTGTCTCTATGAACCGTGTGCGTGATGTAGAGGTACACTCGTGGCAACATCTCGAGATCTGTCCCCAATAGAACATGTGTGGTTCCAGATCAGACGCCGGCCGCTTTGGCCGAGCGGTTCTAGGCTCTTCAGTCCGGATCCGCGCTGCTGGTATGCTCGCAGGTTCGAATCCTGCCTCGGACATGGATGTGTGTAGTGTCCTTAGTTAGTTAGGTTTAAGTAGATCTAAGTCTAGGGGACTGATGACCTCAGATGTTAAGTCCCAAAGTGCTTAGAGCCATTTGAACCATTTTGAACCAGCTCGGACGTCAACCCTGTCCCAGATGCAGTATGTAGGATATCAAGAAGCGGTAACAGCAGTTGCGTATCGACTTGGCTCAGGATGGGATATAACACCTTTATGACACCCTTCCACATCAGAGGAGGTGCAGCTTTATACTGATATGTTGGCTCATACTACCAAGTTTTGTAAATTTGACCATTTTGTTATCACTGAAATAGCATCACACCCTCTAGTATCAATCTTTTCTTGCTGCATCACACCCTCTGAATTATCAATCTTTTCTTGCTACTTCCTCTGATTTTGAGCAAATGATAATGTGTAACTGCGCAAGTGGTCTATATGGATCAAAAACTGATTGCGACTGCGAGAGAGAGAGAGAGAGAGAGAGAGAGAGAGAGAGAGAGAGAGAGAGAGAGACTCTGACTCGTGATATAAAAACTCTGTAGATATAATATGGAACATTACGTGTGCTATGAACTTACTTACTTCTGATGTAGCAATTGCGGAGAGTATGATCGCAGCGGAACTGTAATTAGCAGCATTGTTGGAAGCTGCCTTTTGAATACGGAATGTAATTTCATTGATTACGATAACATTTCATCTCATACAAGAGGGTGATGTATCCTGAAATGTAGCTATGAAGATCATTTATGGAAAAATATAATTTCATGAACAGAAAAGGTACCTGAAATACTTTTGTTATATTAACTTCTCCCTTGTCTGCGGCTCGAAACATTATTTGGTTTGTAGGGAACTTTGTATCCTCGGAAATAAGTAAGGCCTGCACCACGGTCGTTTACGCTCCATTTTGACAGAATAATTTCCGAACTTTCATCGAAATTAACACACGACTTGGAAATTGCTTCCCTTGCTGCAGAGTGTGTACGTCGTAGCACTCAAGACGGTTTCCCCGCGGCATACGATTTTGGCTCTGACTATTTTAAGAATTTTCAGTCGACGATCGCCGGAATTCTTCTGAGCTACTGAAATTGTATTCTAGGTGCGGACTTCGACATCTGTAGGCAGATAGAGTATGACTGCGAACTGTAATTGCCTAATCATTTTGTTTTGTAGACGTAGACGTACGTATGTACGCTGTCTTTCAACAGGCTGGGGCGACCTCTCACATTTCACGGGAGTCGGTCTCACGACTACATGATAGCTTCACGGAAGGAAATATTGTCAGCAAAAGATTGTGGCCGCCGTGTCCGCCGGCCCTAACCACTTGTGACTTATCTATGGGGTGGAAAAGTGTACCCAAACAACGCAATAATATAAGAAAAGTTGAAGGACAAAATTCGTAATGGTAATTTTGAGAAATGGTGTGGAAAAGTTGCGCAAAGTGTATATTAACATGTTAAGGCGCGGGCTGAAGTACACTGAAGCACAAAGGAGATGACTTCTGGAATTTTCCCGGCGTATTTCTTCTTCTAATATTTTCGGGTATGCAGCCGGATCCCGTCGACATTCTGCCACGATATTTCGACCCAGAGACGTCCGGCCATTATCAGGTGAGTACACAACTACTGAAGAGCCCAGGTGCAGTCGCGGTATTTATGCCGAATCTCGCGCATGCTACTACCGACTCACGAAGGTCCTTTGAGGGCCTTACGAGGCAGAGTACACACCCTAATAGTCCTCTTACCGGAGAAAAAGAATTGAACCCAGGTCCCCCATACGAAACACAGATGAGATGATCTCACAGCTACGGAGGTGATGGCTGTCATACTTTCATTAAATTTGTCTGTGTAAGGGTTTACGTTGTGTTGCGTATGCCTCTGAAGCGTATGGAATCTTCTGTAGTTTGAACTACACCATATAATCAACATGTCCGTCACCTGCTAACAAGGGCTGTGTCCATCCTTCGCCTTTAATTGACCTGATATGCTTTTTCGAGAAGGACTTGTATTTCATACCAGTCTGATGTCTTTTGGCAACTAAATAACTTTTAGACTTGAGAATAGCATATCGCCGAAATCTGGATCGTATAACAATAAAATAAAAACTATTGTAGCCAAATGGTGGCAGTGTCATTCAAGAAACTTCGGCTTTATAACGGATTGAATGCTGGGGATACTTTCAATGAGGTGTTTGAATGTCTGAGGAGCAATGACAGCCCATTCATCCTGAGCCGAAACCAGCGAAAGTAGTTTGCTGGGCACTGGGATCAGGAGTGAAGTCAGCGGTCTAACTCATCTCAAAGGTGTGATTCTTGAGTTTCTTCCGGCGTATTTGATAATCAAAATATCCACGGGTGTACTGCCGGTCTACAGTGTCAGCTCTGGGCAGCCATAGCGTACGGATCTCCGTGCTGGCACGTTCACAGGAGCTCAGTCCGTCAGTTCACCTGATGATGGCGACATGTATGATCGCCGAAATATTATGCCCGTTGGACACTGTAGACCGGCAGTACACCCGTGGATATTTTGATCATCTCAAAGGTGTTCAATTGGGTTCAGTTCGGGATTCTGGGCAGGCCAGTCCATTTCAAGAATGTCCACAAACCATTGTCTCACAGATGCTAGCTTATGACCACGTGCATTTTCATACTAATACAATCCATCCTACTCTCCTAACTGTTCCCCTACTGTACGAAGTACGCTATCCTATAAAATATTTCTACATCCTTCCGCATTTTGCGTTTTCTTAAGCCCGCACTAACCACAAAAAATACCACCATGCCCTACCACCACCTCCTCCGTACCTCAATGTTGGCATTACACATGGCTGAAGGTAATATTCTCCAGACATTCGCCAAATCCAAACCCCTTACATCGGATATAAACAGGCTATAGCGTGATTCACCCCAGTCATCCGCTGTCCGATGGCGTCGTTCTTTACGCCAACCCACGTCAAGCGTCGCTTGGTATTGACTGCAGAGGTCTGTTCATTCTGGAACATTGGTAATTTCGTGCCAGTTGTCTGTTGGAGCGAAATGCGGTTGGCATGGCTGCACACATTTATGTGTAACTGCCGGAAGTTTCATTTTCATATGTCTGTTAGTTACTGTTCAGTACTGTATTGAGTAGAACGATGTGTCGCATAGTTTGCGAATTTCGAGATGGCAGAGTTAAAGAATCAACGCGTCTGCAATAAATTTTGCGTGAAACTCACGCCAAATGATCCAGGACGGCTATAGTGATGAGTGCTTATGCCATAAAGGTTTTAGGAATGGTTCACACGGTTTAAAAATGGCCAGACGGAAGTTAAATGTGACCCTCGTTGAGGAAGCCCTTCGACGTGTACCGACTATTCTCGTGTCAGGAACGTCAACGAAACTGTGCGTGCCATTCGAAGACCGACTGTCCGAGAGACTGCAGAAGAATGTAACATTTCAGTTGGATCATGTCACGAAATCCTGACACAGCGTCTTGGAACGCATCGTGTTGCCGCCAAGTTCGTTCCCCAGCTCACAAGTCAAGACCAGAAAGATCTTCGCCTCGCAATCTGTGAAGAACTTTTGGATCGCGCCAATGATAACGAGATGTTCCTTAAAACATTCATAACTGATGATGAGACGTGGGTCTACGGTTACGATGTTGAGACCAAGGTTCAGCCTACACAGTGGGTCCGGAAAGGTTCTCCAAGACCAAAAAAAGCTCGTCAGGTCAGGTCAAATATCAAAGCCATACTGATAGTTTTCTTTGACTTTGAAGAATTAGTTCATCATTAATTCGTGCCCCAGGAACAAACTGTTTAATCGATGGTACTATCGAGACATGTGATGCTTGCGAGAAAATGTGAGAAGGAAACGGCCTGATGTGGCGAGACAATTCATGGCTCTTGCATCACGATAACGCACCTGCCCATTCATTCCCGTTGGTGCGCGACTATTGCACAAATAACGAAATCACTGTTTTGCCTCATCCTCCGTACTCTGCAGACGTGGCTCATGCGAACTTTTTTTACTTCCAAAGTTGAAAACGCCGTTGTTTGTTGTTGTGGTCTTCAGTCCTGAGACTGGTTTGATGCAGCTCTCCATGCTACTCTATTCTGTGCAAGCTTCTTCACCTCCCAGCACCTACTGCAACCTACATCCTTCTGAATCTGCTTAGTGTATTCATCTCTTGGTCTCCCTCTACGACTTTTACCCTCCAATGGTAAATTTGTGATCCCTTGATGCCTCAGAACATGTCCTGCCAACCGATCCCATCTTCTGGTCAAGTTGTGCCACAAACTCCTCTTCTCCCCAATCCTATTCAGTACCTCCTCATTAGTTATGTGATCTACCCATCTAATCTTCAGCATTCTTCTGTAGCACCACATTTCGAAAGCTTCTATTCTCTTCTTGTCCAAACTATCGTCCATGTTTCACTTCCATACATGGCTACACTCCATACAAATACTTTCAGAAACGACTTCCTGACACTTAAATCTATACTCGATGTTAACAAATTTCTCTTCTTCAGAAACGCTTTCCTTGCCATTGCCAGTCTACATTTTATATCCTCTCTACTTCGACCATCATCAGTTATTTTGCTCCCCAAATAGAAAAACTCCTTTACTACTTTAAGCGTCTCATTGCCAAATCTAATTCCCTCAGCATCACCTGACTTAATTCGACTACATTCCATTATCCTCGTTTTGCTTTTGTTGATGTTCATCTTATATCCTCCTTTCAAGATTTAGAAGCGATAAAAAAAATTCGCAGACGGCACTTCACGCCATCCAACAAAAGTCCTACCAAGACTGCTTCCTGAAGTGGAAACGCCGTTGGGAGCCGTGTATCAATTGTGGAGGAGAGTATTTCGAAAGACACTATGCACAATAAGTAAAAGGTAAGCGTAGAAAAAATTTGTGGACAAAGTTCATGAATTTTTTGAACAGACCTCTTACATGAAATCTGCATGGTTTTGGCACAGCTGTTGTTAATTCTTCGCGTTTCTATTTCACAGCTGCGTCACCTAGAGTTGACTTTGGTATCTTTAGAAGGGCTGAAATGTTCCTGATGGTTTTGTTACTCAGGTTACATTCAATGACTCGTCTGCTTTCCAAGTCGCTGAGTTCTCTTTACAGACTCATTCTGCTGTTACTCCTCCTTCACTGACAAAGCATCACTCTCGCCCCCCCCTCCTCCCTCCTTTTATACTGGTACAGGTCCACTTCACGTGACATCTAGTGGTCAATTCCTCATCACATAAGGGTGTCCTGATACGTTTGATCAGATACTGTACAAAGGATGGTGGTGCGATTAGTCGAAAGTAAATAAGGGAGAGAGTCGCAGAAATGCTGCAAAATAGAAATACCAGTTACTGAAAAGAAAGATGCCTAATATCTCACGAAAAATCACTGAAGTTCATCTTCACTTTGAAGAAAAAATATAGGGCTGTTGTTCAACCCCGTACAGAACTTCCCGTTCGGACTGCAGATAAGTAATAAGAAAAAAGGTAGACGTAAGAGGTCACACAGAAACACATAAGCACTCTGTTTTCCCGCGCTCAGTCTGCAAACGGATCGGAGAGAATCCTTGACGTGGTCTATTAAAAGAAAGCGATATCTGTCTTACACTTTGTAGTGATTTGCAGACTATAAATGTTGACTGTTTCGAGGAGTAGAACGGTTGTAGGAGACTGTGGTCGCAGAACTACACGGAGGAGAACGAAACTGCTTTGTCTGAAGTGTGTGATAAAACACACAAGCAACAGCATTCTGAAGTACTGTTACGGAGATGCGCATCAAGCTGTTTGTTTACTGCTAGCATTCCTGTCATACAGACGTATGCGTCGTGGTGTGTGAGTGACAACTTCCACAGAAGTGAGACCATGGCGTGTGCCTGCAAGTAGTAACGCAACATTCACACCACGAAGAACAGTAGCGCTTGTTTGCTTTTCTGCGAAATACGAACGCCGCCTCACGGAAACAGAAACTATTTGTTCTGTTCGGTTTTCAACGAAGTACACTCCTTGAGACCCTGTTAGTGAATCGGCAGTTTCACGGAATTTCCGCGGCTTTTGTAATGTTACGCGTGTGTCTGGAATGCCTAGGTTCTGATAGCCACAGATAACAGTATCAGTTCCAGGGATCTGAAAACTCTGCAGAACTTTATCAAGCACAGATGCTGAGAAAATAGACATCACAGTATGCCTTTCTAAAAATAGAAGCGATCCCAGGAATTCTGAGTCATTTGTTTGCTGGTTTAAATGTTTTTTCCTACTTCAGATTGTTGCACACGGAGAAATGATCCGATGCAGAGCTGTTATATCAAGAAACACGCCAGTCAGATCTGACTAGAGTAGTTACAGTTTGGCTGTAGGCTCAATAATGCCTTATTACATTCCTTTGCAGGAATTCTCCAATAAAAATTTGAAATACTATTTACCATTACAAACATTTATTTTTGTCATTGATTTGATTCCCAGTCTTTCCGCTGGTCCACTCGATCACATAGCTGCCTTCTCTAAACCCAGTTCCGAAACGGGAATTCGACTTTGTAACGAGCTGCTGCTGCACAATATCAGAGAACTGAATGACAACTCCGGCCTCAAAAGACTGCTAGTGACCTATCTCCTGAAACAACGAGTACGTCCACACCACGTCTTTCCTACGCCACCACGTCCCTGTCTGACTCAATCCAACAGAATTTCTGTCTCTTAGAACTTCCTATGCTGTAATATTTTTTTGTGCCCTTACTTATGACAACATTAGTATTTCTACTGTAAGTGCTTCTATTACTATTATTATTATTATTATTATTATTATTATTATTAGTAGTAGTAGTAGTAGTAGTAGTAGTAGTTTGTCATTATTATTAATTCCCAAGCATTGTTATTCCTTTTCAGACGTCCTTTGCAAATCTGGTCCAAACGATCATTTCATTCGTTTACTACTATTATTAATATATTTATAATCTTTATCATTACTTAATCTGTAACGTCAAAGTTTTTTACTTATAAAACCCTGGTTCGGTGTGAGAGGACGTCTGGAGGTCCCAACTGCATCAGGTTTTCTTCATGTGGTGTTTATGCTTGTTAAAAATTCTTTCATCCTCATACTCTGTAGCCTTCCTCTCTTTCCTGCCCTTGATGTATTTGTTCTTCGGTGTAGAAACCAGTGGCAGTCTCATTTTTTTTAGTCACTCTTTGGAAAATTTCTGTTTCCTGTATCCCCATTTCTTCAAAAACCCTTTGTGCCTCTTGGATCCAGCATGCTTTGGTCTCCCGTTGACAAGATGTTTCAGTATTTGAAGTGTTCAATATCCGAAATGTCAGTATCCAGCTGATCATTCTAAGTGTCCGAAGAACATAGTCCGCATTTTCCAGATGGTGTTCCGATGCCCTCTCTGTCGGAGTATGTAATTCTCTATACGCTCATCTCTCGAAGTACCAGTGTCCCACTAAGAACATCCCACAAGTTGTAGCCTCGTAAGGCGATTCTATTCTTACAAGTTTTAGACTTCTGCCGCGTATAAGGCTTCACGACGGGCCACTGGTTGTGTCGTAATTTTGCACTGATCGAAAGATTCTCCTTTGTAGATGTTCACTGCGAGTTTGTACGATAAGTTCTACTTGTTTAGCTCCCACAGTTCTTTCCTGTGAGACCAGTTACAACCCTTTCTCCCAGATATTTAAATCTACCCACCTTTTGAATTTTCCGCTCCTCTAAAGCGTCCCAAGTAGGAGCTGACTATGTTCGTCATATCTATGTATGTAAACTAAACATATTACCGACAGTTTCAGTGGAACAGCGACCAGTACATTACTGAAAAGTTTTATTTAGTCTACAGAGGGGTCCAAAAAATGTATCCACTATTTGAAAATCCACAACTGGCAAACTAATTGACAGAGTTGTCTCACCTTTGGTAGTGTAATAGTTTGTACTTCCGGCAATCGCCACACAAGCGTTGTATTGCGTTGTTTTGTTTTGTCAGATGACAGTCGCCAGATAGCCAGTGTTTTGTTCTTAGTTGCACCTAGTTACTCGAGTAAACATAGCTGGCGCAAGGCTTACATTCGATGAAAGGAAGTCAGTTTTGAAGTGGTATTTTAAGTACGAAAACATTAATGATGTTCAACGGCAATGGCGAAATGAGTATCAAACAGAGACACCGACACGTTTAACGATTCGTCGCATTAGAGACAAATTAGAAGCCGAAGGCTGTGTTAAAGATGTACACAAACAGCGATCTGGACGACCTGTAACAGTAACAAGTCCAGCTAACTCCCGTCGTGTGTTACAACAATTCACTCGCTCACCACAGAAGTCTGTGAGACAGTGTGCCCGTAAAACTGGAGTGAGTCGCTCAAGTGTTCGGCGAATTTTGAAGACAGCAAAGTGGAAGTGCTACATCCCACGATTGCTACACGCAATGAATGAGAACGACCCAGATCGTAGAATGGAGTACTGCGAGTGGTTTACTAACATTGTGCTCAACAATGAAGAGTTTGCAGAGATGATTTTGTGGGCTGATGAGGCACAGTTCAAACTCAGTGGTACAGTTAATCGCCAGAATTGCATCTACCGGGCCGCCGAAAATCCGAACGTCCATGTAGACAAAGTCGTGAATTTGCCAGGAGTAGATGTGTGGTGTGGGTTGTCTTACCGGGGCTTGATTGGGCCATTCTTCTTTCAAGACACAGTTACTGTTCAGGTGTACCTTCAGAAGCTTCAGACGTCCATTTTACCTGCCATCCGAGACTTGTATGGAGACGGAAGAGTTTACTTTAAACAAGATGGTGCCCCAGCCCACTGCCAAAATCGTGTTAGGTCGTATCTCGACGAAAATCTACCAAGGAGATGGGTAGGCGGTAGATGTGCTGTGGAGTATCCACCACGTTCCCCAGACCTAACTCCTCTGGACTTTTACCTTTGGGGTACACTAAAGGATGTCGTTTAGCGACAAAAGCCACCCACATTGGATGAACTTCGAGAATCCATCGTACATTCATGCGCAAATATTCAACTGAACACGTTGCAGTGAGCATCGTTTGTGTGCGGTTGTTAATGGTGACCATTTCGAACACCTACAGTGATATCTTTAAGTTGGGCTTTAAGCTACACTTTCACCAAAAATGAGACAACTCCATCAATTAGTTTGCAAGTTATGGACTTTTAAACAGTGGATACATTTTTTGGACCCCTCTGTGTAGTCGCAGTTTATTTATTTTGCATACTGGCTATCGGTTTCGGAACAGAGTACCATCCTCAGTCCATCCCCTAGCACCCAGTCGTCACACTCGCTTCCCTAGAACAAACACACACTGCCAGGGGATGGTCTGACGACAGTACTGTGTACCGAAACCGGTGGCCAGCAGGCAAAATAATGAACTGCTACTATACACTAAACAAAACTTTTTCGATATAAACTGAAGTCGCCTGCTCGCTTCCATCTACACTAATCAGCCAGAACATTACGACTATCTACCTAATAGCCAGCACGGACACCTTTGGCACGGATAACAGCGGCGACGCGTCGTGGCATGGAAGCAATGAGGCCTTGGTAGGTAACTGAAGGGAGTTGGCACCACATCTACACACACACACACACACACACACACACACACACACACACGTCATCTAATTCCTGTATATTCCGGGCGGGATGCCTTGAGGTCTAGCACCACGTTTAGTCACATCCCATATCCGTTCGATCGGGTACAGATGTGGCGAGTTGGGAGGCCAGTACATCAATTGGAACTCACGACTGTTTCTCGAACCATTCCATCACACTCATAGCATTGTGACGGGGGCATTATCTTGTTGAAAAAATGTGACTGTTGTCGAGAAACATGATCGTCGTTAAGGGGTGCACGTGGCCTGCAACTACTGTACGATACTCCTTTGCTGTTACGGTCCCTTGCAAGAGCTCCACTGGAACCAAGGATGCCCACGTGAATGTTCCCCAGAGGGTAACGGAGCCGCCGCCAGCTTGTCTCCACCAGCAGTACACGTGTCAAGGAGCTGTCCCCCTGGAAAACGGATTCGCTGTCTCCTATCAGCATGATGAAGAAGTTATCCACATCCATCAGACCACACAGCGCTCTGCCACTGCGCCAGCGTACAGTGCCGATGATCACCTGCTCATTTTGGTCGTAGTTGCCGACGTCGTCTTGTTAACATTGGCACATGCATGGATCATCAGCTGCGGAGGCCCATCATTGGGAGTGTCCGGTACACTGTGTGTTCAGATACACTTGTGCTCTACCCAGCACTGAAGTCTGATGCTAGTTCCGCCACAGTTCAACTTCTGTCCTGTTTTAACAGTCTGCGCAGCCAACGACGTCCGACATGTGGAATGAGGGGTGGCCGGCCTACCCCAAGAAGTCTGGACGTGGTTTCTCCTTGGTTTCGTCACATGTTGAGGACACTCACCACAGCACTCCTGGAATACTCGACGAGTCGTGCAGTTTCCGAAATGCTCCGACCCATCACAGTCCACCCTTGGTCAAATACAGATAGATTGCGCTCCTTCCCCATTCTACACACGGACGTCACGCTCACAGATACTACACGCAGCGCGAATGTGTGACTAGTAGGCAGCAGGTGACGCTACTATCTCCTGGACGGGTTTATATCGCCGGCCTGTGTGGCCGAGCGGTTCTAGGCATTTCAGTCTGGAACCGCGCGACCGCTACGGTCGCAGGTACGAATCCTGCCTCGGGCATGGATGTGTGGGATGTCCTTAGGTTAGTTAGGTGTAAGGAGTTCTAAGTTCTAGGAGACTGATGACCTCAGACGCTAGGCCCCATAGTGCTCAGAGCCATTTGAACCATTTTTGGACGGGTTTATATACATAGAAGGGCAGTGTCATAATGTTCTAGCTGACCAGTGTATAAATGCAGGCTAATGTCTGGAACTGCTATAGAGGATTTTGATCTGGTTTCGACTAATAGATGCACAGATTTACGAGGAAGGTTTTTATATATAAATTATAAATGTTTGGTACAAAATGTCTGGCTGGTAACGAATTCAAGTTAAGTTGTGGAAACGATGCCATTGCCATCCAGCCAACAGCCGCCGTAACTGGAGGGAGAAGCAGTGACATGAGAAAGCAGCAAGGGAGACCAAATTCATATCTGCTATGGTGATCTAGCGCTACAGCGTGTGGCTCGAAACCGAAAGTTTGTGGGATCGAATGTGGCTTGTTGTCCCCCCCCCCCCCCCCCCCGTCTTGTAACCTAGCATTCTCCTCTTAATAATGTCGAAATATCCATTTCGAAATATGACGCAATTTCGGACTGCCAATGTCTTCTTCCCTCGGATTAGCTCTTGCAATTGACACTATAATTCACTGACAATTCTTCGAGCAACGAGCAGTTAGTTGTTCAACTTTGGAGTATCGTAACAAATGTGACCAAATCTGCCAAGATGCCTCACCACTAAGTTGCGATGTGAGACTTACAACGATGTGGACCCATGGGATCAGTTTGGCTCTGTCGGCAGCACCCATTACTTCGTGAGAATAAAGAGCTAATTCTCTTTCATAAGAACCGTATTTTCTAAATCAGTGTTGGCTGTTTGTCCATAAATCGTTTTCTTCGAGGTAATTCATGATGTTCGAGTACAGTCGACGTTAGTCACATGGGTCTGTAATTCAACGGATTACGCGTATTTGCTTTTTTGGATGTCAGTGTGACTTGTGCTGCTTTCCAGTCTATAAGTACGTATCTTTCGACGAGCGAGGGGTTGTGTATGATTGCTGCACTGCTGGCCATTACATTTGCTACACCACGAAGATGACGTGCTACAGACCCGAAATTTAACCGACAGTAAGAAGATGCTGTGATATGCAAATGATTAGCTTTTCATAACATTCACACAAGGCTGGTGCCGGTGGCGACACCTACAGCGTGCTGACATGAGGAAAGTATCCAACTGATTTCTCATACACAAACAGCAGTTGACCGGCGCTGCCTGGTGAAACGTCGTTGTGATGCCTCGTGCGAGGAGGGGAAATGCGTACCATCACGTTTCCGACTTTGATAAAGGTCGCATTGTAGCACATCGCGATTGCGGTTTATCGTATCGCGACATTGCTGCTCGCTTGGTCGAGACCCAATGACTTAGCAGAATATGGAATCGGTGGGTTCAGGAGGGTAATACGGAACGCCGTGCTGGATCCCTACGGCCTCGCATCACTAGCAGTCGAGAAGACAGGTATCTTATCCGCATGGCTGTAACGGATCGTGCAGCCACGTCTCGATCCCTGAGTCAACAGATGGGGACGTTTGCAAGACAACCACCATCTGCACGAACAGGTCGACAACGTTTGCTGCAGCATGGACTACCAGCTCGGAGACCGTGGCTGCTGCGGTTACCCTTGACGCTGCATCACAGACAGGAGCGCCTACGATGGTGTACTCAACGACGACCCGGGTGCACGAATGGCAAAACGCCATGTTTTCGGATGAATCCAGGTTATGTTTACAGCATCATAATGGTCGCATCCGTGTTTGGCGACATCGCGGTGAACGCACATTGGAAGCGTGTATTCGTCATCGCCATACTGGTGTATCACCCAGCGTGATGGTATGGGGTGCCATTGGTTACACGTCTCGGTCACCTCTTGTTCGCATTGACGGCACTTCCAACAGTGGACGTTACATTTCAGATGTGTTATTACCCGTGGCTCTACCCTTCATTCGATCCCTACAAAACCCTACATTTCTGCAGGATAATGCACGACCGCATGTTGCAGGTCCTGTACGGGACTTTCTGGATATAGTAAATGTTCGACTGCTGCCCTGGCCAGCACATTCCCCAGATCTCTCACCAACTGAAAACGTCTGGTCAATGGTGGCCGGGCAACCGGCTCGTCACAATACGGCAGTCACTGCTCTTGATGAACTGTGGTATCGTTTTGAAGCTGCATGGGCAGCTGTACCTGTACACGCCATCCAAGCTCTGTTTGACTCAATGCCCAGGCGTATCAAGGCCGTTATTACGGCCAGAGGTGGTTGTTCTGGGTACTGATTTCTCAGGATCTATGCATCCAAATTGCGTGAAAATGTAATCACATGTCAGTTCTAGTATATTTGTCCAATGAATACTCGTTTATCATCTGCATTTCTTCTTGGTGTAACAATTTTAATGGCCAGTAGTGTATATGGAAGTGATGATGGTCAGATACCCGACGATATTGTTTGAAATTTAGTCATAACTCTGCTCAGTGATAGGTAAAACAGACCGCTATGATAAATTTTCATGCAGCTGCAATTCACGTAGGAAGAATTCATATGAATTTCTGAAAACAAACGCGATTTCGTAATTCGTTTACATTTGCATCTAGTTACACACCTACAGAATTTGGAGAATGCAGTTTAGGACTGACAGAATTGTGCATCGAGTGCAGCCTTGCAGAGAATGTGAGCAGTGAGAACCGGCAGGTGAGCGCGTGCTGTCCTTCGCGACTACCCACCCGCACGCCTGTGTTTGCCGTCTGACGTAACGTCGCCCTGGAGACAGGGCGCGACTTGAGGGTGCCTGCGGGCGTGCTTAGCCTCGGAGTTCCGGCGAAACTCCGCACCAAGGGCAGAGTTGTTCACACTCAGAGAAAGGAGCAGATGTCGTGTGCACATATCTCAGCGTACTCAACATCCACAGTGAAAATACGTACTTGGAGATCACAGCTTCAGACTCATAACAGAGTCGGCAACGATTTGCAGTTACCTGGCTGGACGAGGAATCGAAACAACACGTAGATTCCTGGTAAAGCAACGTGCTGGATCCAGTTTGTGGTAGTATATTCGCATACTTCAGAGTCCAGAATTCGAATCAGTAACAACTGTCAACATGAGGAACTTAGATGTAGTTACCTTCGGTATGGCTAAACAGCTTAAATCATTTAATATAGTCAAGGCCTCCTGCCCAGACTGTACACCAGTCAGGTTCATTTCAGAGTATGCTGATACATAGCTCAATATTTACGCTACTGGCCATTAAAATTGCTACACCAAGAAGAAATGCAGATGATAAACGGGTATTCATTGGACAAATATATTATACTAGAACTGACATGTGATTACATTTTTAGGCAATTTCGGTGCATAGATCCTGAGAAATTAGTACCCAGAACAACCACCTCTGGCCGTAATAACGGCCTTGATACGCCTGGGCATTGAGTCAAACAGAGCTTGGATGGCGTGTACAGGTACAGCTGCCCATGCAGCTTCAACACGATACCACAGTTCATCAAGAGTAGCGACTGGCGTATTGTGACGAGCCAGTTGCTCGGCCACCATTGACCAGACGTTTTCAATTGGTGAGAGATCTGGAGAATGTGCTGTCCAGAGCAGCAGTAGAACATTTTCTGTATCCAGAAGGCCCGTACAGGACCTGCAACATGCGGTCGTGCATTATCCTGCTGAAATGTAGGGTCTCGCAGGCATCGAATGAAGGGTAGAGCCACGGGTCGTAACACATCTGAAATGTAACGTCCACTGTCCAAAGTGCCGTCGATGCGAACAAGAGGTCACCGAGACGTCCAACCAATGGCACCCCATACCATCACGCCGGGTGATACGCCAGTATGGCGATGACGAATACACGCTTCCAATGTGCGTTCACCGCGATTTCGCCAAACACGGATGCAACCATCATGATGCTCTAAACAGAACCTGGATTCATTCGAAAAAATGACGTTTTGCCATTCGTGCATCCAAGTTCGTCGTTAAGTACACCGTCGCAGGCGCTCCTGTCTGTGATGCAGCGTCAAGGGTAACCGCAGCAGCCACGGTCTCCGAGCTGGTAGTCCATGCTGCAGCAAACGTTGTCGACCTGTTCGTGCAGATGGTGGTTGTCTTGCAAACGTCCCCATCTGTTGACTTAGGGATCGAGACGTGGCTGCACGATCCGTTACAGCCAAGCGGAAAAGATGCCTGTCATCTCGACTGCTAGTGATACAAGGCCGTTGGGATCTAGCACGGCGTTCCGCATTACCCTCCTGAACCCACAGTCATTGGGTCACGACCAACGCGAGTAGCAATGTCGCGATACGATAAACCGCAATCGCGATAGGCTACAATCCGACCTTTATCAAAGTCGGAAACGTGATGGTACGCATTTCTCCTCCTTAGACGATGCATCACAACAACGTTTCACCAGGCAACGCCAGTCAACTGCTGTTTGTGTATGAGAAATCGGTTGGAAACTTTCCTCATTTCAGCACGCTGTAGGTGTGGCCACCGACACCAGCCTTGTGTGAATGCTCTGAAAAGCTAATCATTTGCATATCACAGCATCTTTTTGATGTCGGTTAAATTTCGCGTCTGTAGCACGTCATCTTCGTGGTGTAGCAATTTTAATGGGCGGTAGTGTAGCCATCATACAGAACCGCTCACTCGTCGAAAGATACGTACTTATAGACTGGAAAGCAGCACAAGTCACACTGACATCCAAAAAAGCAAATACGCGTAATCCGTTGAATTACAGACCCATGTGACCAACGTCGACTGTACTCTAGCATCGTGAATTACCTCGAAGAAAACGATTTATAGACAAACAGCCAACACTGATTTAGAAAATATGGTTCTTATGAAAGACAACTAGCTCTTTATTCTCACGAAGTGATGTGTGCTACCGACAGGGAACATCAAACTGATCCCATATTTTTAGATTTCTAGAACACTTTTGACGCGGTTCCTCAAAAGCGACCTATACTCAAATTGCGTGCCTATGGGGTATCATCTATTTTGTGCGGTTGGATTCGTGATTTCCTCTAAGGACGGTCACAGTTCGTAGTAACTGACGGAAAGTCATCGAATAAAACATCTGGTGTCTCCCAAGGAAGTGTTATAGGCTCTCTGCTCTTCCCCATCTACACAAACGACTTGGCAGACAATCTGAGGAGCCCTCTTAGATTGTTTTCAGATGATGATGTCGCTTACCGTCTTGTAACGTCGACAGATGATCAAAACCAATTAAAAAAAGATTTAGAGAAGGTATCTGTGTGGTGAGAGAAGTGGCAAGTGACTCCAAATAATGGGAAGTATTTCATCCACATCGCAATAACAGGAATTCCGCTAAATTTCGGTTACACGGTAATGACAAAGATCTAAAGGATGTTAATTCAAATGAATGGTTAGGGATTACAATTGTGAATAAATTAAATTGGAACGATCACACAGATACTGTTGTGGGGAAAGCAAACCAAAGACTGTGATTGATTGGCAGATCACTTAAAACATACAACAGGTCTACTAAGGAACTGCTTACACCACGCTTACACTTGTCCGCCCTCTTCCGGAGTATTGCCGCGCGGTGTGTGATACGCATCATGTAGGATTGACCGAGGACATCGAAAAAGTTCAAAGAAGTGCAGCTCGTTTGTATTATCGCGAAATAGGAGAGAAATTTCCGCGATATAATAAGTGAATTGAGGTGGCATCACTAAAACAAGGGCGTTTTTAGTTCCGGCGGGATGATCTCGTGAAATTTCGATCACCAAAAACATTTGTTGGCGCCCACCTACATAGGAAAAAACGATCGTTGTAATAAAATAAGAGAAATCAGAGCTCGCGCGGAAAAATTAGTTTCTTGTGCGCCCTGTTCGAGAAAGAAACGATAGAGAAATAGCTAGAGGGCGTTTTTGTTCTGTCGTTGCAACTATAAAAATGCGTTATTTTTTTGCACCAGACGCGTTTTGCTTAGTAGTTATATTTTTCACGGTACACTTTTATAGAACAGAACACTTTTACAGGCAGGTTAACTGTGGGATTGTAGTGAAGAGTTTTTAGCGAACAGAATGTCATTCTGAACGAAGAGAAGTCTTCGGACATAGAAGTAACTTCGGGCGTGCCCTTAAGGGAGTGTTATAGGACCATTATCTCTCACAAAATATATAAAAAAATGGCCTAGTAGGAGACGTCGAATGTTCCGCAAGGCATAATGCTGTTGTATACACAGAAGCTGTGGTGCTACAAAATTGTAACGAAATGCAGGAAGAACTGCAGAGGATCGATGCTTGGTGCAGGGAATACCAATTGACTCTCAAACAAATGTATCGTACTGCGAATACATAGAGAGAAAGCCTCTTTATTGTATGATTGCACTGTTACAGAACAATTAGAGAAGCAATTACGTCCATAAGACATCTAGAAATGTGCATAGGCAGCGATTTGAGATGGAACGACCGCATAAAGTTAACAGGCGTGAGGCAGATGCCAGATAGATTCAATTCCCGGGAAATGTAGACCATCAACAAGGGAAGTAGCTCACAAAACACTCAACTTCAGTGGAAGACGCTACAAGAGAGTCGTTCTGCATCACGGTATGGTCTACTGCTGAAATACCGAGAGCGTGCGGTCCTAGAAGAGCTGGCCAACCTAATGCTTCCTCTCACGAATATCCCGCGCAGAGACCATGAAGATAGCATCTTCATAAATTGGTGAAATCCGAGCCCACACGGAGTCTTACCAGCAATCTTTCTTCCCCCAAACCAGTCGAGACTGGAAGCGGAAGAGGGATTATTAATACTGGTACATAGAGTACCCTCCACCGCACACCGTGAGTTGGTTTGTTGGAAACAGACTTAGATGTAGATCTGTGGATGTAGAATGAGTGTTGAGGGAGGAAACTAGGACTGCTGTGGTCCCTCTATGTATTCATCTACATCGTGTCCCCTAACACTCGTCAGGAGCATTTTCTCTGGTGTTTCGGCAGATATTTGCAATTTTGTTTTTGCGACGTTTAGGTGGAGTCAGCCGAAACAAGACCCGCTCATCACACCTTTCTTACGCCGCTCAACGTCAGTGAAAGTGCGAAGCCGTTTTGTTCACTATAAGACCGAAACTACTGCGCAAACATCAGCACTGCAACTCAATAACACTACATGCACGCCCAATACGTTTCCGCGAGAAGGTGAAATACTTCGTTGTCTGGCTGGACCGGAAACTACTCTGGAGGGGGGGGGGGGGGGGGGGGGGCGACCACATTCAACACCAACAAAGCAAACGCGAGGCTCAAACAACTCTACCCTATGCTTAACAGGCGTAGCACACTGAATAGGAAGGTTGTCTAGGTCCATGTACATGACACTTATTCGACCGCTGATGACGTACGCAGCCCCTGTCTGGGGATACGCTGCGCCCACACGCCTGGGCCGTCTGCAGCTCATATAGAATATAGTACTCAGAATCATAAGCAACGCTCCGCGCTACACACGCACCGCGGACCTTCACCGGGCATATCGGCCAGAGACCATCTTGTAGGTATTCCAAAAACTCACCACACGACTGTACAATAACACGAGACACTCGCGCAACCCGTTTATCCTTCCTCTGGGTAACTACGACCACATCCATAGATGGAAGCATAACAGACCAAAGACACTACTGGCAAGGAACTAAACATCTATGGTCCATAGCACGCTAACACGACAGTACTGGCGAGCCCCTGCAACACAGCTACTACTGGTAACCCCAGATGCTCGACCCGCCGAAAAACTGGCAACCGCAGGGAAACCGTACACAGCACGCAAACCAGCCACACACACACACACACACACACACACACACACCCTACACTGTCTGTGAGCCGCTGTATGTCCGATCGCCCACTAATGTATGACGACCTTGAACTGTTGCAGGGACGCAGCAACTGCAGCAAACCCCACAACGAGCTTCCGCAAGGACAAAGGTAACGATGCACGATACCTCACGCTAACATAACCACACCTTGCATGTACTTTCGCAGATAGCAAGCCGCTACTGCCCTAACTACCCGTCCTACTGTCGCAGAGGTTTTTTTCCCTTGGCGCTTGCCTTGTCACTTTTTTCCTCTGCCCTTCGATCGCTTTCGTCCACTTTCTATCTCCTGATGGACCATGTCAATGAGTAATCATACCCAGACCCATGGATAACATCACACCCCGCATCCTGTGACTCCTTATTCAAAAACTAACATGTTATACGGAGGTGACAGTAGAACTTTTGGTTTGTTCACCACGTTGGTGTGGGCGTGGAGGCGCCCCATCCTTTGGGCCACAAACAAAATAATTTTTGAACTGAAATTTTACATGTCCATTCGACAGAGCTCTACCATATTAGTCTTATGCGATATTCATTTTAGCGATATGTATAAATGATGATGATGAGATCCCATACTCCGAGAAGCTAGGGTACGATGCGGGAGACCCGCACCGCCGACTAGGCAAGGTCGTAGCGGAGGTAGTTTGCCATTGCCTTCCTGCGACCGTAATGGGGATGAATGATGATGATGATGATGATGATGATGATGATGAAGGCAACACAACAAAACCCAGTCATTTCGAGGCAGAGAATATTCCTGACCCGGGACGCCGTGCGCGGGAAGCGAGAACGCTACCAAGACCACGAGCTGCGGACATATGTATAAACAGGAACAGAAAAACACAAGGAATGCCGAGTACTTCGAAAGCGACAGTACCACCCTGGGTCGTGCTCACTGCTGCCGCCATGCAGAAGCATTCTGCTCCGTTGCCGCTGATTATTCTTCGTGTTTTAGTGTTCCTGTTAACATTTATCGGTAAAACGAATGTCGCACTAGGCTAATCTGGTAGCGCTCTATCGAATGGGGGTGTAAAATCTCGATTATTCCGTCGACGATAGCCGCATGAAAGACGTGGTGACCAGGATTTGTTTGGGCTGATCTACATCTACATGGATACTCTGCAAATCACAGTTAACTGCCTGGCAGAGGCTTCATCGAACCATCTTCACAATTCTCTATTATTCCGATCTTGTATAGCGCGCGGAAAGAATGAACACCTACACATCGCAAGGACGAAACTGCTGAAAACCAGAGAAACTGCCCCTAACTACCCATAAGAGGATGAATGGTTCTCTATACTACTTTTCTGCGAAGTAACAGACATACTTTTGTGACAATATTCACATTTGGTTTTATTAATGTATAGGTACTCCGATGTATCGATATATTACAGTGATATGGTTCTTGTGTTGCAACCGTTTTGGCGCGAATGCGCACAGAGCAGTCTTCGTTTCACTTTGGCAGAAGTTAAGTTGTTATTTCGCTTTGTAAAAGAACAGTCTAGTCTTATGTTTTGTTAAAGTGGAAATTAAATACAGAAGATTGATACAAAACTGTTTTCTTGATGATGTGACAATTAAGAAGAAGTATATGTGAATTTACAAGAAGTTTAATAAAAATGTGGATCGTGAACACCAAGTCAAAAATTACTTCTGCCATACCATTGTTCTGATCTGGGATTGTTTGATCATAAAGAATTTCCTGAAAAACGCATTTGTTAGGTCTTCAAATATTTCTAAAATACAAATCTGGACCTTCTAGCAGTCAAAGTGGAATCACACTAGAATCAACAAGATGAGCCAAACAACTTCGACGAAATCTACGTGGGAATCCATTCAAGATAAGTGCCAAAATTAATGACTTTTTTACAGTGACTTCATTATTTCCATTCTGACGATACCATCCACAGTCAATAACTTTGTTGTTGCCCGATAAAGCGAACATATGATGCGTGAGCAACATTATTAATCTGATTTTTAACCTACTTTGCAAGTGGTGGTATTGTTAGAAGGGCCACCCGGTATAGTGTTCAAAAATGGTTCAAATGGCTCTGAGCACTATGGGACTTAACTTCTGAGGTCATCAGTCCCTTAGAACTTAGAAATACTTAAACCTAACTAACCTAAGGACATCACACACATCCATGCCCGAGGCAGGATGCGAACCTGGACCGTAGCGGCCGCGCGGCTCCAGACTGTAGCGCCTAGAACCGCTCGGCCACCCCGGCCGGCGGTATAGTCTTCAAACCCATTGTAAGATGCATGGCAGAGGATGTTTCCCCATTCCACCACATACTACGGTTTATCTCCGTTACATTCTAGTATGTGGTTCATGGTGTGGGTTCCTGTAGTCATGTCCTAGTTCATGAACCACGGGCAACGTATGAGTGTCCAAGTAAGTGGTCCCGACAGTCGGGATACCAGTTACTTTGGAATAAGGCTGGGCATCTCGGACATATTCTGAGTCGTGGTCACCTTTGTGCTCATACGGCAAAGACTACCAAATCCACCGATTAGTCCCTCAACCGTTAGGGGTAAAACTCAATGGGACTCGGGGCAAGTAAGGCTAGCAACCTGCTTCCCTGGTACTTTAAATATGATGCTGGCAACAATCAGAGCAAAATGCCTCGGACCTTTGGAGGTGACGGAGTCCCACCTCTAACTGACAAACCAGGGACTCCTAAGATACGACTTGGCAAACAAATGGTAATGAGATGGGGAGCTATTAATATCAATGGGGGCTACTCTGGGAAGAAGGTAGAGCTGGCAGAGGCTGCAAGTAAGATGGGGCTGGACGTTTTAGCTGTTAGTGACATTCGGGTAAGGGGTGAGAAAGAAGAGGAAGTGGGAGAATACAAGGTCTACCTGTCAGGAGTCAAAGCAGGAATAGCACAATGGGATGTAGGGCTTTACATCAGGAAAGAAATGGAACCCAGCGTAGTTGCAATAAGGTATGTAAACGAACGACTGATGTGGATAGATTTGACAGTGTCTAGCAAGAAAATTAGGATTGTGTCAGTATATTCGCATTGTGAAGGGACAGATCAAGATAAGATGGATAGTTTTTATGAGGCACTCAGTGATGTAGTTGTTAGAGTAAAGGACAAGGACAGTGTTCTGCTCATGGGTGATTTTAACGCCAGGATTGGAAATCGAACAGAAGGGTATGAAAAGGTTATGGGTAAATTTGGAGAGGATATGGAGGCCAACAGGAACGGGAAACAACTCTTGGATTTCTGTGCCAGTATGGGCTTAGTAATCACAAACTCCTTTTTTAAACATAAGAACATTCACCGGTATACTTGGGAAGGCAGGGGAACCAGATCTGTCATTGACTATATAATAACATATCAGGAATTCAGGAAGGCTGTGAGGGACACACGTGTATTCAGGGGATTCTTTGATGACACTGATCATTATTTAATCTGCAGTGAAATTGGGATTGTGAGGCCGAAAGTGCAGGAGGTCAGGTCCATATGTAGGAGGATAAGAGTAGAGAAACTTCAGGATAAGGAAATCAGGCACAAATACATAACAGCGATCTCAGAAAGGTACCAGTTAGTTGAATGTTGTCAATTACAGTCTTTGGAAAAGGAATGGACAAGGTACAGGGACACAGTACTAGAAGTGGCTAAAGAATGTCTTGGAACAGTAGTGTGTAAAAGTAGGATGAAGCAAACAGCTTGGTGGAATGATACAGTCAAGGCATCCTGTAAAAGGAAAAAGAAGGCGTACCAAAAATGGCTACACACCAGAACCTAGGTAGACAGAGAAAGTTATGTTGAAGAAAGAAACAAAGCCAAACAGATAATTGCAGCATCCAAGAAGAAATCGTGGGAAGACTTTGGAAACAGGTTGGAGACTATGGGTCAAGCTGCTGGAAAACCATTCTGGAGTGTAATTAGCAGTCTTCGAAAGGGAGGTAAGAAGGAGATGACAAGTATTTTGGACAGGTCAGGAAAACTGCTGGTGAATCCTGTGGATGCCTTGGGCAGATGGAGGGAATATTTTGAAGAGTTGCTCAATGTAGGTGAAAATGCGATCAGTAATGTTTCAGATTTCGAGGTAGAATGGGATAGGAATGATGATGGAAATAGGATCACATTTGAGGAAGTGGAAAAAATGGTCAATAGATTGCAGTGCAATAAAGCGGCTGGGGTGGATGAAATTAAGTCGGAACTCATCAAATACAGTGGAATGTCAGGTCTTAAATGGCTACACAGGATAATTGAAATGGCCTGGGAGACGGGACAGGTTCCATCAGACTGGACAAAAGCAGTAATCACACCAATCTTTAAACATGGAAACAGAAAAGATTGTAACAACTACAGAGGTATCTCTTTAATCAGCGTTGTGGGTAAAATCTTCTCAGGTATTGTTGAAAGGAAAGTGCGAGTATTAGTTGAGGACCAATTGGATGAAAATCAGTGTGGGTTTAGGCCTCTTAGAGGTTGTCAGGACCAGATCTTTAGCTTACGGCAAATAATGGAGAAGTGTTATGAGTGGAACAGGGAATTGTATCTATGCTTTATAGATCTAGAAAAGGCATATGACCGGGTTCCTAGGAGGAAGTTATTGTCTGTTCTACAAGATTATGGAATAGGAGGCAAACTTTTGCAAGCAATTAAAGGTCTTTACATGGATAGTCAGGCAGCAGTTAGAGTTGACAGTAAATTGAGTTCATGGTTCAGAGTAGTTTCAGGGGTAAGACAAGGCTGCAACCTGTCTCCACTGTTGTTCATATTATTTATGGATCACATGTTGAAAACAATAGACTGGCTGGGTGAGATTAAGATATGTGAACACAAAATAAGCAGTCTTGCATATGCGGATGACTTAGTTGTGATGGCAGATTCGATTGAAAGTTTGCAAAGTAATATTTCAGAGCTAGATCAGAAATGTAAGGACTATGGTATGAAGATTAGCATCTCCAAAACGAAAGTAATGTCAGTGGGAAAGAAATATAAACGGATTGAGTGCCAAATAGGAGGAACAAAGTTAGAACAGGTGGTCGGTTTCAAGTACTTAGGATGCATATTCTCACAGGATGGCAACATAGTGAAAGAACTGGAAGCGAGGTGTAGTAAAGCTAATGCAGTGAGCGCTCAGCTACGATCTACTCTCTTCTGCAAGAAGGAAGTCAGTACCAAGACTAAGTTATCTGTGCACCGTTCAATCTTTCGACCAACTTTGTTGTATGGGAGCGAAAGCTGGGTGGATTCAGGTTACCTTATCAACAAGGTTGAGGTTACGGATATGAAAGTAGCTAGGATGATTGCAGGTACTAGTAGATGGGAACAATGGCAGGAGAGTGTCCACAATGAAGAAATCAAAGAAAAACTTGGAATGAACTCTATAGATGTAGCAGTCAGGGCGAACAGGCTTAGATGGTGGGGTCATGTTACACGCATGGGAGAAGCAAGGTTACCCAAGAGACTCATGGATTCAGCAGTAGAGGGTAGGAGGAGTCGGGGCAGACCGAGGAGAAGGTACCTGGATTCGGTTAAGAATGATTTTGAAGTAATAGGTTTAACATCAAAAGAGGCACCAATGTTAGCACTGAATAGGGGATCATGGAGGAACTGTATAAGGGGGGGCTATGCTCCAGACTGAACGCTGAAAGGCATAATCAGTCTTAAATGATGATGATGATGATGATGACATTCTAGTATGGCGCCGGGGAAGTATGATTGCTTAAACGCTTCTACGCTCGCTCTAATTAATCTCTTCTCTGTCCCAGAAAGAACAGTAGTAAATGTTTGTCGTATATTCCTAGATTCTTCCCGTGATACTGCTTTTTTTTTTCTCTTCAAATTCTGAAAGTAGACTTTCGCGTGGTAGTTCTCGTCTGTTTTCGAGCATCTGCCAGTTCAAGCATCTCAGCGACTCCGTCGAGAAATCATGTAGATAACATTACATCTGCCACGGAGGAGTGTAAACAAGCCTCTGTATCAGAGCTTCTTTCTTGAACGGAAAGAAACTGCTTCGTAATGCATTGAGCTGACAAAGTCACAGGATAGCGATGTACACATAAAGAGTTCGCGACAGTGTCGCATACACAAGGTATAAAGCGGTAGTGCATTTGTGAAGCCGTCATTTCTACTCAGATGGTTAACGTGAAAAAGTTTCCGACGTAATTATGGCCGCATGACGGTAATTAACAGACTGCGAGCGCGGGATGGTAGTTGGAGCTAGACGCATGGAAAACTCCGTTTCGGAAATCGTTGGAGAATTCAGTATTCCGAGATTCACAATGTGAGGAGAGTGCCGAGAATACCAAATTTCAGGCATCATCGCTCACCACGGAAAACGCAGTGGCGAACGGCCTTCACTTATGAACCGAGGGAAGCGGCGTTTGAATAGAGTTGCCGTTGCTAAAAGACAAGCAACGCTGCATGAAATAACCGCACAAATCAATTTGGAACTACGACGAATGTATCCATCACGGCAGTGCGGCGAAATCTGCCATTAATGGGCTATGGCAGCAGACCACCGACGCAATTGCCTTTGTTAACAGCAAAACAATGCGTGCAGCGCCTTTTCTACGCTCGTGCCCACACCCGCTGGACTCTAGACAACTGTAAAACCGTGACCTGGTCAAATGAGACCCAATTTCAGTTGCTAACATACGATGGTAGCGTTCGAGTGTGGCACAGACCCCACGAAGCCAAGGAACCTAGTGGCTGAACTATGAATCAACGCAAAGGTGAGCGACTTTATAAAGCTGTCTTCTACAGATGTTCTCACAATTTCCAAATTGTGTGAGCCAGTGCACTTTACTTTGAATACGCACCGCGTGAGTTTCAGGCACATAGTGCACCAGCCAAGAACGGTTTACTGTCGTACCAGGGGCAATAGGGAACAGCGAACACTATGCTTTTATAAGCAGAAAGAAGGAAGGGAGATTCGGTTTTAAGGCCGCGCCAACATCGAGGTCATTAAACACGGAGCAAAAGAGCGGGTTTTTTCATATATGGCGAAGGAAGTCGGCCGAGTTCTTTCAAATGAATCATCTCGGTATTCGTCCGTAGCAATTTAGCGAAATCACAGAAAGTCTTTCCGGACGGGGGTCTGAACCTTTATACCCCTCCCCCCCCCCCCCCCTCCAAATGCTAGTCCAAGGTGCTAACGACTGCACCACCACACTCGGTGCCTGTTTAACTAATTAGGGAGCCTATAAACATAACAACAACATCAGACTCGGACAACCGAATACGTCCTGGGCTGCTGCAGAAACAGTATTGGCCCTTGCCTATAGCTATTGGTGAAACAGGCACTATTTCAACCATCGCAGCTGTCCGCTAGATGGGAACGAAACGTAAAAACGATGCTGCTTCTTCTTACGTACCTTTTTTCCTATGTTGATCAGGAAGATGACGAAGACAGAGAAACTCAATCAGTTACTTGACCGGCCGGTGTGGCCGAGCGGTTCTAGGCGCTTCAGTCTGGAACCGCGCGACCGCTACGGTCGCAGGTTCGAATCCTGCCTCGGGCGTGGATGTGTGTGATGTCCTTAGGTTAATTAGGTTTAAGTAGTTCTAAGTTCTAGGGGACTGATGACCTCAGATGCTAAGTCCCATAGTGCTCTGAGCCATTTGAACCATTCAGTTGCTTCATGATGTCCGTCATGGCTTTCCTCCTCAGTGAGAAGTACGTAGCATGAGAGTAATCGACGTGGGAAGTGATAAGGTGATAGTGTCTTATCCTATAAGGAGCGGATTCGAATACAGGGCAGAGAACTCTTGAGTTTCATTGTTTTTGTTTTTGTGATTTCTCCAATTCACCGCACGTAAACTGTCAATACGGTTTCGTCAACAAACACAACACTCCATTTCAAATTTCTCTGTTTCGAAAGTTATTTAATTGTGACGAGGGAGAGGGTGATGGACAGCTGAACTGGACGAAATATTTCGAGCATATGCTAGTTATGACAATTTCAACCTTTTCTGTTAACACTAAATCTCCCAAACAGTTCTGTCCCTCAACCCCACCCCTCCCACTTACTTCCATTACTCTCCACACAGATGATCTGCAACAGAGGAGTTGTTGCTATATACGCGACTGGAATGTAGATTTCCCAACGAAGGGTTTTCTGTACGCATTCCACCAGGAATACAAGCCGGGATCGAAAGTAGTCTTATTCCTGCACTGCGACGCATACTGTCCACTAAGTACACAAATGTCTTGCTGGATAATATGGCTTGCTTCAAGTCTCACAGCCGTCTATGCTTTCACTTTTAATGAAATAGTTTCCCCAAGAAGAAATGTGAGCTCGAAAAAAATGTAGAACACCAACGCTTATGTGAGCGTCAACTAAAGATTAACGTAAACATCTGCAGATAAATAAGGATAACTACACGAAAAGCTCCTTATTGTGAACTAATATGTCGCTAGGGTCGATTATTCAAGCAAAATGTTTACACACGGCGACTGAAAACTATGTAAAATCACATTAACAGTTTCATAAGTTCTATTTAGCATCTCTATACATTGACATGAAGAAACAATATTCAAAAGTGATGTCAATTTTTATTCTAAATTCTACATGAGGTCCATTTTTCTTCGTTGTGAGAGTGATTATTAGATGATTTTTGGCACTTGGGAACGGGCTGCCCCATGTACATAGTTGATGAACCTGAAGAAATATTCGAACTTCTCCAAATTTTGGTAATTTAATTGTTTAATTCAGACGGTAGGTGTAGATACACCATGGGAGTTTTATGAGGTCATACTGTCATTCAGTAGCTTGGAATTATCCATTACATTTCATTTCATATGATCGTCCTTGATAAGTGCTTTACATCAACCACTGTCTTCTAATTTGTAAAGTTTCATGTGTAATTTCAAGTTTTTCATATTTGCAGACATTTTGAAAATTGTGTCCCAGTTGCTACAAGGAGCATCAAATCCAAAAATGCTCCCCTCCCCCCCCGCCCCCCCCCCCTTCCCGCCCCACACACACGTCACATCAGCGACATGGATTTGATCGTATATGCTATGAACAAATGCGGAAGAATGTGTGTCAGCATGTTGTTAGGATGTTTATCTACTCGATGGGTTGCGATACAGCGGTACCGTTCTTCGTCGGCTGTGCAAATTCGGTTATCAACCGAAATTGTTCAATTCTTATTCGGAATGATAGATAGGAAAAGTGTGTAACGTATCTAGATTACCAAGAACTCAAAATGAATTCACTAGCAGATAATAACGTACATATTATATAGATGACCCGAGGTGTTATCAGCAATAAGACACTCAATGAATCTTCGTTTTGAAATACTTTTAATGAACTGATGCATAAATTAGAGTAATCAATATTAATTAAATAAAACATACTGATATATTGAATGAGAGTATTATGTTTAATTATTTAAACGAAAAATACAAAGAACAAAAGTTTCAGTTCTGAAATACAAAAATTAAATAACTTCAAACCAAAATATACGTAAAGAAACAGAACAATGGTTTTAATTTGTATACCAAATAACAAAGAAGAATGGTGTACCTAGTTAAAGGGTTACCTTGATAGGGTAAATAAAGAAGAGAAAATTACCTCCATTAAATATTACACACAATAAAACTGAGCTACTAACGCAGTGATAGTTGAAATTTTGACCCAGACGATATATTCAATCTTCATTTTGCTGTGTATACTTGGCAGGATGCGTGAAAACAACTCACAAAAGCTCGATGTATCGTAAACGTGTCTATGTGGTCGATAAATTGACAGCATAATATCGATGTTTGTGACACAACTTGACTAGAAGAAGGGATCGGTTGGTAGGACATGTTCTGAGGCATCAAGGGATCACCAATGTAGTATTGGAGGGCAGCGTGGAGGGTAAAAATCGTAGAGGGAGACGAAGAGATGAATACACTAAGCAGATTCAGAAGGATGTAGGTTGCAGTAGATACGGGAAGATGGGAAGATGAAGAAGCTTGCAGAGGATAGAGTAGCATGGAGAGCTGCATCAAACCAGTCTCAGGACTGAAGACCAGAACAACACAACAATATCGATGTGTGAATATCGCTATCATTTGTCATAATATCGGTATTTCCGATATTTCGTTGTCATTTTCGGCGTCGCCAATCCTGTGGTCGCTTTCGAGAGGGATGGGCTGTAAGGTGGAATCAGGTCACGCGGTTTCTCTTATTTACATTTCCATGTTTCTCCATAACAACACAAATACAACAAAAGACTTCACACACGTATGCACGGTGCACGATTTCACAGGTGACGTGACACGCACAAGTTGGGGTCAATGCAAGAGATAGAGACTGCCTCACTTCCCCACGGGAGCAAATGGCGAGGACTTAGCAGTGCACGAGTGCTTAGCGCAATTCGTGCTGCAGGAGGGAGTGAAAGGCTGACCGTGGCTCTTACAGCATACCAAGGAGCTCTTGGCAGGCGTGTCTCAACAGCCTGAGGTAACCCTTGGTTGCGTCCACTGCGCAGTGCCAACACGTAAGGGACACGCACTTGTCAGGATGGGAATAGGTGTCAGCTGGTCGTCACGGGAGACGAGCAGACTTCAGTATCCAGTCTTCTACGGTGATTAAGCCGCGCTCAGATATTTGGGCATTACTCAAGACAATGCTTTTATTTAACTGTGGCGCGACATTCTTCGTACGAAGACAGACAAATATGTTCGTTATTTGCAGCTGAGTATTCTGGTCGTTATACCGTCGCCTATTTCGCCAAGTTATTCAATGTATCACGTCAGCACACAAGCAGAGTATCTTATAATACCATTAAATGTGAAACACTTTCCTAGTGTTCTGCAAAATTTTATTTTTTGCGAACCGGCTTTCGGCTACTCTGGGCGTCGTTAAGTGACAACTGAATGTCACAAACAAAGATCAAATGACGCTCGGCTTACTTAGCTATTACTTACACACAAGATACTAAAATGATTCCATATAGTGTGTTTACAAAGGAAGTATTATATTTTACATTTCATTTTCAGCTAAATATAACCACTTTGCCGGCCGCTTCAGTTTGAAACCGCGCGACTGCTACGGTCGCAGGTTCGAATCCTGCCTCGGGCATGGATGTGTGTGGTGTCCTTAGGTTAGTTGGGTTTAAGTAGTTCTAGGGGACTGATGACCTCCGATGTCAAGTCGCATAGTGCTCAGAGCCATTTGAACCATTTAACCACTTTTCTGTGAAATAAAAATATAATAAATCCTTTCACAATGTTCCGGGCTATTAATTCCGTTGTCGACTACAAGAGCACGAGGGCAATTGCAGAAGACAGGAGACTGACAGATGAGCTGTTGCGGAACATGATTTGCAGCCAGGCGATCACGACATTCATTTTGATAGGACTGGCAACCACAAATGAATACCATGAAAGGCTATATAGATATGCCATATAGATTGTAAAACACCACAGGAATTTCAGTAGGAAGGAGGAGGGCGTGAAACTGAATGGTACCTGGAATCCGGTGCTGAAGATGTGTACCGGTCTTTCACCGTGGGGTGATAGCAACAGTGGATGACGGCAGTCGACAACGGCCAATTGCGCTCGGGTATTCAAAACACGTGTCGTCACGTCGGTGCGCGGAAGCGGAATTTTGCTGCAGTCAGTAGCGAGCCAGGGTGTGAATCGGACTTGCAAAGAAGTTACGATCCCCCTTGAAAGCGTCCTCCGCACACAAGGACGAAACGTTGGATTTTAATGTGAAATCCACCGAGCGTTGTGGCGGCGCGGTTTTAGGCGCGATATCACGGATTGCACAGCTTCTCCCACCGGAGATTTGAGTCCTCCCTCGGGCATGAGTGGTGTGTTGTTCTTAAGCCGTCGGCACACGGTCCGTGCATCCGAACGTTGAGCGTTGAGCGTGCCGAGTTTCTGACGTCATAGCGTGGAATAGCACGTTCGGGAGTCTTTCCGAATGTGCAGAGCAATATCTGGCATGTCAGATATTATGAGCGTGCGTCTGAGCGTTGACCAATGAGACGGCACAACGCCACCTACGTCACACGCACACCGTCGACTTCAGTACAGAGTAGTGAGGCGCCATATTGGCATTCATTTCAAGCCTATATGTATTATATGCCGTTTCTGAGCACCAGCAAACTGAGAATCACTGGAAAACCCGTTGTTAGTTGTGTGATTCGTTCTAATAAAATAATGAGATACATCGTATTCGTGGCAAAAGAATTATTGTAACTTGCGTATTATGAGAGTAGGCTATTTGAAGGCAGTGACACGGTGAAGATTCACTGAAAACGCATTGTTCATGGTACAATTTGTTATAATTAAATTTCAATTAGTAACATAATCATCTACGATTAACGTTTTTAGCAAGGGGTAACACAGTATTATTGAGTATAAGAAGTGTGCTGGTTGTTTAACGCGATGAGTAGCGTCTCTATTTACAAATGAGTTTTTATTGTGGCGGTGGTTCGCGTCTTAACACATCCAAATTGTTTTTCCTAACATTCGCGTTTTTATTAGATTCTGATACTTTATTATTAGTTTAATATAAGTATATACTATAATATTTTATGTTATGTAAATATAAGTTCACCTTTTTTGATGGGTGACTTTGTTCGATTGGCTTAATCTACAGGACAGCTTACGCTACTTGTATAAAAATATTTTGCTCCTTTTTCTTTTACGCTTCGTAATTCACATGTTGCAAAGAGTCTGCTACTGGATAGGAACAGTGATCAAGTAAGACTGACCTTGGGGTTTTACTAAAATGTGAGAATGATGAAATAATGTTTATCTTATGCGGAGAAGTATTCTAAATTTGTACCGTACTGTTTGTAATGGTACTTTTATAAGCCTGTGTCCTTGTTGATTGGACATGGTACTTTCCTTTTCGTGGACGATGGAGGAAATCTGCGTTTCAATAGAGCTAACGTGGGAATTTTACGCGCGCCCGTTGAGTAAACAGTGTGATTTACGAACTAGAAACATCCCTCGACTGCCGCTGGAGTGCGTTGCGATCGCGTATACCACGTTGGGGCCCACGTACCGTATGCAGGAGTCGCATCGTTCCTGAGCGTTCAGCAGCACGTTGAACTTGGCACGCTCAACGTTAACGTTCGACAGCACGGTCCGTGTGCCGACGGCTTTAGCATAAGTTAGTTTAAGTTGTGTTTAAGTCTAGGGACCGATGACCTCAGTAGTTTGGTCCCTTAGGAATTCACACACATTTGAACATTTTTTTTGTGAAATCCATTCGACCACGACATAGCAGCCCCGAACCTTTATTAATTGTTACATTTCCGGCCGCGAAAGTTTACATTTTGCAATAAATCCATTGTGACTACTCCACATGTCATCAGTTTTGTATCTTCCGTGTCTTCTCTATAAGTAATATCTGCATGAGTCGCACGTCATTTTATTTGTGTTTGTGACGTTCAGTTCTCACCAGACGATGGGCTAACAAGCCCAAAGCCGTTCGTGATTTAAAAAATTAATTATACAGAACGTTAGGAAAGTGCTTCCTATTTTATATTGTGGTCACATTTTGCTAAGTACCAACAGGAAGGTCAGTTAATGTTATTAAGTCTCAAATTTTTTCTTATTCTTATTATGGGCATAAGTACAGAAACCTCACTGCTATCCTGGTTAATGCCTATCGGAGGCTGAACGAGTAACAGAAACACACGGATGACCAAATTTCTTTTTTTTTTCTTTTACAGAAAACTGCTATTTGCCAAACATATACCGGATTTCACAGCTACGCGTAACTCGTCGAAGCTGTCAATGTATATACAGAATCCGACGTTGCCCCAGTCAGAATATATGGCATGCGGGAAGGCACGAGTACCTTCCTAGATACGAGACGCGTATAGACGTGTATCTCATAGAAGATATTATGAATACAGTTACTCTGTTAGTAAGCTAGTTTGGTCGCGGTGGGTGGCAGTGGGTGAATGTGGTGGGCGAACATCCGCGGAACATGGAGCAATAAATAGTCTTAGATAAAGCTAAATAACACACGAGTTAGGAACTTTATCGTAAATATGAAAGTAGAGTCGCCAACGTGTTTCATCCATACCGTGATGGGTGGAAGTGGGTGATAGTTATTGGAAGCTATCTCAATGTAACACGCGATGTGTACCATTAAGTTCTCTTAGCAAAAGCTATATTCTCTATGACTTTCGAACTTTACCGTATTAGTGAATGTACTCGCTTGTACAGTCCTCACCCTGTTCCACACATGTTGGCATTAATATTACGTTACACACACATATTTAACAGTAACACCACGGGGTCAATACTAGTCTAATTATATGCAAAAGTAATTTGCAAAAGAGTAAGCGACGTAATCGACATAAACGCACTAAATTATGAAAAATATTATACTCACTAAGAATAAGCGTAATACAGTAGTGTATTGTTCGATTATTCATTTGTTAGTTACGAGTATTTTTATCTTAGAGTCTATGTGGATTTTTTTTCTCTTTTCACCGTCGGTAAAGTGTGATTGATGAAAACGTGCTGAGAGATTAAAAACTGATCTGTTTGGTATTACATGTCGTTATATAAGTCTGAACGACGAATCCGTTCATGTACTATTATTACGGGTGAATTAAACAATAAATGGATTTTCACATGTACGGTAAATTCCATAAGTTACAGAGTATATAGCCTTTTCTAAGAATATTTATTGCTCGATAATTCACTGATTTTCGGTCGCCACACTCACTCACCCACTGCCACTCACCGCGACCAAACTCCCTTACTAGGAGCACAACCACGAGTGGGTGGGAGTTGGTGGTCACGGAGAAAAGTCGGAATAAACACTGTTTTTAGTATCACTCGTTTTCAGTCCACTTTCGGGAAACAAGCGTCAATTTTTTTTGTTTGTGTTTTTCGCACTCTTCATTTGGTATGGTCAAACGAGCTTTTTCTTGCATACTCTAATTACAGGTAACGAATTTCACTGTCTCGGTTTGTGTGATTACTGATTCCTCGATCCCCTCGTCTTCGCTCTCTTCCTCTACCGAGCACCCTTTCCTCATTATATCCGCGTCACTTAGCTCTTCAAATCCTGGTTCAGACGCACTGCTATTTAACCATTTACTGATGGTTTCGTTATCTGCGTTTTCAGAATCATAAATTTGAATTCTAAACGAAAATATTCGTTCTATCATATAATTCGCCGGACCATTTACTGATAGTCCACGAGCCGGATCACTGCACCCTGACAGTTGGGAACTTTTTGTACCATATCTACTAACAGCAACATGCCGAGCCTCCAGAATCTGTAAGTCCTTTATTTTAACTTGTCCATACAAAGTTTCACTACCACAGAAAAATTCGTCAGAAACATGGTATCGTTGGATACGAATGGGCAAATTTGTTGGTTATTAAAATATGAGTCATAGTCACCACATCCCTTATACTGTAGAAACCATAGACTTGGCACAGAATAAGCGAGTGAAACAAACTGAGAATGGCAGACAGATTAGTTGGTTACAAAAGAATTCTTTACTCATCTCCGTAAAGAATTTTTGCAGAACAACTTCGCTATATCCCTTTCTTAACACGCTTTTGGTGCATTTCTTCAAGCAGCGTGTGTAGGTGACAAGGCTATTCTGACATCGTACAGTAAGAAAAAAAAAAAAAAAAAAAAAAAAAAAAAAAAAAAAAGCATCAATTGTTTGGGTCTTAGATGTAGTGAATATCACATTGACAGCAAAACACTAAAAGATTAATCTTCTAAAAAAAGCGCCTGTGAGTGGATGAGGTAGTCTTTTGTTCGGAAAAAAACTTTCTAGGTCGCCATGGCGACTCTGTAAATTCAGTGGAAATCGATCTCAGGGCGTCTGGATAAGCAAGTTAGCAATAGATAAGATCACGGAAGGCCCCGAAAATACATGTAGATGAAGTAGATGATTTTAAAAAAATGCTATTTTACAAAGGAGACTAAATATTTTTTCTTGCGGTAACAATCACAAAAACATTTCAAAAAACAGCTACCAGCTTGGATCAGCCAGGGGCCCTCACACTGTCTAAATGCCAGTGCTGCAAAGGGTGACGTAAGATTTCCGTAACGTTGTCAACAGAAGTAGCTGTATATGTCAGTGTACGACAGTCTCATGACAACTGCCTGGTCGAAACTGGCAATTGCCTTGTGAATTTTTTTTGTGATCGTTGTCGCAAGAAAATAAAGACAGTTTTTAGCAGTTTTCTTTTATGAAATAGGAGACTTATACAGTATATAGTCTGTAGTAAGTAAACAGACTTTGGAAATTAATGGCTGAACTCGAATGTATGGAGGCGTATTTATGAGATAAAATGAAAACATCGCTGTTCCTCGCCATTACCATTTACTTCTATTACCATTCCAACGAAAATCTAGTTGAACGTTTCTGACAAAGATGTCAAACGTTTCGACTGCAATTCAGAACACGAAGTAAGCTTCAGTTAGGCGGCGTTCTGTGCTGTGACACTTGCGAAAAGAGAACACACTAAGCGTCCTTTCAGCATTGCCAAATATGATACGTTAGTTTTCGGAAACGACAATCACTATAGGGAAAAAAGGAGGTTCATGAACTTCATATTTAGTGTAAGATGTTTTATTTCTTTCTTCTTTTTTGCGGTTGCTGTAAATATTCGCATCAGAATTTTTAACCTGTCTTAATTTCAGCGTCAAACTGGAGCCTAAGAACCTATTGACTAAATTGTTCAAGTCTGTATCATGTACAAGAGACTGTCATGAAACTTTTGTCTCCAGAAGTAAAGTAAGTATGAAGTGTTAGAGACAGCACGTAAATCTTCCAGATTCTGTTTCTCCATATTTGATCCAGATATGTTTTCAATAGCGAAACTGAAGAGAGTGCAGACAAAATATAAACATCTCCTTGTTATATTGAAAGCAAAAAATAGTTTGTACGTTCACCCGAAAAGGCAGCGGCGAAACTTATTAACTGTCAAAAACACCAGACTGCATCAACACGTAAACATAAAAAGATAAATTTTATTATACATTTATTCTTTCTGGTGCCATTTTTATTAATTTAAAATATCAGGTATCACTTAAATACTTTAAAAATGAGACTTTTAGGGAACAGTCGACACATGTTGCGGGCTTGTTTGTCAGTTCGACAAAATGCTGAAGTGGCCAAAAGGATTTCATGGTTCATTTAAATGAAGACAGTTAAATCATTGTTTGCCCTGACTTCGTCAAAGTTTGTCCGATTTAGTGAAATATCGACCGTGGTACAGACCTATTCGAAATCCCCTCTTAGAAAAAAAAAACGAAAAAGGCAGAACAGCAATCGATATGCCTGAGAAGAAAAGAACGTCTACCGGTAGTAAGATGACGGGAAGTGAAGCTCCTTAATCTGTGCACTCGGCCTTGCATCACTTGAAAAGAAGCGAAAACGCGAGTAGAAAAACCGCAGTACACGCCCCCGGCCAGGTATTGCCAAGTTTATGTTATCTGCCCCACTGAAGACATGCAGTTTTATGAGCGTCTGTGAGAAGCGGCCTTTTCCGAGGTACGCTGCTTCAAATGTAGATTGGATGCCGTTCCCTTCGCAATGTTCGATCGAGAACTGGTTGAGATGAACTTATATTCACTAAGACAGGCTGACTGTCATTGACAATGCGTGACATTCATGTCTTATCCCTGTCAGTCAGGATCTTTTTACGACCGTTGTGCTTACGTTGTGACACATGGTGGCGAATAGTATACAGTTCCTTGTAGACACGTTGGGAATATCGTGCTGATACACCTACAAATCTATCCTAATTATCCACGGTGCGTTTACAGCTTTTTTCTGTCTTTCTGTCCCGTCTTACGTTGCTAATTAGATACGACCTATTGACACAAACACAACGCTTCATTGTCATAACTTACGTCAGCGTAGAAGGTCCACGTAAACGCATCGAAACAGTTTTACACCATCACTGAAAACGAACAGTATTCTCTTTACTGCCTGTTGAGGTTATATTCCATCTTTGGACCAGTTAAATCAGGTAAGAGAGCTGATGGCGGGTTCATTATCGCACAGACCATCCTTTTTTATTTACCATTGCAGAATATGACAGGAATAGAGAAGGAAGACTGGGTTGAACGTGCCGTCGACATCGAGGTCATTAGAGAGGAGCACAAGCTCGGATACGTCAAGGATGTGGAAGAAAATCGGCAGTGCTCTTTCAAAGAAACCATTCCGGCATTTGCCTGGAACGATTTAGGGAACTCAAGGAAAACCTAAATCTGCACGGCCGGACGCGGGTTTCAACAGTCGTCCTCCCGAATGCGAGTACAGTGTGTTAACTGAATAGGAGTCAGCGAGTAAGAGAATTCCTTCTTCTGTATACTTTCCGTGGCTGCTTCTGCATCACCGTCGTCGTCGTTGTCGTCATCGTACATAGTGGACTGCAACAGTCGAGGCCTTCCGCACCTCAAGCAGAGAAGCCTGGTCCCTGCTGAGAAAACATGGAAGTCCTAACGCAACAGACCGCACGAAGGAGGCTGTTAGTTCCACGAAAGTAGCAAATAACATTGTGACCACCTCTAGCACTCCTAACGTCCGATCACATACTGTTAAGATTAAAAAGGAATTGAACGCTCTCAAACTAGCCTCTTAACCTGAGTCAGACTAATCCAGACCATTCAGTAGTGAGAAAAAATCTGTCAAAGGAATAAAAGCAGAAAAGGTACCTGGTTTTTACGGTCTCTGTAATTCCGAATCCACAGTGGGAAGCACGAAAAAAATTCGCTAGCAGCATTCTTTACTGGTATTTTTCAAGAGGGTAACATACCCCATCATTTGACAAGAACAAAAATCATATACATCTTAAAACCAGGTAAACTAAATGACAAACTGCAAAGCTACCGACCCATTGCTTTATTTAGCGTAGTATATAAACTTTTGGTAAGATACTGCATAAATAGAATCACGTCACAAAATTTCCCGAAACCTTCATGCTGAACGCGCAGGATGTCGTCCAAACCGCAGCTGCACCGGCCAGATACTCTTACTGACACCTCCTATTGAAGCAGGACTCCAAAGCAAACAAGAGACTTCAACTATGTTTATGGATGTAACAGCAGTCTATGATACTGTATAGAAGCAAGGGGTTATATTCAAACTTTACGAGTCAAGCCATGTCTTAAAATTGGAAACCCCATCAATGCCATGTTAAGCAATAGAAGCTTCCGAGTAGAAGTGTAATAAGGTGAGCCTTCTAATGAAGCTTAATAACGCCCTTACACAAGGATCAGTGCTAGCCTCTCTTATCTTTTCCCTGTAAATTGCAGACATGCCTAACGCAACATCAATGAAATATGGATATGCTGGCGATCAATTTCAATATGCTGGCGATTGGGCTCTTGCTGAGACCCACAAATACCTTGGCGTCAGCGAGTCTTGTCTTGACTGGATATCTCCAAATTGTCGGCAAATACTTCCGTAACTGGAGGTTAGAGCCAAGTGCTGCCAAAACAGAAGTCATCAGCTTCCATCTTAACTACAAGGAAATAAAGGTATATTTTGAAGGTAAATAGCTGTGTAATAACAAAAGTCCACGTTATCTAGTGGTAACTATTGACACGACGCTTAGCTTCAACGAGCACTTGCTGAAAATTGCCACTAGGATGAAGTCCAGAAACAACATCGTGCAGAAACTATGTGGCACGACATGGGGCTCTTCAGTTCTAACACTTAGTCGCAGACCTCCAGATGTAAGACACCCAGATCGGTGTCAAACGTTGTATGTCTATCGGGTACCAACCAACACAGATTTAGTTCGTGCTATGCACCGCCGTCCAGTAGAACATGCGTAAACGGCAATTAAAAATAACATCAGAACTACGAAGCGCAGGAAAGGCGTATTTGTGAATAATTCCTGGTAGATTTGTGGGTAAGTTGGTAGAGCGTGAGGTCCTCGTACCAAAGCTTCCGCGTTCAAATCCCACTGATAATTTTTTTAACTGTTTACGCGGGAGATTGTTATATGTAATTTGCTTCACACATCTCTTCGTATGTAACCATTATTGTTGAGCCTTTGTCCCTGAATGAATGACACTGTGTGTGTGTGTGTGTGTGTGTGTTTGGGGGGGGGGGGGTCGTGTTTGCATTGATTTTTTAAAATGTCATGTACCTATTATTGGTCTTATTATTTTGTTCACTGTTACTACTATTAATTTTATTATGTGTATTATAATTATTTTTTTGATGCAACCGTTTCGTTATTTTTCTGTTCTGATTCAATATTCTGTGAAACTATAAATGTACTCTATAGATTATCTACCTTCAAAGAAACGAAGCGAAAGCAGACTGTCAAGAGAACATAGTGTAAACTCCAAACAGCCCTCTTACATGTCAAACGTCTGTCCCACATAACACTTTCACTCATAATACAGTAAAAAAATGTATATATAGTCATAATTGGCGTATAACCCCATGGCCGTTGCTATGAGGATTCAACGCTCTACCAATTTCCTCACGGAGCTATACTTAACTACTCACAGTTATGATTTTACTGTGCTCTGTAGTTCTGATGTCACTTAATTAACGTTTACGCTCGTTCTGCTGGACGCTAGCACATAGTACCAACTAAACCGGAATTCAGGTTGATACTCTATCGACATACAACGTTTAATACCGATCTGAGTGTCTGACGTCTGGAGGTTTGAGTGTTAGGTAATTGCCCTTGGACTGGAGTACCCTGTGGCAGAATACTGCGCTGCAGTCTGGATGAACAGCCCATACATCAGACTCGTCGATACGCAGCTCAACCAGACTATGCTCATCATCACAGGAACAATCAGAAATAGTTTCGCCTGTTCTCAGCCATGTAGCTCTCCCGAACAGCTGCTGATCCTTACCCCCCCCCCCCCCCCCCCCCAAACGTGAGGACACTTCTGCACTCTCTCCCGTCACCACCTCTACAAGATGCAAAATCTCTCGTGGACAACGGAGCAAAAATAGCAGACCAATGGATAGAAATATGGCAGGACAACACTACCCCAGGACAGCTGAGGATGCCTTGCATCTCGACCAGGCCACCAGGGGTTGAAGCACATCGCAACATCTAGTCTGCACTCAATAGAATAAAGAAAAATAGTGGAATACATGCTGACTCAATGCACAGATAGGAATTAAAAGCAGCATCCAGCTGTGACTGGCGCAGAACGACAAACTGTTCAGCACGTCATACGTACGTGCTCAAATCGACAATTTCCTGGCGATGCGAAACAGTTCCTCTTAGCAAATAAGGCATCAATTGTGTACGTTCAGCATAAGCCTATGCTTTGTAAATTTAATCGACTCGCAATCATGACTTTCTTTCCTGTATGTTAAATACCTGTATATGCATTATTCAAGAAAAAGTGTTTCCTTGTGTGTCGTGATGCTAGTCATACGCTAAATAAATAAAATCAGCAGCTACAGCAGCAGCCATCTCACATCCTTTGCTGCATAAATGGCCGCCCTAGTCTTTTTCCATTGCGGTCTTCATCGTTACATGTTTCCTAATATCATGCACCCACATTCAATGAGAGCACCGTTTTGACATTTTAATGTCTCCTGGAACCTACGAAAACTGTGAATGAGGAAACAGCGCTTAGCTTTAAATATTATCCTCAGACTCCCTTTCACAGACTATCTTACACGACCCTTAAGTCTACAGCACACTTTTAAGACAAAGAATGAGACAGTACTCAGCTATTCTGAGAAGGTGAAACATGAATATGTAAAAGGACTGATTATACATGCAGTTATCTTAAACGGAAAACTCGCAGAATAGTAAGTATGCAGCTATCGGAGAAACTGTATTTTTTCCTTCTTTTCGTACTGAAATGAAGTTAGTGGAGGACCCGAAACCTAGCAGAGTTTTGCTGTGGAGAATAAAGACGTTCTCTTGCCATTTCATCTTGTTTACTGTTTTTCGTTCATTTACTATCAATTCAGAAGCAACTACGGCTTCATCGCAGGACCTTAGCTCTGTGACCGATATGATATACCACCGCGACTGTATTCGGATAGCCGGCCGCGGTGGCCGTGCGGTTCTAGGCGCTGCAGTCCGGAACCGCGGGACTGCTACAGTCGCAGGTTCGAATCCTGCCTCGGGCATGGATGTGTGTGATGTCCTTAGGTTAGTTAGGTTTAAGTAGTTCTAAGTTCTAGGGGACTGATGACCTATGATGTTAAGTCCCATAGAGCTCAGAGCCATTTGAACCATTTGTATTCGGATATACTTGCTGTTGCATGACATTTATCATAGAACTAACGCGTCCGAGGATGAAGCCTTTTTTTCTGAGACATCAATCTTCTGACTGACATGATGCGGCCCGCCACGAATTCCTCATCTGTGCCAACCTCTTCGCCCCTGTGTAGCACCTGCATTTTACGTCTTCAATTATTTGTTGTGTATAATCTAATATCTGTCATCCTCTACAGTTTTTACCCTCTGCAGCTCCCTTTAGTAGTATGCCAGTCTCTTAATGTATGTCCTATCATTCTGTCCCTTCTTCTTGTCAGTGTTTCCCGTATGTTCCTCTCCTCATTCCTTACCTGATCAGTCCACCTAATTTTCAACATTCTTCTGTAGCACCACATCTCAAATGCTCCGATTGTCTTCTGTTCCGGTCTTCCCCACAGTGGATGTTTCACTACTATAGAGTGCTGTGCTCCAAACGTACATTCTCAGAAATTGCTTCCTCAAATTAAGGCATATGTTTGATATTAGCAGACTTCTCTAGGCCAGGAATGCCCTTTTTGACAGTGCTAGTCTCTTTTTATGTCCTTGCTCCGTCCGTCATCTGTTATTGTGCTGCCTAGGTAACAGAATTCCTTAACTTCATTACGTCGTCATTGCCAGTGCTGATGTTAAGTTTCTCGCTGTTCTCGTGTATGATACATCTCATTACTTTCATCTTTCTTCGATTTACTCTCAATCCATATTCTGTACTCATTATAATGTACATTCCATCCAACAGATTCTGTAATTAGTCTTCACCTACACTATGGATAGCAATGCCATCAGCGAATGTTATCACTGATACGCTTTCACTCTGAATTTTAATCCCTATCTTGAACATTACTTTTGTTTCAGTCATTTCTCCTTCGATGTATAATTTGAACAGAGAGACTGCACTCCTGTCTTACCACATTTTTAAACCGAGCACTTCGTTCTTGGTCTTTTTATCTTACTGTTCCCTTTTGGTTCTTTTAGATATTGTGTATTATGCGTTTTTCCCTGTAGCTTACACCCATTTTTTTCGGTATTACGAACATCTTGCACTATTTTATGTTGTCGGAACGCTTCTTCCACATCGACAGATACTAAGAAAGCGTCTTCATTTTTCTTCAGTCTTTCTTCTATTGTCAAGCGCAGCTTCTGAACTGTCCCTATGATGCCTTTATCTTCCCTAAAGCCAAACAAATGGTCATCTAACAGATCCTTAATTTTCTTTTCCATTCTTCTGCTACTTATTATTGTCAAGCATTTTGATGCATCAGCAGTTGAACTAATTCTGCGATGGTTCTTGCACTTATCTGCTACAGCTGTCTTCAGAATTATATGAATGATATTTTTGCGAAAGTCTGATATATCGCAAGAGTCAGATTCTACACAGCAGCTTGGATAATCGTTTGACTGCCAATTCCTCAAACAATCTTAGAGGTTCCAATGGAATGGTATCTATCCCTTCTGACTTATTTAATCTTAAGTCTTCCAAAACTCTTTTAAATTGAGACTATAATACTGGATCTCCTATCTCTTCCTTATCGACACCAATTGCTTCTTCTATCACGTCATCCTCCCCCTCACAGAAGCCTTCGATTTACTCTTTCCACCTACCCGCTCGCTCCTGTGCGTTTTAAGAGTGCAACTCTTATTGCACTTCTAACGTTGCCGGCATTGTTTTTAATTTCACTGAAGGTTGTTATGATCTGTCTATACGCTGACTCATCCCATCCGACGATCATTTCTTTTTCTATTTCATCACATTTTTCCTGCAGTAATTTCACCTTGACTTCCCTGTACTTCCTAATTATTTAATCCCTGAGTGATTTATATTCCTGTATTCCTGCCTTTCCATGAACACTTCTGTTAGCCAAGGTTTCCTCATAGTAATCTTCCCAGTACCTTTGTTTGTCATTCTAACATCCGTGTTTGCTCTTTTTAGAGATGTCCACGCCTCTTCAATTGAACTGCCTCTTGTGGTATTCCTTATCACAGTATCCACATTTTTAGCGAACTTCAAACGCATCCCATCCTTCCTCAATGTTCAGTATCCCAATTCCTTCCACACTGATTCTTCCGAGCATTTCTCTTAAACTTCAGTTTACTCTCCATCGTTAGTAAATTGTGATCTATGCCTGTATCTGCTCCTGGGTACACATTACAATCCATATCTAACCATGATGTAATCCAGCTGGGATCTTCCCGTGTCTCCAAGCCTTTTTCATGCATACCTCTTCCTCTTGTGATTCTTGAACAGAGTAATCGCTGTTACCATATGAAATTTATTTCAGAACTCAGTGTTTTCTCCTCTCTTATTTCTACTGATCAAACCTATATTTTTTTTTCAGATTTTCCAACTTCCGTACCATGTTGAAACTTGTGACACTACACGCCTCGACTTGTAGAAAGATTTGTTTATTATTTAGTCTTTTTCTCACAGTCACCTCCCCCTTAGCAGTCCCCTCCCGGAAATCCGAATGGGGGACTAATCCAGAATATTTTGCCAGCAGAGATATCACCATGACATTGGTTGAACTACAGACCACATGTCCTGTGGTTAACGTTATGTGCCTTTAAGGCCGTGGTTTCCATGGCCATCTGCTCCCTCGTGCCGTTTATCATTTCTGATTCCTGTGCCTTTTAAGGACAGTATACTACCCGAAGAGCAAGATAGTGCCCTGAACATCTGTCTACTCCTCCGTTCTCTTTCAAAAAATGGTTCAAATGGCTCTGAGCACTATGGGACTTAACATCTGAGGTCATCAGTCCCCTAGAAATTAGAACTACTTAAACCTAACTAAACTAAGGACATCACACACAACCATGCCCGAGGCAGGATTCGAGCCTGCGACCGTAGCGGTCACGCGGTTCCAGACTGAAGCACCTAGAACCGCTCAGCCACACAGGCCGGCCCGCTCTCTTTGACAAGGCCGTTGGCAGACCGAGAGTGACTTCTTATGCCGGAAGTCTTCAGCAATGGTTTTCTAATGAATATTATTCAAAATTTAAGCAATGACTAGGTTCGAACCCGGGGCCCAAGAGGTTATTATTACTAATGGAAGACGCTACTCCTAGACCTCGGGTACACCTATATGATTTCCAGACCGATGGGAAATAAACAAATAACAATAAACATAGCTGGGTGGAGAAAAAAACTGTAGAAGAATAGTCGTTATTCTCCTTAACAAAATAATTAACAGTTGATGGTCCTAACTTCCTGCACTATAGAGCAACAAGGCTAGCAGAGTTTGGACAAGAATAGGGGGACTGGAGCGTCCCTCACCTTGACTGGGTGATGCTAAGTCAGTCAGCTTCCAATGTGTTGGCAGCGCGGTCTGCTGCTGGAATGTGATATATGCCTGCCATAGGCACTGCTGTTCTTCCGGAAACTGTACTACCATAATTTACTTGTGTGTTTTGAGTATAGGCATCAGAAACCATCATTTACTTTATTACGATGTATCGCTCATGGCAGTCATCATCACGACTTGTACTGTTCATCTGAATTTTTCCATACATTACGGCCTTCAACTATGTCGGCTTATGTTTCTCCTGCATAATTTCTAATATCACCTTCCGACTTCCCGTTAGGTAGCCGTCTCCATCTTTTCGTATTTGCTGGCATCCAACCATGTCTTTCCTTATACTTATATGGATATGGTGTCTGTTCTTTCGGACATGTCCGAAAGAAAAGACACCATTGATAACCTGCAGCTGTCTAGAACGAAATTAGAATTATACTTTTACCTTCAGCTGTTGACGGGAGTTGATATACAGAGTGTTACAAAAAGGTACGGCCAAACTTTCAGTAAACATTCCTCACACACAAAGAAAGAAAATATGTTATGTGGACACGTGTCCGGAACGCTTACTTTCCATGTTAGAGCTCATTTTATTACTTCTCTTCAAATCACATTAATCATGGAATGGAAACACACAGCAACAGAACCTACCAGCGTGACTTCAAACACTTTGTTACAGGAAACGTTCAAAATGTCCTCCGTTAGCGAGGATACATGCATCCACCTTCCGTCGCATGGAATCCCTGATGCGCTGATGCAGCCCTGGAGAATGGCGTATTGTATCACAGCCGTCCACAATACGAGCACGAAGAGTCTCTACATTTGGTACCGGGGTTGCGTAGACAAGAGCTTTCAAGTGCCCCCATAAATGAAAGTCAAGAGGGTTGAGGTCAGGAGAGCGTGGAGGCCATGGAATTGGTCCGCCTCTACCAATCCATCGGTCACCGAATCTGTTGTTGAGAAGCGTACGAACACTTTGACTGAAATGTGCAGGAGCTCCATCGTGCATGAACCACATGTTGTGTCGTACTTGTAAAGGCACATATTCTAGCAGCACAGGTAGAGTATCCCGTATGAAGTCATGGCGGTGAATCGAGGAAGTACAGTATATACTGACGAAACTAAAATGAGCTCTAACATGGAAATTAAGCGTTTCCGGACACATGTCCACATAACATCTTTTCTTTATTAGTGTGTGAGGAATGTTTCCTGAAAGTTTGGCCGTACCTTTTTGTAACACCCTGTATATCAACGGGGACAGGTGAAAATGTGTGCCCCGACCGGGTCTCGAACCCGGGATCTCCTGCTTACATGGCAGACGCTCTATCCATCTGAGCCACCGAGGGCACAGAAGATAGCGCTACTGCAGGGACTATCTCGCGCACGCCACCCGCGAGATCCACATTCTCACCTTGTATGTCCACACACTACATTCGTAGTGTCCCACTCCAACACACTCATTACTCGTGAAAGACATTCTTACCAAGTCCCGTAAGAGTTCGGGCACTCGGTGGCTCAGATGAATAGAGCGTCTGCCATGTAAGCAGGAGATCCCGGGTTCGAGTCTCGGTCGGGGCACACATTTTCACCTGTCCCCCGTTGATATATATCAACGCCCGTCAACAGCTGAAGGTATTAATATAATTCTAATTCTTTCCTTGGTCCAGCTACCATCATTCGTCTGACTACAGTCGCGTCCACTTCCATTACAGATACGTCTGACTACTGCAGCCTGTTCCCTAATCCGTTTATTTGTTTTGGTGCCTCACCTAGCAATTCCTAACACGCACCGACCCATTTTTCGCTCAGCAACTCCCAGTTTTTGAAAGGTTTTCGCGTTAATCTACTGGAAAAACTATATAGTAATCCTGCTAAAACACTTACGCTCCGGAACTTTTCTCATACGAGTAACTGCCAACGTTGGGGTACAGACGTCAGTATGTTAACTCATTTGCACGTATTATGGGCACAGGAGTCCGCAAGGGGTGGCTGGGATGTAGGAAGGGGGGCGGGGGGGGGGGGGGGAGGCATGGGCATGAGGGAGCACTTCCCCCTTCTGGAATCTGGGTACTCTACTTTTATTCATTACAGAATTCGGCTCTACTAAACTGCACATTTAACATTGCCGATCGCGATGTGAAATACTGTCCCTTCAGCAGACCACTATATATCTTGCACTTTCGCTGTTGCTATGCTGTTCATGGAAATCAGAACATTCCTTGATGCGGCGTCGGTTCTGGCGCCGTTCTGCAGTGAAGATGGATGCGAACGTACACAGGACAGCGCCATAATAGTGACCTCGATCTTTTCTTTGTTACTTCCTTGTAACGCTCTGATCGAGCTGCAGAAAGGGGCCCATCCAACAACCTAGCTTGCAGTCATTCCGCACATCATAGATGTGACACTCATATACGTACCAGTCATCTGTCCACATTACCCCCACGCAAGAAAGTAGGAGCCGCGAAAACAACGGAATATATCCAGTAACGTCATAAAATATGAAGGTTTGAAAGCAAACCAAGAATTGTAGATGGCGTCTAACAAGGGAAACACGCCATCGCACCACCCTCAGATTTAGTACTAACTTGGCCACTGGATAGCCCGTCAAAAACTGAAGACATATCAAGCAAGAAAACAGGAAGAAGGCGTACTGAACTGTAAAAAAAACAAACAGTGAACGATCCAAGCTGAAGATGCACAACATCGAGCGAATTATGCAAAAAACTGGTGATTTCTCAAACTGCGGAACAACCAAGAATGATGTGCCGCAAGGTTCGGTCTTGGGTCCTCTCCTGTTCGTAATATATATTAAAGACTTGCCATTCTATATTTACGAAGATACAAGTATAGCTATCACACCCAAAAGCCAAGAATTAACTGGTGAAATTGTAAACGATGTTTTTCAGAAAATCATTAAGTGGTTCTCTGCAAATGGGCTCTCATTAAACTTTGACAAAACACAGTACACACAGTTCCATTCAGTAAATTGAATGACACCATTAATAAATATAGACTTCGATCAGAAATCGGTAGCTAAGGTAGAATATTCAAAATTTCTAGGTGTATGCATTGATGAGGGGTTGAACTGGAAAAAACACACAGAAGATCTGCTGAAACGTTTGAGTTCATCTACTTATGCTATTAGGATCACTGCAAATTTTGGCGATATACATCTCAGTAAATTACCTTACCACTCTTATTTTAATTCTCTGCTTTCGTGTTGCATCATATTCTTGGGTAACTCATCACTGAGTAAAAGATTGTTCATTGCACAAAAGCGTGTAATCAGAATAATTACTGGAACTCATCCAAGATCATCCTGCAGACACTTATTTAAAGAGCTAAAGATCTTCACTGTAGCCTCACAATATATACATTTACTTATGAAATTTGTTATTAACAACCCAAACGAATTCAAAAGTAATAGCAGTGTACATGGATACAACACTAGGAGAAAGGATGATTTTCACTACTCAAGGTTAAATCTAACTTTGGCTCAGAAGGGGGTAAATTATGCTGCCACAAAAGTCTTTGGTCATTTACCCAATAGCATCAAAATTCTGACAGATAGCCATATAGCATTTAAAAGGAAATTAAAAGAATTTCTTAATGGCAACTCCTCCTACTCATTAGATGGATTTTTGGATATAGTAAGTGGATAATTTCCCCAACGCCCACAAATAAAAAAAATACAAAAAAAATTAAGTGCCATGTAATATTTTGTGTAATATAATATTTTTATAGACACCTTTTATTAACCTGACACGTTCCACATCATTATGAAGTGTCGTATTCATGATGTAAGGAACAAGTACTAATCTAATCTAATCTTTGGATATCAACGGCATCGTGGTTATCTAGTCACGGTGTTTGACTACGACGGGAGCGGGGGAGATTAGTGTTCAAATCTCCCTCGCGTTCGTTTCTTTTTTTTTTTCCACAAAATTACGAACTGTCCGTTCGGTCATTGACGTGTCGTTGTATTCAGACTTCTGTCTGTGTCATGGTGTAACGTCCGTTTGCAATAGCCAGATCAATGACCGGACGGGAAGTTCATAATTTTATGGGAAAAAGAGGGCAGGAGAGAGATTTGAACACGCCTCTCCCGCTTTATTGTCCAACACCGTGACCACACAACTACGACGGTCTGATTCTTACAATTCGGTAGATGTTGCAAATCTTGAGTTTAGACCTCTCACTGTTTCTATTTTGCTTCTTTTTTCAGAGTTCATTACACCTTTTTCACGTTTTCATGCTTGATCTGTGTTCAGTTTGTGATGGGCTATCCATTGGGCCACTTTACCACTAAATCTTGAGAGGAGGGGGGGATGCATTCGGGAGTTTGTCTTGTCAGTTACACAAGTCTCTTTTAAAGTTTATTTCCTGTTTCTCCGATTCGAGAAGTATCGTTTATTGGTTATTTTTGTTGATAATCAAAGGGTTTCCTCAGTCGTTCTGACTTTTTTTTTCTCTTTCAGATGTTTCATGTTCAGTTTCAACCTGACGTTTCACGAATGTGAATAAATACTTTTTTGGATAATTTCTAACTTTATTTCGTAACTCGTTGGATACTGTGAGATTGAAGATGAGAAGGACGTAACTTCAGATCTTCGAATCAAAAAAGCGATGTCCACATTGCTATTATTAATGCGAAAAGTGTACATCTTTTCGTACATAACGCGAAGTATGGTTATCGTTAGGATATCAAAATAACTTACATTAAAAATACGAAATGGATATCAATGGTTGGAGATATAACAAGTTTTGTGTATTTCCTGTTAAGTTTATTCTTGAGGCACGCGTTTTTCAAACTCACCATATGAGTTATATCAAAATTGGAAAATTTAGAATCTTCCCCCGTCTTGGAAAAATTTCTACCGATGCTCACGCCGATGGGATAATGTTCTGAGACAACTCCTCTCTTAGGTAAAAAGAAGTCACTGCATAAATGAAAGTGATTAGAATTACGTTCGGGGTTTATACACGTATGCCTTGTAGGCATCTCTTAAATAGCTGGAAATATTAACGGTAGGCTCGCAGCACATTTATTCACTTATGAAATTTGTTATCAACAATTCGCCTGGGTTTGAGAGTAACACAGATACAATAATAGAAGGAAAAATGATCTGCATTGCCTGTAGTGAATCCAGCTTTGGCACAGAAAGGGGTGAAATATGCATATAAAACACTTGACAATCTACTCAGGAAAATAAAACGTGTAAATAGCCAAGTGTAGGTATACAAAGATTTATATAGGAACATACAGCCTACAGTTGCAGGTTAACTTTATCGTTTACCTAGGTATACTGGGAGATACAGAAAGATGTTTAGAAAGCCGACAGCCGCTACCCCCAGTTGGGTGTTTCACAAGGTGAGACGAGGCATTAGCTGTGTTAGACCTGACCTTGGCTCTAAAAAGGGTGTTAAATGGTACAGCGCGGCGATTCCGTCGGTTAACAACAGCACTGAACAGAACACAGCGGAACAGAACAGTTTGTGGAACCGAGGTGACAGCCACGCAAAGCTGCTATGAGTCAGTGCCACAACACGTCACCCACCTACTGCTGTATATCTGTCCATAGACTGGCGAAAACAATGACAACAGGAAGCGGCCACACAGGTACCAGTTACTCGACTTACAACGTTACGCACTTCACTGAGTCAGTCGGAAACCTGGCGACAAATCCCGGCCCAAAGAAACGGCCACTAGGATAATTTTTCTATGTTGGACTCTATGCAGACAAGTTATAATCTGCTTATCTGCGTGCCCTATTATCATCCACGTAATCTCATAATCCCGTTAGTTTTGGCGCAGATGTTGACCACGTCAATAAACAGGGATTGCAAATGAGGAACAGTTTTTCGTAGGTTCGCTTCTAGAAGACGTACCCAGCGCTTGGAGAAGAGAACTCATACTGTACCACAATTGGAGGAGGAGGAGGAGGAGGAGGAGGAGGAAATTAGAGACGGGGCACAAGCTCTGAGCAGTGAATGATGGTGAAGGAAAGCAGGCGTGCACTTTCGAAGGAACCATCCCGGCATTTGCCTTAAGTAAAACCTAAATCAGGATGGCCGGGCTCGGGTTTGAACCATCGTCCTCCCGAATAACTGTCCAGTATACTAACCACTGCGCTACCCCGCCAGGTCCACATTTAGATTATTTAAATTATTTCTTAGGAGCCGCTTCAAGGTCTAGGACGGTCCCTTCAAAATTCGAATTCTTCATCAATAATTAGTCAGAAGATTGTAGCACTATCTGTTTGCTAAACAGCCAGTCTGGAGCACGATCCCTGATGCAGGTTCCCCATCTAACGGCTTACAGCGGCAATAAATTACCTCATCAAAGTATCCGCTTTCTATCATTCTGGATATGATATTTTGTCTTCATATAAATCGTAGACTTCAGAATTGGTAGTTGTTTCTTTTCTGTTTTTTAATTTGCTTCCGCTTCTTTAAAAATCTCCTATCCAAGATTTTAAATTTTGGCGATCTCTGATTTGATTAATGTCGAATCTACAAGATTAATTTCTTGTCCTGTTCCAAGTAAGCTGTTGTACAATGTTATGGTTAATGAATTCACTTCTTGCTCACTTTCTTGTAAAATTACTCTATAATCACCATATTCCATAAAGTTATACATCCGTACTTGAAAAACATCGTGAACTAATGGGTAAAATTTGGTAAGAAGAGCAAATCCTATAAGACTTGAAGATATTCTCATTTACCACACTAGAAAAATAGGAACCACCAATATGCATTAACTACATGGGAATTTCTTTAATCAACAATACATACGAAATGTTTATAAACCTAATTTTGTCAAATCGTTACTGCGCTATACACTCATAACTTGTTCGTTTGATTTAAAAAAAGTGAAATATAGTGCAAAGCCATGATGTCTTGTGCACTCAACTCGTGTATTTTAACTGTACTTTTGATGTCAATGAACCGTCCTCCTGTGTTATGTCGAAAACATTTGTCGAGTTTATGATCATTTAAAACTCAAATTAATCGAAAGAATAAAAAATTTTAATAAAACAGCATTTGGTGGTTTTATTACATCTTTTCTGTAAATTGCGGATGATTCGCAATTTGGTGTTAGAAAAAACAGACAACAGTAGGTAATATTTTCATTTTACTGATCCTAGATGGAAGATATTTCTTGTAGATATGAAAAAGGCTTTAGAAAGTAATAACCAAAACTACATATAGACGACAGTAAAAGAATTTGGAATAGCAGAAAAATTAACACATCTTGTAAAAACGTACATTAAAAATTGAAATTTTAGGCGTAAAGCACAAAACAGTCTCTTAGCGTATCCTTTGTTGCCTCTGTAGTTCAAGGAAATGGAATGTAATGCGTGCTCCTATTCGAGCTATAGAGGAGATTATTAAACTAAAATAAAGTCATTAAACTACGACGCAACTGAGGAAATAATTATATCGGATATGCAGCCCACTCCTCTAACAGAAACAGATCACACTTCGCTCTTACCAAGCGAGATGGCGCAGTGGTTAGCACACTGGACTCGCATTCGCCCATCCAGATGTAGGTTTACCTTGATTTCCATTAATCGCTTCAGGCAAATGCCGGGATATATACGGTACGATATTGCAGTGACTGTGTTATTCTGATTACGATGCAAAGCTCCTTTGGACGTGTGGGCACTGCGGCGACTACAGCCGTTATGAAATACATTAAATGGATTCGCAATTGCGAATAAGAACAGCCATCGGCTATAGAATGGAATGACAATGAAAATTTGTGCCGGACCGAGACTCGAACCCGGATACCCCGCTTATCGCCAGCTGTCGCCTGACCATTTGGCTACCCGTGCACGACTCACGGCCAGACCCGAACGTTGACGACATATCGAAGTTTGGGCCTGGCACCGAGTCGCGCACGGATAGCCAAATAGTTAGGCGACAGCTCGCGATAAGCGGGGTATCCGGGTTCCAGTCCTGGCCCGGCACAAATTTTCACTGTCGTCATTCCGTTCTACACCTTATGGTTGTCCTCACTTGCAATTGCGTATTCATTTAATGTATTTAACGTTAATTCCGGGATGATAACTTTGAAAGTGCACGGTCGACTTCCTTTCCCATCCTTTCCTAATCCGATGGGACCGATGACTTCGCTGTTTGGTCCCCTTTCCCAAATCAACCAACCAACCATCTTCGGTGTTAACACTCCTCCTGCCCTCCCCCCTCTCTCCCCTCCATGAACGTTTTCATATAAAAGTGCGTTGCTTGTCGCTGTTTCAATAAATCTATTCCAGTTGACGAAATACCGGGTAATCAAAAAGTCAGTATAAATTTGAAAACTGCATAAATCACGGACAATGTAGATAGAGAGGTAAAAATTGACACACATGCTTGGAATGACATGGGGTTTTATTAGAACAAAAAAAATACTAAAATTCAAAAAAAGTCCGACAGATGGCGCTTCGTCTGATCAGAATAGCAATAATCAGCATAACAAGACAAAGCAAGGATGATGTTCTTTACAGGAAATGCTCAATATGTCCACCATCATTCCTCAACAATAGCTGTAGTCGAGGGATAATGTTGTGAACAGCACTGTAAAGCATGTCCGGAGTTATGGTGAGGCATTGGCGTCGGATGTTGTCTTTCAGCATCCCTAGAGATGTCGGTCGATCACGATACACTTGCGACTTCAGGTAACCCCAAAGCCAATAATCGCACGGACTGAGGTCTGGGGACCTGGGAGGCCAAGCATGACGAAAGTGGCGGCTGAGCACACGATCATCACCAAACGACGCGCGCAAGAGATCTTTCACGCGTCTAGTAATATGGGGTGGAGCGCCATCCTGCATGAACATCGTACGTTCCAGCAGGTGTTTATCAGCCAGGCTGGGGATGATGTGATTCTGTAACATATCGGCGTACCTCTCACCCATCACGGTAGCAGTTACAAAACCAGAATCACGCACATCCTCGAAGAAAAAAGGCCCGATAACGGTAGATGTGGTAAATCCAACCCGTATCGTGACTTTCTCGTCGTGCAATGGAGTTTCCACGACAGTTCTAGGATTTTCGGTAGCCCAAATTCTGCAGTTGTGGGCGTTGACAGATCCTCGGAGCGTGAAATGAGCTTCGTCGGTCCACAACACATTACTCAACCAATCGTCATCTTCCGCCATCTTTTGAAATGCCCACACCGCAAATGCCCTCCGCTTCACTAAATCGCCAGGTAACAGTTCATGATGCCGATGGATTTTGTACGGATAGCATCGGAGGGTACGCATAAGTGCCAACCAAACAGTAGTGTATGGAATGCCGGTGCGACGATCGACTGCACGAGCACTGACTTCTTCCTGAACTGTCTCAGCAGCATTACGCCTTGTGCTCGGTCGGCCACTACGGGGTCTATCGTCTAAACATTACAGTTCCTTTTACACACGATTGTCATGCGCAGTCACTAACGTTTTGCTGTCCAGCGCCATCTCTCGGACATTTTGTGAACATTGTTTTTCTGGTTCTAATAAAACCCCATGACATTCCAAGCATGTGTGTCAATTTTTACCTCTCTATCTACATTATTCCGTGGTTTATTAAGTTTTCAAATTTACACTGACTTTTTGATCACCCGGTACATTCCAAGGACCGAGTGGTTCTAGGCGCTTCAGTCTGAAACCGCGCGACCGCTACGATCGCAGGTTCGAATCCTGCCTCGGACATGCATGTGTGTGATGTCCTTAGGTTATTTAGGTTTAAGTAGTTCTAAGTTCTAGGGGACTGATGACCTCAGATGTTAAGTCCCATAGTGCTCAGAGGCATTTGAATCATTCCAAGCAATTTCAAACCATGAAATTGTTTCCTGACCATAAGGATATATCTGTCACATTTAAAAACTCGTGCATGAAAACGAGGCGATAGTTCCTTCACTACATAACGATGCTGTAATGTTGCGGTGCTCCGTTATCAAATAAACACTGAGAAATTTTATGGTAAATACGACGTGGCTCCATTCACAGACACACTCAAATCTGTTACTCCGTTGAAAATACCCCATTGTTTGTTGTTCTGTCACGACAACGGCTCACACTGGGCAAAATTTTAATTCACTTAGCGTCAGGAGCACCTGTAAAGTCAACACGGGTTCCCGGTGCGTGCAGCTGATACTGATAGACAGGAAGGAATAAGTCGCGCACGACAGCGTCCCCGTGATACGAGCGACCACCTCTGTGACAGCGCTTATCTCCTTATGCGTTCCTACACGAGCCTCAGGAACGGAGCTTATCTTATCACGGGCCAGCGTGCTTCCGCCAACAGTACTCATAGCGAGGCCAGGTGGTGCTTCCGCTGGTTAGGAAAAAAAACTTCGTTTCGTGCAGTCGATACTATATTATTTGGATAACAAAGACATACACATGATGAAACCTCCCTGATTTCCAAAAGTATACTGTTTGACAATAATTGTGGAACAATCGACACTTTCTGAGGAACAACTGTTAATTGGTGCAGAACAACCGACAGCTGTTACAGAACCGACAGCTGCTACGGAGCAACCGACAGCTGTTATGGAGCAACCGACAGCTGCTATGGAACAAACGACCAATGATAGGAAAAGGAAATGTAGAGGGCGGGCAGTGTGAAGTGCAGCGAACCTTTGTACGAACGCCATGTATGTATCCGACAGTTCATGCAGTATGGTGTTTGACGATAGTCCGTTTGATAAGGCAACATGTCTGCAAAACATCACTTGAGTGATTACGATCGTGGACCAGCAGTTGGACGGCTCGAAGCCGGGCAAAGTGTCACTACTGTGGTCATGTAACGGGAGCGTATAGAAGTGTAATCTCGCGATTAAAAAGGCCGATGAAGGCGGAAATACTATGTGAAAGCATGCTGGTGGTCGTAGACGGACCACCACACCACAAGATGATCGATACGTGGCCCTAGTAGCGACATCACACTCCCACGCAGATCGCTGCGGACCTTACAACCACTACCAGTACACGTGTGTCTGTCAGGACCATTTCGCGACGAATAAATCAGTCTGGTTTGTGTTCTCTGAAGCCTATTAAATGCATCCCACTTCAAACACGGAATTGTAGATAAAGAGTTCTTTGGTGAAGGGAGCGTGTTCGTCGGGATCAGCGACAGTGGTCCAGAGTGATGTTATCTGACGAATCCCCCTTCACTGCGGCAATGGCCATGCGAACACTTTACGCACCACTGGATGCTCATGAACGTCATCGGTATGTCGTAGAAATTTCGTTGTGTGCAGGTATTATGCACAATGGCCATACACTGCTGCATGTCTTAGCGCGAGGTTCCGTTACAGCACAACGGTACTGCATGAACATTATTCTGGATCGTGTCCGTCTGTTTAGGTATGCAGTAGATACATACTTTTTGTTTATGGAAGGCAATGCCCGCCACTTGACCGCTGAGGTGTGACACACTGAAAAGTAAAGATACTGGAGGTACTAAATGGCATGTGTACTCCCCAGACCTAAACCCCATAGACATTGCCTGGAATCCTCTTGCCAGACATGTTTCTCAACGAATAGCCCCTCACCGAACCGTGCAAGAACTGAAAACCACCCTGGGTGAGAAGTGGGATAACATTTTCCAAAGGATTCCTCAACAGTTTCGTAGTAACACTAATAACACGTGCAAAATGTTCCTTAGTGCCCTAGGAGGGTGTACTCCTTACTGAGATTTCAATATGGACCTTTTTGTTGGGAGTCTGACCTGTGACAGAAATGGACGTTATTTATGTCTGTTGTTCTGCTTTTTCCTGTGGTGAAATCTGTATCCATTTTCGTTACAAATACACCACCCCACCTCTGTTACGTATGTACTGTGTTCCATATCGTCCATCATTAGATTAATCCTCTCCAACAATGTCTCTATGCCTTAGTAGTTGTCAAGTAGTGTATGAGACATGCTTACTTGCAGTATCATGTAAGGTAACTCAAAACTTTTTTTTTTGTGTCTTACTTTTTCTTAACGATTCCCTTTGCTTTGTTTCAAACGCTAATAATTGCCAAAATGACAACAGCTCAAGAAAGAGCCCTATCTTGGCCAAATAAATTTTCGATGTGAATTTCAAAGGGAGCATCAGACGTTAAGATGATTTATACTTAGTATGACAACTTCCTAAAGACTAGGACTGTAAACAGACATTCAGGTTTGGGCAGGAAACTCGCATATAATGAAATGGCAGAGGAAATCGAGAGACCTTCCAACGGAGCCCATCGAAATCTGGTCGCCGAGCATTACGAGAGCTGAACAACCTTCACTCAACTATTAAAGTGCTGCACAAACAACTTTGCTTGCACGTTTACGAAGCTCGAATTGTGCAGGCGTTAAAGCGAAACGACTTGCAGTTTCGTCCCGAATTTGCTATTGAGATGTTTGACCGAATCGGACACACCCGAACTACCCAGGAAAGTGGTTTTTTGTGGCAAATCAACCTTCCATACAGACGTGGGAAGATTAATCGGCACAAAATTCACATATGATGTTCAAAAACCTCCATAGTTTTTGGGAAAACGTCAGGGACTCCGAAAAGGTGAATGGGTGGTTTGCACTGGTGAAAGGCTGCATAGGTGGACCATTTTTCTTCAACGAGCAAACAGTACTCCAAATGTTTATCTGGGCATGCTTGAGCAACTGATGTCCCTAAACTGTTTCCTCTTTCACCAGATGTGACCTTCTGCACGATGGTGCACCACCGGACTGGAGTTTAATATTCATGACTTTCTGGCTCTAAAAATGATTCAAATGGCTCTGAGCACTGTGTGACATAACATCTGAGGTCATCAGTCTCCTAGAACTTAGAACTACTTAAACCTAAGTAACGTAAGGACATCACACACATCCATGCCCGAGGCAGGATTCGAACCTGCGACCGTATCGGTCGCGCGGTTCCAGACTGAAGCGCCTAGAACCGCTCGGCCACACCGGCCGGCATGACTTTCTGGACCGTACATTTCCACAGCGGTGGATAGGACATGACGGGCCAACCACGTCCCACCACGATCACTGGCCATAATCCCTTAGAGATACTTTCAAAAACATTGTCCATGCCTCGCCTGTATGTGAACTTGGCGATTTCTGCAGAAGGATTGAGGTTGCATCACTCCAGACATAGTTCTGGGCAGATGGACTCGTGTGGAGTATCGCCTAGACATTTTACGGGCTAAGAAAAGAGCCCCTGCAGAAATACAACAATTTTTTGTAAAAAACTGAGTTCCTTTGCTTGATGCCGTAATCCGCAAGTACGTATCTGCGTCTCACTGCAATATTTCTCCCACCTCTTTCGTCTCTAAAGGAGCATTCATACGCGTGCAACACTGTGAGCACACAGGTGCATGTGACCGTTGAATGAAGTGGAAGGGAGAGCATGCAACGGTGCAATGTCACTGATGCCTCTGCTTCGTGCAGGCGCCGGAATCTCCCCTGCTCCTCGGCGAAGGATGTTCAACGCACGCATTCAGATTTGCCTTTGCGTTATCACTTTGGCCAACATGACTAAAGAGAAACACTTTCAATTTGAAGATCATTGCCGTTCATTTACTTGTCCGTCGTTGGTTAATTCCGCTGATGGCCGAGCGGTTCTAGGAGCTTCAGTCTGGAACCGCGCGACCGCAACGGTCGCAGGTTCGAATCCTGCCTCGGGCATGGATGTGTGTGATGTCCTTAGGTTTAAGTAGTTCTAAGTTCTAGGGGACTGATGACCTCAACTGTTAAGTCTCATAGTGCTCAGAGCCATAATTCCGCTGAGTGGAACTAAATAAATATCCTCACAGAACATACTAGCTGGAAACAGAGGCAAACCAAGAACAAATAAAAACAATTACTCGTACTTCCGAGGAATACTTATGGAAGAAGAGGAAGGATTCCGTGGCTCTTGCGTTACTGAAGTCGTCCCGGTTCCTTTACGAGCAGCTTTGATTTAAAAATAATTTGCGTCGACGAGACCAAATAAAATGGTCTTATTCGATCATTAAAAAGCGCTAAAGATTCAGTGAAATACAATGAGAATCAATCTGATGGTGGTTGTCTAACCCTTGAAAATGATAAATATGTACTTTTTGTGATCTTTAGATGTGTGCTTCTGCACCATTAATACTTTGTGCACCCTATTAAATGTAACGAGGGGCTATGTAATTTGTTGTATGATAAAATACACTGTGTATTTTAGCTTTGAGAGTACGCCTCGATGGCTGAGTGGTCAGGGCTTTTGATTGTCATGCATTGGGCCCGGGTTCAATTCCCGGCCGGGTCGGAAATTTTCTCCGAAACTGGTAGTTGTGTTGACATCATAATTTGATCATCAAGTCACCCAACGTGGATTCAACTTAAAAGGCTTGCGGCTCGGGGGCCGACCTTCCCCAGGTGGGGACTCCCGGCCATCAATGCCATACGATCATTTAATTTTTTGCTTTGAAAATTTTGTTAGAACCAAATAACTAGTCAGCACTCCTTTTATTTTACAGAATATAGCAGGCCTAGCAGTCGCTGGTTTCGATCAAGACATCTTGGCACGTGTAAGGTTCAAGTTTGACGATTGCACTGACGTTTGCTGCTTCACAAACGGTGACCAAACAGATACATGTAATATGAGTTAAAAACTTGGACAGATACTCTGTACACCAGTATGTATGTGTTTTCTGTATGTCTTGTAGTTTTGATGTAAACGTATTCTGAAACACAAGAGGTATAATGTATAATCCTTTCTTACCGTTTATTGTGCTGTGTTGATATGGTCGGTTAACTACACCACTGGCCATTAAAATTACTACACCACGAAGATGACTTGCTACAGACGCGAAATTTACCCAACAGGAAGAAAATGCTGTGATATGCAAATGATTATCTTTTCAGAGCCTTCGCACAAGGCTGGCGCCGGTGGCGACACCTACAACGTGCCGACATGAGGAAAGTTTCTAACCGATTTCTCATACACAAACAGCAGTTGACCGGCGTTGCCTGGAGAAACATTGTTGTGATGCCTCTTGCAAGGAGGAGAAATGCGTACCATCACGTATCCGACTTTGATAAAGGTCGGATTGTAGCCTATCGCGATTGCCGTTTATCGTATCGCGACATTGCTGCTCGCGTTGGTGGAGATCCAGTGACTGCTAGCAGAATACGGAATCGGGGTGGTTGGGGAGGGTAATACGGAACGCTGTGCTGGATACCAACGGCCTCGTGTCACTAGCAGTCGAGATGACAGGCATCTTATCCGCATGGCTATAACGGATCGTGCACCCACGTATCGATCCCTGAGTCAACAGATAGGGACTTTCACAAGACAATAACCATCTGCACGAACAGTTCGACGACGTTTGCAGCAGCATGGACTATCAGCTCGGAGACCATGGCTGCTGCGGTTACCCTTGACGCTGCATCACAGACAGGAGCGCCTGCGATGGTGTGCTCAACGACGAACCTGGGTGCAAGAATGGCAAAACGTCATTTTTCGGATGAATCCAGGTTCTGTTAACAGCATCACGATGGTCGCATCCGTGTTTGGCGACATCGCGGTGAACGCACATTGGAAGCGTGTATTCGTCATCGCCATACTGGCGTATCACCCGGCGTGATGATATGGGGTGCCATTGGTTACACGTCTCGGTCACCTGTTGTTCGCATTGACGGCCATTTGAACAGTGGACGTTACATTTCAGATGTGTTACGATCCGTGGCTTCACCCTTCGTTCGATCCCTGCGAAACCCTACATTTCAGCAGGATAATGCTCGACCGCATGTTGCAGGTCCTGTACGGACCTTTCTGGATACAGAAAATGTTCTACTACTGCCCTGGCCAGCACATTCTCCAGATCTCTCACCAATTGAAAACGTCTGGTCAATGGTGGCCGGGCAACTGGCTCGTCACAATACGGCAGTCACTGCTCTTGATGAACTGTGGTATCGTTTTGAAGCTGCATGGGCAGCTGTACCTGTACACGCCATCCAAGCTCTGTTTGACTCAATGCCCAGGCGTATCAAGGCCGTTATTACGGCCAGAGGTGGTTGTGCTGGGTACTGATTTCTCAGGATCTATGCACCCAAGTTGCGTGAAAATGTAATCACATGTCAGTTCTAGTATAATATATTTGTCCAATGAATACCCGTTTATCATGTGCATTTCTTCTTGGTGTAGCAATTTTAATGGCCAGTAGTGTATTATGTGCTCTTGCATGTCAGTGTAAATTTTTTCAACCGTCATATGAATAACTTGTGTATTACTATGCTTGCTATATGGTATGTACATCAAACACCAGCAGAAATAAATGATAATTGAGGAGAGAAGAAGAAAAACGAAACGGGAAACAACTTGTCGAGTGTCGCCGCGTGACGCCATTCGGCGAAGCGGTGAGCTCTAATCGGCAGCGCGCCTGAACGGTTTGCCGTGTTTGTGGTTTTGGTAATCCCGCAGAGTCGGGAGCCAGTCGGCCAGTCAAACGACTCGACCCTTTGCCGTGCGCTTTGCGATAGCCGGCGCGGGTTGCGCAGTGGGCAGGCAGCGAAAGCGCGCCCGCCCCTGCAGCACGCTACTGTACAAGGGCTGACGGAAGTCGGACGCCATACCGGACCGACCCGCGTACAGTAGCTCCAGCACCTGAGATCCATCGCTGATCAGAATCGCCGCCATGACGCAACTGGGGACGGCAACACTTTCCATGTCGCATTTCACATGCGTCACCAACACGCAACACGCCTTACCACGAAAGGGCTTCGACACTTTCCCCGTCGAAGAACCTAACGAGAGACAGAATGATGAACTACGAGGGTGAGTCAAATGAAAACCTTAAATTTGTAATAACAAATCGAAATTTCGCGCCGTTATCCTCTAAGTTGGTAAGCGTGATACACCGGCCGGGGCGGCGGAGCGGTTCTAGGCGCTACAGTCTGGAACCGCGCGACCGCTACGGTCGCAGGTTCTAATCCTGCCTCGCGCATGGATGTGTGTGATGTCCTTAGGTTAGTTAGGTTTAAGTAGTTCTAAGTTCTAGGAGACTGATGATCACAGCAGTTAAGTCCCATAGTGCTCAGAGGCATTTAAACTATTTTAGACGCTTATTTCGAGATATATTTGGCCCAGTCGCGATCAATGGATCACCCTGTATAACACATCCCGAGGAAAAAATTCTCAAAGAACATGATTTTTTCGTGCCAAAGATAGTAAACCTCGCCTTAACAGGTGTAGAAATGTAGTTTGCCTGATGAGTTGAGCGAACGAACAAGAGAGGGAGTGGGCACAGGACCTCAGAAGTCAAATTCCATAGTGCTCAGAGCCATTTGAACCAAGCGTGCTACAAACAGCGTGCAGATCACACATACCGTCGCAGTATAAAGATGGCCGCCCCACTTGCGACTTGCACCAGGGAAGAACAGCATTCTGTTATTCGGTTTTTTCGTAGTTAAGGTGTGAAACCTATTGAAATTCATCGACGAATGAAGGTTCAGTACGGTGATGCATGTTTGTCACAGCAGCAAGTCTACGAATGGAGTAGGAAGTTCGCAAATGGAGTGACTTCAGTGGAAAATGCTCCTCGTCCAGGTCAGGCACAAAGAGTTGTGACTCCACAGAACACTGCAGAAGTTGAAGCCGTAGTGAAGGAAAACCGCCGAATGACACTGAATGACATTGCAGCATGTTTACAAATGGCTCTGGGACTTAACATCTGAGGTCATCAGTTCCCTAGAACTTAGAGCTACTTAAACCTAACTAACCTAAGGACATCACACACACCCATGCCCGAGGCAGGATTCGAACCTGCGACCGTAGCAGCCTCGCGGTTCCGGACTGCGCGCCTAGAACCGCGAGACCACCGCGGCCGGCAGCATGTTTACAGATTAGTCATGGATCAGCACACCACATTGTGCATGAGGTGCTCCAGTTTCACAAAGTGTCTGCAAGATGGGTGCCACTGCAGCTGACTCCTGAAATGAGAGAACTTCTTCGGCGCTTTGAACGAGAAGGTGATGGCTTCCTTGCAAGAATCGTTACTGGAGACGAAACCTGAGTTCACTTCCACCAACCGGAAACGAAGAGAGTGAGCAAGGAATGGCGCCATTCCTCATCACCAAAACCAAAGAAGTTTCGAACAGAACCATCAGCAGGGAGGGTTATGCTGACTCGCTTTTGGGAAGAAAAAGGCGTCATTTTGGAGCATTACATGCCTAGAGGGACCACTGTCACCAGTGCATCACACACAGATCTCTAAAAATTCATCTGTGGCCTGCAATCAGATCAATGCGACGTGGATTGCTGTCAGCACGTGTCATTTTGCAACATGACAATGCAAGGCCCCACACTGCCCGTACAACAGTTTCCTTTACAAACCGCTCAGTAAACTGACAATCACAGACAGTGTCTTCCTCATCCACCATACTCACCAGACCTTGCCCCAAGTGATTTCCATACGTTTGGACCACAAAGATGCAATGGGAGGAAAGACGTTCCGTTCTGATGAAGAGGTACGCCACGCGGTGCACGAGTGGTTGCGTGGACTACCAAAAGAATTTTTTTCTAAGGGAATTTATGCACTTTGTAAGAACTGGAGGACTTGCATTGAGCGTGGGGGAGATTATGTTGAAAAGTGATACAGCTTTGTACTACTTCTGCACAATAAATAATATTAAAAAAAAATATTTAAGGTTTTCCATTTGACTCAGGCTCGTAAATGCACATTGCTTGATGTAGGACAGTATTTTAATACGTTACAAACCGGCTAAAGGGTTTCTACGTTTTTATTCCCGGGTCACCAGTCTTCTTACTGGTTTGATGCAGCCCTCCACGAATTCCTCTCTTGTGCCAACCTCTTCATCACAGAGTAGCACGTGCAATCTACCTCCTCAATTATTTGCTTGATGTATCCCAATTTTTGTCTTCCCCTGCAGTTTTTGCTCTCTACAGCTCCCTCTACTACCATGGAAGTCATCCCCTGGTGTCTTAGCAGATGCCCTATCATCCTGTCCCTTCTCCGTATTAGTGTTTTCCTCCCCGATTCCGCGCAGAACTTCCTTAATCCTTACCTTATCAGTCCACCTAATTTTCAACATTCGTCTGTAGCACCACATCTCAATTCCAACTGCCCAAGATCGTCGAAATGCACAATGGACATGAATGGATGCAGGTTATCAGGCAGGATGCTTAAGTACGTGTCACCTGTCAGAATCGCATCTGGACGTATCAGGGGTCTCATATCACTCACTCCAACTGCAGAAGCTCCACACCATTAAAGAACCTCCACCGGCTTGAACAGTCCCCTGCTGAAATACAGTGTCCATGGATTCGTGAGGTCGTCTCCATTCCCTTACACGTCCATCCGCTTGATACTATTTGAAACGAGACTCGTCCGACCAGGCAACACCTTTCCAGTCATCAACAATCCAATGTCAGTGTTGACGGGCCCAGGAGAAGCGTAAAGCTGTGTGTCTTGCTGTCGTCAACGGTATACGAGTGGGCATTCGGCTCCGAAAGTCCATATCGATATTTCATCCAATGGTTCGCACGCTAACACTTGTTGATGGTTCAGCATTGAAATCAGCAGCAATTTGCCGAAGGGTTGCAGATCTGTCACGCTGAACGATCCTCTTCAGTCGTCTTTGGTCCCGTTCTTACAGGATCTTTTTCCGGCCGCAGCGATGTCGGAGGTTTGATGTTTTACCGGTTTCCTGATATACACGATATTTTCGAGAAATTGTCGTACGGGAAAATTCCCACTTCATCGCTACCTCGGAGATGCTGAGTCCCATCACTTGTGTGCCGACTATAACACCACGTTCAACTCAGTTAAATCATGATAACTAGCCGTTGTAGCAGCAGTAACTGATCTAACGACTGCGCCAGACACTTGTCTCATCTAGGCGTTCCCGACCGCAGCGCCGTATTCTGCCTGTTTATACAAAACTGGGCATTAAAATTGCTACACCAAGAAGAAATGCAGATGATAAACGGGTATTCATTGGACAATATATTATACTAGAACTGACATGTGATTACACTTTCACGCTATTTGGGTGCATAGATCCTGAGAAATCAGTACCCAGAACAACCACCTCTGGCCGTAATAACGGCCTTGATACGCCTGGGCATTGAGTCAAACAGAGCTTGGATGGCGTGTACAGGTACAGCTGCCCATGCAGCTTCAACACGATTCCACAGTTCATAAATAGATGAGCCAGACGTTTTTCAATTGGTGAGAGATCTGGAGAATGTGCTGGCCAGGGCAGCAATCGAACATTTTCTGTATCCAGAAAGGCCCGTACAGGAGCTGCAACATGCGGTCGTGCATTATACTGCTTAAATGTAGAGTTTCACAGGGATCGAATGAAGAGTAGAGCCACGGGTAGTAACGCATCTGAAATGTAACGTCCACTGTTCAAAGTGCCGTCAAAGCGAACAAGAGGTGACCGAGACGTGTAACCAATGGCACCCCGTACCATCACGCCGGGTGATACGCCAGTATGGCGATGACGAATACACGCTTCCAATGTGCGTTCACCGAGATGTCGCCAAACACGGATGCGACCATCATGATGCTGTAAACAGAACCTGGATTCATCCGAAAAAATAACGGTTTGCCATTCGTGCACCCAGGTTCGTCGTTGAGTACACCATCGCAGGCGCTCCTGTCTGTGATGCGGCGTCAAGGGTAACCGCAGCCATGGTCTCCGACCTGATAGTCCATGCTGCTGCAAACGTCGTCGAATTGTTCGTGCAGATGGTTGTTGTCTTGCAAACGTCCACATCTGTTGACTTAGGGATCGAGACGTGGCTGCACGGTCCGTTACAGCCAAGCGGATAAGATGCCTGTCATCTCGGCTGCTAGTGATACAAGGCCGTTGGGATCTAGCACGGCGTTACGCATTACCCTCCTGAACCCACAGTCATTGGATCTCGACCAAAGCGAGCAGCAATGTCGCGATACGATAAACCGCAATCGCGATAGGCTACAATCCGACCTTTACCAAAGTCGGAAACGTGATGGTACGCATTTCTCCTCGTTACACGAGGCATCACAACAACATTTCACCAGGCAACGCCGGTCAACTGCTGTTTGTGTATGAGAAATCGGTTGGAAACTCTCCTCTAGCCGGCACGTTGTAGGTGTCGCCACCGGCGCCAACCTTGTGTGAATGCTCTGAAAAGCTAATCAATCATTCGCATATCACAGCATCTTCTTCCTGTCGGTTAAATTTCGCGTCTGTAGCACGTCATCTTCGTGGTGTAGCAATTTTAATGGCCAGTAGTGTAGATCTCTGTATTTGAATACGCATGCCTATACCAGTTCCTTCGGCGCCTCAGTGTAAGAATCACCGTGTACTGTTGTCAGCCTAAAACCGTCGTAGTTTTCAGGAGCTCACGACAGGAATGTAATCGTGAATGGCAGTTCACGATGAACAACGCCAGTGACAATTTTTGGAGAACAGTGGCGCGCAGCGAGTGTCGCCGTTGTGCGCCGTGTGTAGCAGTCCATGTCTCTGCAGCTGTAGGCGTGATCTGGCCACGTGATGGCGGCATTAGCGGTGACACTGAGCGATTGCAGCTAAGCCGCTGCTGTATCTGGTGCTGTGGCCTGTACAGCGGGGACAGGAGAGGTGCAGGGCTGGGGACAACCGCTCTTCACTCTACATGACGATATCAGAGAAAGCGCCGGTCAGGTGATTGTGACAGGGATCGAAATGCTAGTTCATTCAAGCGGTATTGGCAGTTCCCCCAAGCTCTTATTTCGCAGATACATATGGAGGGTCGAATCCTCCATCAGTCATCCATTACATTGCAAATTACCTCGATTACTAAATGTCTTACAGATTAAGCTACACTAAGGTGACGATTTTCATGGGGAAGCGATATGCAGACATACAAATGGTTGTGGTTTCGTGTACACAAGGCATAACAGGGCATTGCACTGGCAGAGCTGTCATTTGTACTCACAAGGGAACCTCCCCATCGCACCCCCCCTCAGATTTAGTTATAAGTTGGCACAGTGGATAGGCCTTGAAAAACTGAACACAGATCAATCGAGAAAACAGGAAGAAGTTGTGTGGGACTACGAAAAAAATAAGCAAATTATACAAACTGAGTAGTCCATGAGCAAGATAGGCAACATCAAGGAGAATGTAAGCTCAGGAGTGCCGTGGTTCCGTGGTTAGCGTGAGTAGCTGCGGAACGAGAGGTCCTTGGTACAAATCTTCCCTCGAGTGAAAAGTTTAATTTTTTATTTTCAGACAGTTATTATCTGTCCGTCCGTGCGTCCAATGCGAAGTACACAGAGCAGTATTGTTCACGTGATCGTGTGTCAATTATCAAAGTTCAGGCTCTCACACATAATCAACTTCGCTCTCCAAAATTCCAGGACATGTTCAGATTTGCTTGGACACATGCAGGATTTGACGGTCTACACATGGAAAAATTTGAAAACGTTAAAACCATATGTTTTGACAGAGCCCAGGGAAAACTGTGCGCCTGTGAAACTGTTGCATTCATTTGTTGCAGTTTATGTGACAAACTCTTATGTTTTCATCACTTTTTTGGGAGTGATTATCACATCCACAAGAAAACCTCAATCGGGCAAGGTAGAAGAATCTTTTTACCCATTCGCCAAGTGTACAAGTTAGGTAGGTCGACAACATATTCCTGTCATGTGACGCACATGCCGTCACCAGTGTCGTATAGAATGTATCAGACGTGTTTTCCTGTGGAGGAATCGGTTGACCTATGACCTTGTGATCAAATGTTTTCGGTTCCCATTGGAGAGGCACGTCCTTTGGTCTACTAATCGCACGGTTTTGCGGTGCGGTCGCAAAACACAGACACTAAACTTATTACACTGAACAGAGACGTCAATTAACGAAGGGACAGATCATAACTTTGCGAAAATAAACTTTTCACTCGAGGGAAGATTTGAACCAAGGACCTGTCGTTCCGCAGCTGCTCACGCTAACCACGGGACCACGGCGCTCCTGGGCCCATACTCTTCTTGATGTTGCCTATCTTGCGCATGGACTACTCAGTTTGTATATTTTGCTTATTTTTTTCATAGTTCCACACAAGTTCTTCCTGTTTTCTCGACTGATCTGTGTTCAGTTTTTCAAGGCCTATCCACTGTGCCATCTTATAACTAAATCTGAGGGGGGTGCGATGGGGAGGTTCCCTTGTCAGGTGATTCTTTTAAAGATGTTTCCGACGTGACTGTGGCCTCGCGACAGAAATTAACAGACTTTGAATGCGGAATGATACATGTCGCTAGACGCGTGGTGTATCCCATTTCGGAAATCGTTATGGAATTCAGTATTCCGAGGTCCACGGTGTCAACAGTGTGCCGAGAACACCAAACAAAAAAGAATAACATGTGCGGTAAGGGTTTCAACAGGTAGTGTTCAAGTGTATAATGTGTTTAATGGGCTCAAACATAGTCAATTCAGCACTCAATTTTCTTTTGATTCAGCATACTTCATTCAAGGTTGGGTGCCCGGTGGTAACTTTACCGTTTTTATTAGCCCGTTAATAATAATGTTTCACGTATTGTATGCGGTGTAGCGGGTGAGTCCGTGTGCGATGTAGCACAGACGAAAAGTTAGTGACGGATGTCGTTTGGTACTGTGCGGTCTACAGCAGGTTTAGGTATGCCAGGTCGCGTAATCCGCACGTCCAAGCGTAAGCAGCCTGTTATACACTTTACCACCACAATTTGCATATTAAGACGTAACGCTTACGGACAGCGGAAAAAATGTAGATAATTTGTTCATATTTGCCACACTACTGGCAGAGAACAGAAGTGAGCACATTTTTTTTTTAACTGTAAGGTTAATTATAATCAATGCTTACGTAATGTGTTTAATGGCTATACTAGGTTCAATTGACTAATCATTATTAGTTGGCCAACGAGTATTTATGGAGTATTGATAATGACTAGCTATCGAAACAGGTATAGCCATTAAATTATGTGAACGTCGACTAAAATAAATTTTATATTTAAGTGTAAGTACGTCGAACGAGCTAAAAAACATACTCATTGCTCCTGTCACGTTTTAATCTCCGAATGATTGTTAAACCCAGCGAAAAGAATACATTTAGTTTACGCCTGTGTGACTACTCTGCAGTTCAAACTTTAGTGCCAGAGGATTCTTCGAACCATCTTCAGACTATTTCTCTACCGTTCAACACTTTAACAGCGCGTGGGAAATATGAATACTGAAATCTTTCTGTAAGAACTCTGATTTTTCTTATTTTATTTTGACGATGTCCGCCGCTCGTGGTCTCGCGGTAACGTTCTCGCTTCCCGAGCACGGTGTCCCTGGTTCGATTCCCGGTGGGGGTCAGGGATTTTCGTGTGCCCCGAGATGACTGGGTGTTGTTGTGCCGTCTTCATCATCATCATCATTCATCCCGATTACGGTCGGAGGAAGGCAATGGCAAACCACCTCCATTAGGACCTTGCCTAGTACGGTGGAGCGGGTCTCCCTCATCGTTTACCTACGCTCTGTCAAGAAGCATGGGACTTTATTTTCATTATGACGATCATTTCTCCGTATGTAAAATTAGCAACAATAAAATACTTTGACATTCAGAGGGAAAGTTGGTGACTGAAACTTCGCAAAAAGATCTCGCTGGACCGAAAAACGCGTTCGTCTAAATGATCGCCATTATTGCCATTCCAATTAGTTTGTCATGTCCGCGACACACTCTCGTTGTAATACAAAACGACCACCCCTTCTTTGAACATTTTCGATGTCCTCCGTCAGTCCTACATGATCGCCTATAGCACAGCACTAGTCCAGAAAATGTCGGACAAGGCTAGTGTAGGCAGTCTCTTTAAGTAGACCATTCGCATCTTCTAAGTGTTCTGCCAATAACTCGCACTCTTTAGTTTGGTTTCTCCACAACTTTATCCGTGTGATGTTTCCAATTTAAGTTACATGTAATTGTAGCCCCTAAGTATTTAGTTTAATTTACACCGTTTAGCTTTATGTCTTTCATCGTGTAATCGAAATTCGACGTATTTGTTTTTGTATTCGTGTGGATTACCTCTCACTTTTCCTTATTGAGAGACAATAGCCACTTTTTTCACGATTTAGACATTTTGCAATTGAGTTTGATCTTCTGGTGACTATTAGACGGTAAGTGCTTTAAACCGCTTCACTACACCGAAGGTATCTAATCTAAGTTAGTCAAGTTTGCAGTTGTTCTCGATTAGAATTCTGGAATATTTAATTCGTCTTCTTAGGTGAAGGAATTTCGGGAAGCTGTTCAGTAACTCCGTCTTAGTCGCGCTGTTATCGGTTACATCACCATTTGTATCGCGCATTGAAAGTATTGATTGTGTCTTGCCGCTGGTGTACTTTACGTACAACCAGAATCTACTTGGATTTTCTATCAGATTTCGAGGAACAGTTTAGGTTGTGCAAGCTGTTAAAAGCATCTGGCACTGAATTCGGCTCTAAATTTCGAGCTTCAATAAAACATTGCTAATCTTGGAGATTATGTCGCCATCTCCATCGCATTTCTACGTGTTGTGTTAAAGCAACCATCGCCTCCATTAGCCGCTTTCACATACTGCACGCATACCTTAAATTCAGATACCTACGTCACACTGTACGTCGTCAACAGCGACCTTGCTGTGTCCCAAGAAGACGTGTGTCTACACACGGGGAAGCCCAAAGACAAGGAAGAATACAACGGCCCCAGGCGTCTCCGTGGGTTCCACTACAGTTGCAAGATGGACGACACTCTTGCATTTAGTCTGTAAGATGGCGACAGTGCTCAGTGGGAGAGCTGATGCTCGTTCCAAAGGCTCCACAACTTACTCCAGGGCACAGAATTTTTCATATTCCGAGAACGGTATTCGACAACTAACAATTACACTGAGATGGGGTTAGAGGAAGAGTGTCTTGGCAAGTGTGTGGTCTTACTCGAAATCAACAGAAGTTACAAACAGAGTGGTAGAATTCTAGCTGACTAATAAAAAATAAGGATAATCCCACGATGAATTTTGCAGAACTCCAGGACAGACAGTTTTCGATATACCACTACTGTGGCATACTCTGACTCTACACATGTCAGACATTTCAGTTTCTGCTGGAAGGTCTCTAAAGACTCGAGCGTGCTTATAAATGATAGTTGCCAGTCAGAGTCATTGCTGGTTAATGCCCGGTGCCGTTCAGCCTAGCCACAGCTGCATGGAAGTAACATCAGGCAGAAACTGACGTATCACGCCTGCTGCAGGAAAACGAATTCTCAGCACCAACACACCACCTGTGCGGCATATGGTGGGGAAATACATTAAGTCGTCCCAATAAAAGTCCTCCCTTTTAACGTCTAGAATTTACTACAATCCAGGAAAACAACTCTGAGTCACCCTACGAGGTGCATTCAAGTTATAAGGCCTCCGATTTTTTTTTCTCCGGACTGGAAAGAGATAGAAACATGCGCATTATTTTAAAATGAGGCCGCGTTCATTGTCAATACGTCCCAGAGATGGCAGCACCGTACGGCAGATGGAATTTTACCGCCAGCGGCGAGAATGAGAACTGTTTTAAATACTTAAAATGGCGACGTTTTCCTTATTTGAACAGCGTGCAATCATTCGTTTTCTGAATTTGCGTGGTATGAAACCAACTGAAATTCATCGACAGTTGAAGGAGACATGTGGTGATGGAGTTATGGATGTGTCGAAAGTGCGTTCGTGGGTGCAACTGTTTAATGAAGGCAGAACATCGTGTGACAACAAACCAAAACAACCTCGGGCTCGCACAAGCCGGTCTGACGACATGATCGAGAAAGTGGAGAGAATTGTTTTGGGGGATCGCCGAATGACTGTTGAACAGATCGCCTCCAGAGATGATATTTCTGTGGGTTCTGTGCACACAATCCTGCATGACGACCTGAAAATGCGAAAAGTGTCATCCAGGTGGGTGCCACTAATGCTGACGGACGACCATATGGCTGCCCATGTGGCATGTTGCCAAGCAATGTTGACGCGCAACGACAGCATGAATGGGACTTTCTTTTCGTCGGTTGTGACAATGGATGAGACGTGGATGCCATTTTTCAATCCAGAAACAAAGCGCCAGTCAGCTCAATGGAAGCACACAGATTCACCGCCACCAAAAAAATTTCGGGTAACCGCCAGTGCTGAAAAAATGATGGTGTCCATGTTCTGGGACAGCGAGGGCGTAATCCTTACCCATTGCGTTCCAAAGGGCACTACGGTAACAGGTGCATGTTTTGAAGAACAAATTCCTTCCTGCACTGCAACAAAAACGTCCGGGAAGGGCTGCGCGTGTGCTGTTTCACCAAGACAACGTACCCGCACATCAAGCTAATGTTACGCAACGGTTTCTTCGTGATAACAACTTTGAAGTGATTCCTCATGCTCCCTACTCACCTGACCTGGCTCCTAGTGACTTTCGGCTTTTTCCAACAATGAAAGACACTCTCCGTGGCCGCACATTCACCAGCCGTGCTGCTATTGCCTCAGCGATTTTCCAGTGGTCAAAACAGACTCCTAAAGAAACCTTCGCCGCTGTCATGGAATCATGGCATCAGCGTTGTGAAAAATGTGTACGTCTGCAGGGCGATTACGTCGAGAGGTAACGCCAGTTTCATCGTTTTCGGGTGAGTAGTTAATTAGAAAAATAATCGGAGGCCTTAGAAATTGAATGCACCTCGTACTTTAAATGGGCAATCGCTGTTTATAAATCTTTGTGTATGGCGGGAATCGTTAATTACTTTGATTTTACTGTTACAGAATAAGAGGTTAAGTAATTTTGAAGAACTAAAATTATTTTAGCCACTGTCCAGAAGGTATTCATATATTCAAGCAGAATTAAATGCTATTATGATGTAATTTAATTACATTACTGCTGCCAAAGCACGTATTCATTGAATTTTGTTTATTATAAATCCCAAATGCAAGGGCTTTCTTTAAAGTAGTGTCTTTGATTGCAGTATGCCAATTTCGTGCATTATTTATAACTGACTAAGAATGAGTAAGGCAATGCAGTCCACTCGGTTAGCCGTGCGGTCTAACGCACTGCTTTCCGGCCTGGAAGGCGTGCCGGCCCCATCACGAATCTGTCCGGCGGATTGGTGTCGAGGTCCGATGTGCCGGCCAGTTTGTGGATGGTTTTTAAGTCGGTTTTTTAATCTGCCTCAGCGGATGCGGGCTGGGTCCCCTTACCTCCGCCTCAGTCGGCGATTGCTGAGCAAACATTTTCTCTATGTACGCGTACACCATAATTACTCTACCTCGCGAACACTGGGTTACACTCGTCTGGTGTGAAACTTTCCCGGGAGGCGGGGGGGGGGGGGGTGGTCCACTGGGGGCCGAACCACACAATAACCCTGGGTTCGGTGTGGGGCGGCGGTGGGGTGAGTGGACTGCTGTGGTCTGTTGTGAACCACTGAGAGCTACGGCTGGGACGATGCCTCTCCGTCGTTTCTAGGTCCCTAGTTCCATACCATACCACACCAAGGCAATGCAACTGTCACCAAACAATTTGGCCAGAGCCGCTTAATAAAACACACCACATCAAACAGATCAATTTGTGGGTAATGGAAAGTACTTCACAATGTACGCTAAGCCATACAGGGTTAACATTTCAGAATTTTATGTGAGGACAGCACTGCATGAAGTGACGCTAAAACCACTATTTCTGTAATGGCTGCTCAGCGCAGAAGTAACACGTCAAATCCCGGGTAATATTTACTGAACGCTATTGGGGTGCACTGCAAAAGAGAATAGCAATAAAACTAGTACTCATTTTTGAATTAGACTCTAGATATCTGTGTCTGGTTGTGGCCAATGTAGGGTAGATGATAGAGAGGAAAGGGGAGATATTAAACCATTATTTATTTATTTTCACGTTTACTTGAAGGCATCACCTCTGGCGGTCTATTCCTTCCGTTTTTCATGTTATATTTGGTAGATGAAGTTTTGCTTCTCGTATCTATAACGCTTTTAGATACCACATCGTAACATTTCAGCATCTGTAACGCTGTTTGGCGACACCCCTGTAGTTCCGTTTTTTTAATTAGTCATATATGTTATTTGAGGAAACAGTTTAGTTGCCCTTTTCCTGCCTCCTCTAAGATATCTACGACCGTCTCATTTAAGAGGTGTACTGATCAGGTAACTCAAGTTTGACTAACAAACATGTTTGCTTATAGTTACACGACGTCATTCTTAAATTTGAAATACTGATTTTTGCGATTTGTTGTTCTACTTTTTTTTAAGTGTAGTTGCTGACAGGCATGTGAATAAATCGTGCTGAATACGTTTCTGGCTACAGTTTTCTTTGCAGTCTCCTATACAGAGCTTGTACTCTATGTTGCCAAGATGTCTCCTGTAGTTCGCCTAAAAGTGTTTGACCCCGTGACAAAACTGTGCAGTTGCTGCATCAAGCAAGCTACCTTGATAACAACAATTACTTTCGGTGGTAGGTAGTTTTCTTCCTGCCACATTTATGTTTACGCTCAGTATTTTTGGTAACTATATCGTTTCTCACTTTTTTTAAATATCCCATCAGTTCATTAAGCCATAAATTTTATACAGTAAATATTACACCTTACAAGCTTGTTATTTTTAAACTGCTCTAAAATGTTATTTTTACAGACTTGTAAATTCCGATGGTAGGACCGGACCAGAGGTTCAGCCAAGGGATCTGTGCATTCCAAATAAGGCCCTGGCTTGATAGAAGTTTTTTTCTTTTTTTTTATTGTACGTTTAGGTGGTATGCAAGCGTTGTCATCTGAAAAAAAAGCCTGTACAGGTCACCCATCTAACTTATATTCATGAAAAAAAAGACCCGCAGCGACGGAGACTTCTTTGGTAGGGCAGCGCAAGCGACCGGAGCCCAGATGCGCCGCCGCATCTGTTCCGCCGCTGTTGCCGGGGTCCCCTTCTCCCCTGCCCCCTCCAGCTGCTGACGACGCATCGCGGCGCGTATCGCGGCCTAGGCAGTGCCCACGCGGCGACTATATTTACTCGCTCCGTTCTGCTCCCGCTGCGTTCGCTGACGCCTGGCTGAGCTCTCCAACGCCACAGTTCACTCGCCTGACGTCGAATACTTCACTCGCCTACATCACTTTCCACATAGACCAAAAGTGGCTTACAGTCTATATGGCATGCAGCTCAAACCATGCACATCGTCACCCTGAATACACATCTCCGTCTACACTCCACAGCTCGCGAAACTCTGTGTGGCGGAGGGTATTTCGCTTACAACAGTCGTCACCCTCGCTTTTCCTATCAAGTTTCTAGTCTCAAGTGGTTCGGGAGAAAAATGACTGTTGGGAAGTCCCGGTTGGTGCCCTTGAATCGATTTTACTATCACGGCCATTTCGCGAGATATACACTACTGGCTATTAAAATTGCTACACCAAGAAGAAATGCAGTTGATAAAAGGGTATTCATTGGACAAATATATTACACTAGAACTGACATGTGATTACATTTTCACGCAATTTGGGTGCATAGATCCTGAGAAATCAGTACCCAGAACAACAATCTGTGGCCGTAATAACGGCCTTGGTACGCCTCGGATTGAGTCAAACAGAGCTTGGATGGCGTGTACAGGTACAGCTGTCCATGCAGCTTCAACAATATACCTCAGTTCATCAAGACTAGTGACTGGCGTATTGTGACGAGCCAGTTGCTCGGCCACCATTGACCAGACGTTTTCAAATGGTGAGAGATCTGGAGAATGTGCTGGCCAGGACAGCAGTCGAACATTTTCAGTATCCAGAAAGGCCCGTACAGGACCTGCAACATGCGGTCGTGCATTATCCTGCTGAAACGTACGGTTTCGCAGGGATAGAATGAAGGGTAGAGCCACGGGTCGTAACATCTGAAATATAACGTCCCCTGTTCAAATGGCCGTCAATGCGAACAAGAGGTCACCGAGACGTGTAACCAATTGCACCCCATACCATCACGCCAGGTGATACGCCAGTATGGCGATGACGAATACACGATTCCAATGAGCGTTCACCGCGATGTCGCCAAACACGGATGCGACCATCATGGTGCTGTAAACAGAACCTGGATTCATCAGAAAAATGACGTTCTGCCGTTCGTGCACCCAGGTTCGTCGTTGAGTACACCATCGCAGGCGCTCCTGTCTGTGATGCAGCGTCAAGGGTAACCGCAGCCATGGTCTCCGAGCTGATAGTCATGCTGCTGCAAACGTCGTCGAACTGTTCGTGCAGATGGTTGTTCTCTTGCGAACGTCCCCATCTGTTGACTCAGGGATCGAAACGTGGCTGCACAATCCGTTACAGCCACGCGGATAAGATGCCTGTCATCTCGACTGCTAGTGATACGAGGCTGTTGGGATCCAGCACGGCGTTCCGTATTACCCTCCTGAACCCACCGATTCCATATTCTGCTAATAGTCATTGGATAATGCTGATACATGTTGAAACAACGCTCTTGTGGGCGGTTTGCGGGTTTAAATCACCTCAGGGTATGACCATGCGGTGCATTTGACCTGCGGCCGTCGCACGGTGGCGCTGGCAGCAGTCCACACACGCAGAGGTGTGTTGGTGCATGTCAGAGTACGCTGCAGCGAGTAAGTGTGCAGACGTTTTCAGACGTGCTTATCGTAGTTATGTGTTGAAAATGGCTCAAAGAACACACATTGATGACGTTATGAGGGGTAGAATACTAGGGCGACTGGAGGCTGGTCAAACACAGCAGGACGTAGCACGGGCCCTCCGTGTGCCACAAAGTGTGATCTCAAGATTATGGCAAAGATTCCAGCAGACAGGCGCTACAGTACGGGACGTTCACAGTGTACAACACCACAAGAAGACCGATATCTCACCATCAGTGCCCCCAGACGGCCACGGAGAACTGCAGGTAGCCTTGCTTTCGACCTTACCGCAACCACTGGAACAGTTGTCTCCAGACAAAAAGTCTACAGACGACTGAACAGACATGGTTCATTCGCCCGGAGACCTGAAAGGTGTATTCCACTGATCCCTTGCCACAGGAGAGCCCGTAAAGCCTGGTGTCAAGAACACAGTACATGGTCATTGGAAAAGTGGTCCCAGGTTATGTTCACGGACGAGCTTAGGTATAGTCTAAACAGTGATTTTCGCCGGGTTTTCATCTGGCGTGTACCAGGAACCAGATACCAACCCCATAATGTCCTTGAAAGGGACCTGTATGGAGGTCGTGGTTTGATGATGTGGGGTACATGCGGCCTGTGTACGTGTTCATGGTGATCATATCCCATACTGACGTCCGGGTACATGCGCAGGAAACGGTGGCGTTTTGTAGCACGTGTGTTTCGGTACGGTTTTCTCAACTTATCATCAATACAGTTCTGTTTCGCGTGTGTTCCCTACATGTCAATGCTATTAGTGCCAGTTTTGTGTAGTGCCACGTTGAGTGGCACCACATTATGCAGTTATCCTTAATTTATGAGCATGAGTGTATATCATTACATGGTAACTCAACACCGGCGGCCAGAAGACTGCATTCGATGGGTACTGTTTTGTGAATGGCTTTTGAATATCCACCACTTTATAAAAAACGTGATACGGACTGATGAATCTAGCTTCACTCGGGAAGGTATTTTCAACGTCCACAACAGCCACACGGCACCCGTGAAAGTGGCATAAAACCTACGGGTTGGAATCGTAGGGAGGAATGCTTTTGGGTCCTCACCTATCGGTAGCACATTAGAAAGCGTTACACTTCGCGTTCGGCGACGGGTTTTGGCATCATGTTGCACCATCATACTTTAGAATGAGTGTAAGAAGCGTTTCCAGGAAAATGGACTGGTCGTGGAGGTCCAATGTTCTGGCCTCCGCCACTAGATTTTTATTTGTGGGACCATTTAAAGGTACAAGTTTATAGCACTCTACCCACGGATGTACACGACCGAACAGCTCGCGTGCATGCCGCTGCCGCAACGGTGGATTCAGGCGTGTTGGGTAGGGTCCAGCAAAGTATGATTCAGCAAGTGGCGCAGTGTTTGCAAATGCATTGTGGTCGCTTTGAATATCATCTCTAACGTGGACGTTTCTCGTACGTGTACACATCGGCTCTGTGAAGATTAGCTGGACACCAGATGTACAGAACTGAATCATAGTGCGTAGCATAATGTGCAATCTAGTGTAGTCTGCCTAGTGTTGGATACTACATCCACTATTATTTTCTATAGGCTGTATTTGTCTCATAGCCGAAACAAAGTGGCCGTTTACGTTTGAGAGGCGTTCATGTCATATCTTAATGTTCAAGTAATGGTAACAGTAACGGAAAGAAACACTTGAGATGTCGCGTTATGGGGGTGTAAGTTGGATACAATTTGCTGTTTTAACCGAAAAAAAAAAGTTTGGGGCGAACGAGAATCTAACATCGGTGAGTCTGCATATCCGTTCCCCACAGCATTGCCTCGTCTCACTGAGCTAGTGGGACAGTTCCGGCACAGCGCAGAGTTCATGCTACCTGTTCTTGGCCACGCTGCACACTGTTACGTCGTTGCAAGGCCTTGTTTTGTAAATCGCATTTCTGTCAAACCTATTGGCAGGACTAGGTTTTGATAGATACATTTTGTCTTCAATTGGAATGAGGAAATCGCGAAATATACTGAGGGTCTCACTGAGACCTTCACAGACCGGAATTACTCTCCCTATCTTGCGCAAAATCGGTTCCCCTGTGCCTTATCTCTCCCTCCAGTCAGCCACCACCTTCCTAAGTCCCACCGTTCGCCCACGGAGCTGCATTCCATTCCCCTATTAATATCACCCAGGAATGGAGCAAATGAATCACATTCTCAGCCAGCGTTTCGACTACCTCTCATCGTGCCCTGAAATGAGGCCAAGTGCGGCAATTTCTGTTCCCCCTGTATATAAGAGGAACAGAGACGAATGGGCAATCATTACCCGCAAATGGGAAGTACACTGACGTAGCTGATTTTGCGAAAGGGCAGACTGTTAAGGTCCAGTGCCTAGGCGCGAGCATCTCCGACAAGGTGAAGCAGAGAGGTTGCCGCGTGCTACTTTCGTGAACATTTATGGAAAGTGGACAGTAAAACCACGCGTAGTGGACAAGATGTTGGCCGTCCACGCTTGATCACAGAATGTGGCAGATCTGACGACTGAGTACAATTCTCGTGCAGGCACAAATGTTTCTGACCACACCCTTCAGCGCATATGTGGAACGTGGGACTCCACAACAGACGACCCTTGCGATTTCCCATGTTGACCTAACGTAATTGTCAATTGCCATTGCAGTGGGCACGCGATCATCAAGACCGTGGATCGATGTTAATGTGTCGCCTGATCGGATGAATCACGTTTCTTGGCAGCTGTGGTAGTTATCAAAGACGCCATGACAGCTAAGGACAAAGTGAACATTACTGCGGACCACATGCTACAGTGGTTTGAAGCGCACGATAGTCAACTCACGTTAATACACTCATACTCATAAATTAAGGATTATGCTGATACATGGCGAAACAACGCTCTGGTAGGCGGTTTGCGCTTTTAAAACACCTCCGAGTATGACCATGCGGTGCATTTGACCTGCGGTCGTCGCACGGTGGCGCTGGCAGCAGTCCACATACGCAGCGGTGTCTTGGTGCAGGTCAGAGTACGGTGCAGCGAGTAAGTGTGCAGCCGTTTTCAGACGTGCTAATGGTGACTGTGTGTTGAAAATGGCTCAAAGAACACATATTGATGACGTTATGAGGGGGTCGAATACTAGGGCGACAGGAGGCTGGTCAAACACAGCAGGTCGTAGCACGGGCCCTCCGTGTGCCACAAAGTGTCATCTCAAGATTATGGTAACGATTCTAGCAGACAGAAAACAGATTCCAGCAGACAGGCGCTACAGTACGGGACGTCCACAGTGTACATCATCACAAGAAGACCGATATCTCACCATCAGTGTCCGCAGACGGCCACGGAGTACTGCAGGTAGCCTTGTTCGGGACCTTACTGCAGCCACTGAAACAGTTGTCTCCAGACACAGTCTACAGACGACTGAACAGACATGGTTTATTCACCCGGAGATCTGCAAGGTGCATTCCACTGACCCCTGGTCACAGGAGAGCCCGTAAAGCCTGGTGTCAAGAACACAGTACATGGTCATTGGAAAAGTGGTCCCAGGTTATGTTTACAGACGAGTCCAGATATAGTCTGAACAGTGATTCTCGCCGCGTTTTCATCTAGCGTGAACCAGGAACCAGATACCAACCCCTTAATGTCCCTGAAAGGAACGTGTATGGAGGTCGTGGTTTGATGGTGTGGGTGGGATTATGATTGGTGCACGTACACCCCTGCATGTCTTTGACAGAGGAATTGTTAACAGGTCAAGTGTGTCGGGACGTCATTTTGCACCAGTATGTTCGCCTTTTCAGGGGTGCAATGGGTCCCACCTTCCTCTTGATGGATGATAACTCACGGCCACACCAAGCTGCCAACGTGGGGGAGTACCTTGAAACAGAAGATATCAGGCGAATGGGGTGGCCTGCCTGTTCTCCAGACCTAAACCCCATCGAGCACGTCTGGGATGCTCTCGGTCGACGTATCGCTGCACGTCTTCAACCCGTTCGACACTTCAGGAGCTCCGACAGGCACTGGTGCAAGAATGGGAGGCTATACCGCAGCAGCTGCTCCACCACCTGATCCAGAGTATGCCAACCCGTGGTGCGGCCTGTGTACGTGTGCATAGTGATCATATCCCATATTGATGTCGGGGTACATGAGCAGTCAACAGTGGCGTTTTGTAGCACATGTGTTTCGGGACGGTTTTCTCAACTTATCACCAATACTGTGGACTTAACAGATCTGTGTCGTGCGTGTTCCATATGTGTCTACGCTATTAGCGCCAGTTTTGTGTAGTGCCACGTTGTGTGGAACCACATTCTGCAATTATCCTTAATTTATGAGCATGAGTGTAGATTGGTCATCAAATCACCCTGATTTTAATCCAATGGAACATATATGTGTGGCGTTACTGGCTGCCAACTCCGTGCACACAGAGCACCTATCCATAATGTATGGCAACTTACGAGTAGATATCTGGTGCCACTTTGCTCCGGAAATCCACTAAGGACTTGTCTAATACACGCCACACACAATCTCTGCCTTATTGTGCTTCAAATATGAACCAACAAGTTATTCAGCAGGCGGTGATAATATTTTGGCTCATGACTAAGTTTTCTGACTTTTCTCTGAACGTAGGCTCTGAGAATTTTATCAGTAAAGCACACCGAGATTAACAGTGCGTCTGCCACTGGAGGTGGATGACCAACTCTACGACCATTTCCTGCTTATATGAGAGACATTCAGTAAGTAATGCAACCCATTTTTTCTCACATCAGGTTGGTTTTTTAGCCAAATGGCTCTGAGCACTATGCGACTTAACTTCTGAGGTCATCAGTCGCCTAGAACTTAGAACTAATAAAACCGAACTAATAAAAGGACATCACACACATCCATTTTTTAGCCAGTTTCCCACATGCCACGAAGTGAATAATGGACTAGTACCCAATTCCCGCTTGAGCTACTTGATTAGGAAATATTTAGAAAACTCTCTCTCACTTTGGCATAATTAACACTATACGCAGGCAGTTGAGGTACATGTGTCCAGACAATGACGATGGAAGGAGCGGAGACGTGGGTATAACGGGATGACGACACGAAAGGCACATTAGAATGGAGTAGCCCTAATTTAGTAAGGGACACATACCTAGGAAGTAATACGTCAGTGTCTGCTGAACGAGTATTTTGCAACCAGTGTCTTTCGTTGCTAACTGTAGTTCCTAATGATCCTTTCAGTCACTCCCTCTGTCTGGCGTCCGTCTTTCCTACGATTAAATCGCTTCGTACGCACATTTTTTTTTTGTTTGTGGTTTTAGGGCGCAAAACTTCTATGGTCATTAGCGCCCAGCCCGTGACGTAGGAAACAGGAAAAAAACGAAATTTAAAATCAGCAGCAATGGGAACAAAGTCATAAAATTTGAGAAACTAAAGGCAGAAGGAATGCTTAAAAATCCACTATAAAAAGGGGTTGGTTGTCCCCAAAAAAAGCTTCAAATGACTGACGTCATTTCACTGTCACTAATAAACTGTAGAACGCGGTCAGCTGAGCGCGTGTCATCTGCTAAAATCGACGATAGATCAGGCGATAGCTGTAGACGGGAGCGTAACGGATTAAAATAGGGGCATTCAATTAAAAGGTGTCTGACCGTCCACAGCTGAGAGCAGTGGGGACAGAGTGGGGGAGAATCACCGCTTAAAAGATGTCGATGGCTAAAAAGACAGTGCCCTATCAGGAGTCTAGCTAAAATTACCTCCTCCCGACGACGCGTTCGGGAGGAAGAGGTCCAAGCGCAAGGAAGGGCTTTCACTTCCCGCAATTTATTATGGGAAAGTGTCGACCAATGCGCATGCCATAAATGAGCAACTTGGCAACATAAACCGCTCCGGAGATCGGTAAACGGAAGAGACTGAATAGCTGGCCGAGGAAGAGAGACTGCAGCCTTGGCCGCTATATCGGCCGCCTCACTCCCACAGATACCAGCGTGTCCCGGGAGCCAGAGGAACGCCACTGAGACGCCCCCCAGGTGGAGCAAGCGCAGACAGTCCTGAATCCGGTGGACCAGAGGGTGCACAGGGTAAAGAGCTTGGAGACTTAGGAGAGAGCTGAGAGAATCTGAGCAGATTACGTACTGTATCCGCTGATGGCGGCGGATGTAGTGGACAGCCTGGAGAACAGCGTAAAGCTCCGCAGTATAAACCGAACACTGGTCGGGAAGCCGAAAGTGATTTGGGGTGTCGCCAACAATATAGGCACTCCCTACACCTAACGATGTTTTCGAGCCATCGGTGTAAATAAATGTGGCTTCCGTCATTTGTGCACATAGAGCAGCAAATGCCCGACGGTAAACAAGTGTAGGGGTACCATCCTTGGGAAATTGACATAGGTCTCTGAGCAAGTCGATCCGGGGACGGAGCCAAGGCGGTGCCGTACCCCAAGTTGTCAAGAAGGTTTTAGGAAAGCGGAAGGAAAGAGAATGAAGCAGTTGACGGAAGCGGACTCCCGGGGGTAGGAGGGAGGAGGAGCGGCCTGCATACCCGACATCAAAGGAGGCGTCGAAAAAAAGGTCATGGGCTGGATTAGCAGGCATGGAAGACAGATGGCTAGCATAACGACTCAGAAGGACTGCCCGCCGATTGGACAGCGGAGGTTCAGCAGTCTCAGCATAAAGGCTTTCCACAGGGCTGGTGTAAAAAGCTCCAGACACTAAACGTAATCCACGGTGGTGGATAGAGTCGAGACGCCGAAGAATAGACGGCTGAGCAGAGGAGTAGACTATGCTTCCATAGTCCAATTTCGAGCGCACTAAGGCGCGATAGAGGCGGAGAAGGACCACTCGGTCCGCTCCCCAGGAGGTACCATTCAGGACACGGAGGGTGTTAAGGGAACGCAGACAGCGAGCCGAAAGATAGGAAACGTGGGAGGACCAGCACAGTTTTCTGTCAAACATAAGACCCAAGAATTTAGCGACGTCGGAAAACGGAAGGTTGACAGGACCTAGATGTAAGGAGGGCGGAAGAAACTCCTTACGTCGCCAAAAATTAACACAAACTGTCTTACTGGGTGAGAAACGGAAGCCGGTTTCGATGCTCCACGAGTGGAGGCGATCGAGACATCCTTGAAGACGTCTTTCAAGAAGGCTGGTCCGTTGAGAACTGTAGTAGATCGCAAAATCGTCCACAAAGAGGGAGCCCGAGACATCAGGACGGAGACAATCCATAATTGGATTAATGGCGATGGCAAACAGTACAACACTCAGCACGGAGCCCTGGGGTACCCCGTTTTCTTGGGAGAAAGTACGGCAGAGAGTAGTGTTCACCCGCACCCTAAATGTGCGCTCTGCCATAAATTCGCGAAGAAAAAGGGGCAGCCGGCCTCGAAAGCCCCAAGAGAACAGTGTGCGGAGGATGCCTGTCCTCCAACAGGTATCGTATGCTCTCTCCAGATCAAAAAATATTGCTACCGTTTGGCGTTTCCGGAGAAAATTGTTCATGATATAAGTGGAGAGAGCAACAAGATGGTCAACGGCAGAACGATGCTTTCGGAATCCGCATTGGGCTGGTGTTAAAAGACTGCGGGATTCCAGCCACCAAGCTAAACGGTAATTCACCATACGCTCCAAAACCTTACAGACACTACTCGTGAGAGAAATGGGGCGATAGCTAGAGGGGAGATGTTTGTCCTTTCCAGGTTTCGGAACGGGAACGACAATAGCTTCCCGCCATCGCCTGGGAAAGGTACTGTCGGTCCAAATTCGATTATAAAGGCGAAGGAGGTAACGCAGGCTATGGGTTGATAAATGCAGCAACATTTGGACATGGATACCATCCGGTCCTGGGGCGGAGGAGCGAGAAGAAGAGAGGGCATGTTGGAGTTCCCGCATGGACAAAACAGTATTGTAGCTTTCATGATTTTGAGAGGAGAAAGCAAGATGTCGCACTTCCGCTGCACGTTTCTTCGGGAGAAACGCTGGCGGGTAATTTGAAGAGCTCGAAATCTCAGCAAAGTGCTGACCCAATGAGTTAGAAATTGCGACGGGGTCCACTAAGGTATCATGCGCGACAGTGAGCCCAGAGACCCGGGAGAAACTAGGCGCGCCTGAGAACCGTCGAAGCCGACTCCAAACTTCCGAGGAGGGAGTGAAGGTGTTAAATGAGCTAATAAAGAATTTCTAGCTTGCCTTCTTGCTATCGCGGATGACGCGACGGCATCGCGCACGGAGCTGCTTATATCGGATACAGTTGGGCAAAGTGGGATGGTGACGGAAAATGCGAAGAGCACGTCGCCGCTCACGTATTGCGTCACGGCATGCCTCGTTCCACCAAGGAACTGGGGGGCGCCGGGGCAATTCGGAGGTGCGTGGTATTGAACGTTCCGCAGCTGTGAGAATAACGTCGGTAACATGTGTGACCTCATCGTCGACGCTGGGAAAGCGACGGTCATCGAATGTCGCTAGAGACGAAAAAAGTGTCCAATCGGCTTGGGCAAACTTCCAGCGTCGCGAGCGCATATATGGCAGTTGAGGCTGCAGTATAAGAACACATGGAAAGTGGTCACTCGAGTGTGTATCATCAAGGGCGAACCATTCGAAGCGCCGAGCTAGCGGAACAGTACCGACCGCAAGGTCCAAATGAGATAAATTTGTCGTGGAGGCAGACAAAAATGTGGGGACCCCAGTGTTGAGGCAGACTAGATCCGCTTGGTGGAAGACGTCTAGCAATAGTGAGCCACGTGGACAAGGATGTGGAGATCCCCAAAGCGGGTGGTGGGCATTGAAGGCCCCAACCAGCAAATAGGGGGGTGGAAGCTGATCAAGAAGATGAAGGAGATCAGCTCGTGCCATTGGTGTGGACGATGGAATGTATACCGTACAAAGAGAGAACGTGTATCCAGAAAGGGAAAGACGGACGGGGACAGCTTGGAAGGAGGTGTTTAAGGGGATTGGGTGATAATGGAGAGTATCATGGAGCAGAATCATGAGTCCTCCATGGGCTGGAGTGCGTTCAACAGAGGGGAGGTCATATCGGACAGACTGAAAATGAGGGAGAACAAAGCGGTCATGGGGACGCAGCTTTGTTTCCTGAAGACAGAAGATGACCGGCGAGTAGGATCGTAAGAGGATCGACAATTCATCCCGATTGGCTCGAATGCCGCGGATATTCCAGTGGATAATGGACATAGGATTAACAGAAAATGGAGGAACGTGACCAAGGGTGCTGTCAACTCAACGACTGCTCAGAGCTTGCGACCGACAGCATGGAATGGCATTCAGTCGAAGGCAGAAGATCCTGATCCATAGGTTGGTCAGGAGCAGCTCCTGCCACCAACGATCGGCCAGTTGACCGGCCACCAGCAGTGCGCCTCGGCGACACAGAAGACGGCCGAGGGCGATTTCCGCCAGGTGGTGCAGTAGATGGGACACGCCTTGGCGGAGAAGGAGAGGAACTGTGTTTCTTTGTAGCCTTCTTGGAAGTATGATGTTTATATGAAGGAGGAACCGATGGTTGTGAAGTTGTGGTACGTAAAAACTCTTCACGAGAATGCTCTTTTTTCGAAGACTTGGCGTCTGACTTTTGGGCTCGAGATTTAGCAGAACCCGACGAAGGGTGAGCCATAGAGTGGGCAGGCGAAAGAGGTGAGGTTGAACGGGCGATCTTTGCGCTGGCCGATCTGACGACCGTGGTACTAAAGGTGAGGTCGCAAGTCTGCGTGGCCGCCTCCTTTGTTGGCCGAGGAGAAGCGAGGACAGTGCTGTATTTTCCTTTCTGAGGCACGGTGGGCTGTCGACTGGCGAGTAACTTTCGAGCAGCAAAGGTCGACACCTTTTCCTTCACTCTTATTTCCTGGATGAGCTTTGCGTCCTTAAAAACGGGGCAATCTCGAGAGGAAGCAGCGTGGTCACCCATACAGTTGATGCAGCGAGGGGATGGAGGTGGACAAGCACCCTCATGGGCATCCTTGCCACACGTAACACATTTGGCCGGATTGGAACAGGACTGGCTGGTGTGATTGAACCGCTGGCATCGATAGCAACGCGTAGGGTTTGGGACATAAGGGCGAACGGAAATTATCTCATAGCCTGCTTTGATTTTTGATGGGAGTTGAACTTTGTCAAATGTCAAGAAGACAGTGCGGGTTGGAATGATGTTTGAGTCAACCCTTTTCATAACCCGATGAACAGCCGTGACGCCCTGGTCAGACAGGTAGTGCTGAATTTCTTCGTCAGACAATCCATCGAGGGAGCGGGTATAAACGACTCCACGCGAGGAATTTAAGGTATGGTGCGGTTCCACCCGGACAGGGAAGGTGTGGAGCATAGAAGTACGCAGCAATTTTTGAGCCTGGAGGGCACTGTGTGTTTCTAACAACAGGGTGCCATTCCGTAATCTGGAACAAGACTTTACAGGACCCGCAATTGCGTCGACACCTTTCTGAATAATGAAAGGGTTGACCGTGGAAAAGTCGTGACCTTCGTCAGACTGAGAAACAACAAGGAACTGTGGCAACGATGGAAGAACCGTCTGTGGCTGAGACTCAGTGAACTTACGTTTGTGAGCAGACATAGTGGAAGGTGAGGAAACCATTGCGGAAGAATCCCCCATGATTACCGGCGTCTCCGATGGCGCGCTCCTCCCTAGTGGGGGCCCTCACCGAGGGCACACCTGCCTTAGGTGATTGTTCACACCTCAGGTCACACCTCCCGACAAACGGACGGAGGGACCAATCGGCACTTTCGGAAGGTATCAGCTCGGGTAATCACCCCTCCCTGGGCCTGGCCGTTACCAGGGGGTACGTACGTGTCCTACCTGTCTACCCGGGGTGGGGAATTACGCGTTACCCCGTCACCGGCTACGCATGGAAGTGCGTGGGTCGGCCTTCAGACACGCACAGGGAGGAAAAAAGAGAAAGGGAAAGGAAGGAAGAGGGGGTCTCAAACGCCGCAGCGGAGAAAAGGGCAAGGAGAAGAGGGAAGGAAAAGGGAAGGACAGAGGAAGGACGAGGACTTGCACGTGTAGAAAGCAAGGAATTTGGAACAGTTTCGAGCGTCCGTCTCCGGACGTAGGCACAAACCATACTCCCAGAGGGGGAGAAAGGGAAGGAAAGAGCCAGAGGTGAGGGGGGGGGGCGAAGATAGGGGGACGGGGAGGGATGCGGAAAGGGAAGGGAAGGTATGCAGCCCGGAAAGGAAGGAGGGCCACATTAGCTCGGGGTCCCGTGCTCGCTACGCACGTGTCCACAAAAGAGTTGTGGACCCCCTGGGGGGGGCTTCGTACGCACAGCCGGATATTTAAAGGGTGTGATTGTTCCCAGGAAGCGTTCTGCAGTCGTTCAATCAAGCAAGAACGTGCCTTTTCGCCTAAACGCCGCGCACTTATTTCAATTAAGGGTCAGTCAATTGACGCACCGAACTTTGGATGTCTGCGTTCTGAACAAACCCAAATAATACGCTGCTGGAAATTCCTATCTGCCACTTAGCCTTTAGACCCGACGGTCGTATTTCATACTGTACCAGCAGACAGTTTGTTCGAATGATAGATCGAATCTGTACAAACACCACAACATACAAATTCAGTAACTGTAGATTTGGTGGTCTGCAGTGTGTTGGTGGACCCAAATTTGCCGATAAATAGCCGGCCAGTGTGGCCAAGCGGTTGAAGGCGCTTCAGTCTGGAACCGCGCGACCGCTACGGTCGCAGGTTCGAATCCTGCCTCGGGCATGGATGTGTGTGATGTCCTTAGGTTAGTTAGGTTTAAGTAGTTCTTTCTAGGGGACTGATGACGTCAGATGTTAAGTCCCATAGTGCTCAGAGCCATTTTTACCGATAAATACCTCAGCCACCTTTTGAACAGTGGAACTCTCATATAAACTTGATTGCATTGGGACAAGACTGTATCAGCTCGAATGTTAGAGAGAAGAGCTCACTACTTCGAAGACATTCCGTAAGGGAGTACATGCAAACTTGTAAACAGTGGTGCTGATGAAACACTTCCCTTTCTCCAGCTATTTCTACTCGATTGTAATTAACCATGCTCCGTCCAAATTTTTTTCCCACAGTATGATGATGAGCATCACGTTTTCCTCCCTTTAAGGGCGGAAGTATACGTTGTAACAGACGCAACTGGTTCTCAAACATCCGCCGTTCATCGGATGTTCCCGCAAATATGAGAGTTGATGCGTACATCCTAAGTTAGAAACGCCTCTTTGCTTATTATTAACAGCTCAGCTTCAGTCGAATCAACGACTAGTAAAATAAGGGTCAACGTAATCTGTTCGTAATAATACTCACATTGACGTTGTGGCTGCAAGAAGTCGCTCTTCAGATGACACCACCACCACTACCAATAATAATAAAAATAATAATAATAAAAATAATAATAATAATAATAATAATAGACGATTTTCTTACTTTTCCTTGTTTTGCTGAGGCGTGATTCACGTTTATCTTTCCTTTTATTCTTCTCCAACGGAGGAATCCGTCAACTTGGTTTAGCTTTTTCGGTTGCCATGAATGTATGAGTCTTGCCGGTAACAATTTGCTCCCTTGACTGTGGCACCAGACCAGGTGTATCCTTAGGTCACTCCAAGAACGGGCTACCTTTGCTAAGTAATTTGCCTCCATTTTCACTGTGCCCAACTTGTTTCACAGTAGTCTCGATCTTTTTATGTAATTTTGCGGAACAATCCTGAATTTTCCCTTATATAAGAGATGCTAAATCCAATTTATTAGGGAGCTCAGCAACTCAATGAAAGATGTTATGAACTTATTCCGTAAAACAGAAGCTTATAGAGAGCGGTCACAGAATCAATATAGCCGGTATTGTAGGTATATTCCTTGCTTTATTTAGATTTACTTCTCGCTGGAATTTAAGTACAGACAAGAAATAGGAGGATGATTTAAAGCCTTAAGGTTAAGTAATCTTTGTTTTCTGCTCTGTTGATGCGATGTAAATGCATTTCTCTCGTCCAGATAAGCTTAACAGCTAGTCTTATTTGCTCAACCCAGATTTAGCACCAGGCAGTAAAACGCACCAGTTTCCAAAGCTTTAGTCTCTATCGTTTTACTGCTGGGCACCCAAGAAAAATCTCAAGTCTGTGTGCGTAGATGAATTATACGGGAAAGCCATAAAAACAACCGGTGCAGTCTGTCTAAAATGCAGATACCACATTAATAGGTATCTTCGTTAGCAGGCCGCAAGCTAGCGATCTTTGAGCGTTTCACTGAAGTACTGCATATTCATCAGCAGTTTTATGCATATGGAACGACTCTAATGATCGGCTACTCTTTCCGGGAACTTTAAAAACGAACGAGAGAAAAATCAGAATAATATCAAGAGATATGTAAAAACCTGAGAAATATAATGAACATACAGTAAATTCTCGACCGAGTGTTGTGACTAAAAACAAATGACTAAGAGATCATACTTTTTCCTAGAGCGACAATAATAGGGCAGTGTTCTCGGAATTTCAAATCATGAATCAAATCATTGCATTTACTGAATACCTCTATTGTTGAAATAGCTAACACACAACAATTGTGGTAGCGAAAAATCCATGAGCATTTGGTTCGGACGCTGGTAGTCATGAAAACATTTCGCCGCTAGTATTTGTAGGACTAATAACAGCAGGACTAAATAACAACGGATTGCAGTAGAAGATGCAATTCTCTTTTCTACATCTACAGGGACACTGTGCAAATCACATTTAAGTGCCTAGCACAGGGTTCATCGAACCACCTTCACAATTCTCTATTAATCCAATCTCGTACACCTATATCTTTCCGTACGAGCGATCGTTCCTCCTTATGTAGGTCGGTGTCAACAAAATATTTTCGCATTGGGAGGAGGAAGTTGGTGATTGGAATTTCGTGAGAAGATTCCGTCGCAACGATAAACGCCTTTCTTTTAACAACTTCCAGCCCAAATCCTGTATCATTTCTGTGACGCTCTCTCCCATATTTCGCGATAATACAAAACGTGCTGTCTTCCTGTGAACTTTTTCGATGTACTCCGTCAGTCCTATCTGGTAAGGAACCCACACTGCGCAGCAGTATTCTAAAAGAGGACGGACAAGCGCAGTGTAGGCAGTCTCCTTAGTAGGTCTGTTACATTTTCTAAGTGTCCTGCCAATAAAACGCAGTCTTTCGTTAGCCTTCCCCACAACATTTTCTATGTGTTCCTTCCAATTTAAGTTCTTCGTAATTGTAATACCTAGGTATTTAGTTGAATTTACGGCTTTTAGATTATACTGATTTTTCGTGTAACCGAAGTTTAACGAGTTCCTTTAAGCACTCATGTAGATGACCTCACACGTTTCAGTATTTAGGGTCAACTGCCACTTTTCGCACCCTTCAGATATCTTTTCTAAATCGTTTTGCAGTTTGTTTTGTTCTTTTGGTGACTTTATTAGTCGATAAACAACGGAAGACGGTTGCTCAGATTGTCTCCCAAATCGTTTATATAGATAAGGAACAGCAAAGGGTCTATAATACTACCTTGGGGAACGCCTGCAACCACTTCTGTTTTACACTTTGACTTTCCGTCAATTACTACGAACTGTGACCTCTCTGACAGGAAATCACAAAAAAATGGTTGAATGGCTCTGAGCACTATGGGACTTAACATCTATGGTCATCAGTCCCCTAGAACTTAGAACTACTTAAACCTAACTAACCTATGGGCAACACACAACACCCAGTCATTACGAGGCAGAGAAAATCCCTGACCCCGCCGGGAATCGAACCCGGGAACCCGGCCGCGCAGGCAATCACAAATCTAGTCACATAACTGACGATATTGCATAAGCACGCAATTTCAATACGAGCGGCTTGTGTGGTACAGTGGCAAAAGCCTTCCCGAAATCCAGAAATGCGGTATCAGTTTGAAATCCCTTGTCAATACCACTCAACAATTCATGTGAGTAACGAGCTAGTCGTGTTTCACAGGAACGATGTTTTCTAAACACATGTTGACTGTCAATAGACAGTTTTCTTCGAGGTAATTCATAGTGTTAGAACACACTATATGTTCCAAAGTCCTGCTGCATATCGACGTTAACGATATGGGCCTGTAATTTAGTGGATTACTCCTACTACCTTTCTTGAATATTGGTGTGATCTGTGCAATTTTCCAGTCTTTGGGTACGGATCTTTCGTCGAGAGAACGGTTGTATATGATTGTTAAATAAGGAGCTAATGCATCAGCATACTCGGAAAGGAACCTAATTGGTATACAGTCTGGACCAGAATACTTACTTTTATTAAGTGATTTAAGTTGCTTCACTACTCCGAGGATATTTACTTCTACGTTACTCATGTTGGCAGCTGTTCTCGATTCGAATTCTGGAATATTTACTTCGTCGTCTTTTGTGAAGGCATTTCAAAAGGGCGGGTTTAGTAACTCTGCTTTGGCAGCACTGTCTTCGATAGTGTCTCCATTGCTATCGCGCAGAGAGAGAAGGCATTGATTGTTTCTTGCCGGTAACATACTTGACATACTACCGGAATCTCTTTGGATTTTCTGCCAGGTTTTGAGACAAAGTTTCGTTGTGAAAACTCTTATAAGCATTTCGCATTGAAGTACGCGCTAAATTTCGAGCTTCTGTAAAGGATCGCCAATCTAGGGGATTCTGCGTCTGTTTAAATTTGGCATGTTTGTTTCGTTGTTTCTGCAACAGTGTTCTAAGCTGTTTTGTGTACGAAGGAGGATCAGCTCCGTCGTTTGTTAATTTATTTGGTATAAATCTCCCAGTTGCTGCCGATACTATTTCTTTGAATTTAAGCCACATCTGGTGTACACTTATATTATTAATTTTGAAGGAGTGGATATTGTCTCTCAGGAAGGCGCGAAGTGTATTTTTATCTGCTTTCTTGAATATATATATTTGTCGCTTATTTTTCGAGAATTTGGGGGTTACAATATTCAATCTTTCTATGACAGGCTTGTGTTGACTAATTCCTGAATCGGTTTTGATGGTCGTTATTAACTCAGGCTTATTTGTTGCTAAGAGGTCAAGTGTGTTTTCACAACCGTTTACTACTCGCGTGGGCTCGTGAACTAAGTGCTCGAAATAATTTTCAGAGAATGCGTTTAGCACAATTTCGGGTGATATGCATACCTCCGGAATCAAACATGTATTTTCGCCAACATATCAAGGGTAAATTAAAGTCAACAGCAACTATTATTGTACGAGTCGGGTACGTGTTTGAAATCAAACTCAAGTTTTCTTTGAACCTTTCAGCAACTGGATGATCTAAACTGGGAGATCGGTAAAAGGATCCAATTATTGTTTTATTCCGGTTGCCAACAATGACGTCTGCCCATACTAACACACAGGAAGTATCTACTTCAATTTCGCGCAAGTTAAACTACTTCTGACAGCAACAGACCTAGTTACGAGTTAACAGGTGTAGAAATGTGGTTTGCCTGCTGAGTTGAGCGAGCGAACGGGCGCAGGTCTTTCATCGTGATGCACTCGGCGCGGCCTGTCTTTCTCGTAGGCCTCAGTAGGTAAGAGGTATACGAGGCGCATTCAAGTTCTTAGGCCTCCGATTTCTTTTCTAATTAACTACTCACCCGAAATCGATGAAACTGGCGTTACTTCTCGACGTAATCGCCCTGCAGACGTACACATTTTTCACAACGCTGATGCCATGATTCCATGGCAGCGGCGAAGGCTTCTTTAGGAGTCTGTTTTGACCACTGGAAAATCGCTGAGGCAATAGCAGCACGGCTGGTGAATGTGCGGCCACGGAGAGTGTCTTTCATTGTTGGAAAAAGCCAAAAGTCACTAGGAGCCAGGTCAGGTGAGTAGGGAGCATGAGGAATCACTTCAAAGTTGTTATCACGAAAAAACTGTTGCATAACATTAGCTCGATGTGCAGGTGCGTTGTCTTGGTGAAACAGCACACGCGCAGCCCTTCCCGGACGTTTTTGTTGCAGTGCAGGAAGGAATTTGTTCTTCAAAACATTTTCGTAGGATGCACCTGTTACCGTAGTGCCCTTTGGAACGCAATGGATAAGGATTACGCCCTCGCTGTCCCAGAACATGGACACCATCATTTTTTCAGCACTGGCGGTTACCCAAAATTTTTTTGGTGCTTCCATTGAGCTGAATGGCGCTTTGTTTCTGGATTGAAAAATGGCATCCACGCCTCATCCATTACCACAACCGATGAAAAGAAAGTCCCATTCGTGCTGTCGTTGCGCGTCAACATTGCTTGGCAACATGCCACACGGGCAGCCATGTGTCGTCCGTCAGCATTCATGGCACCCACCTGGATGACACTTTTCGCATTTTCAGGTCGTCATGCAGGATTGTGTGCACAGAACCCACAGAAATGCCAACTCTGGAGGCGATCTGTTCAACAGTCATTCGGCGATCCCCCAAAACAATTCTCTCCACTTTCTCGATCGTGTCTTCAGACCGGGTTGTGCGAGCCCGAGGTTGTTTCGGTTCGCTGTCACACGATGTTCTGCCTTCATTAAACTGTCGCACCCACGAACGCACTTTCGACACATCCATAACCCTATCACCACATGTCTCCTTCGATTGTCGATGAATTTCAATTGGTTTCACACCATGCAAATTCAGAAAACGAATGATTGCGCACTGTTCAAGTAAGGAAAACGTCGCAATTTTAGGCATTTAAAACAGTTCTCATTCTCGCCGCTGGCGGTAAAATTCCATCTGTCTTACGGTGCTGCCATCTCTGTGAGGTATTGACAATGAACGCGGCCTCATTTTAAAACAATGCGCATGTTTCTATCTCTTTCCAGTCCGGAGAAAAAAAAAATCGGAGGCCTTAGAACTTGAATGCTCATCGTAGACTGTTTACTGGCAACTAACTGGTTTCATCGTCTACTTTCTCTCTTATCGGCACCACTAATACTATCGGCCGTCTAAAGGTACGTTGTCCAAGACGCGACGCACACTAGCGACTGCGACGGGTCGCTACGTGACGTCAGAAGTTGCCAGCTGGCGCATGCGCAGTTCGAGTTTGGGATGCGTCGCGCGACTCTTGTGGCAGCTGCCGCAGCACTGCACCAGTGAGCAGTGTTGCGACGGAAGTCGGGCGACACAAAAGACGTGCGGCTGCCAGAAAGATGTCGAGCCAGTCAAGGAAAACTGAAATGAGCCACTCACAGGATGTGATGCTCTGTGAGCTGGTCTCGCAGCGTCCTCGCCTTTACGATTTGAAGAACCCTAAATATAAGGACACTTTGTTCAGAGACAGAATTTGGGAAGAAATTGGTGCACAGTTGAAACTGGCAGGTGAGTGAAATTTACATTATTTTCCCATTAATGCAAATTTTTCAGTCGTGTCGCTATGATTCACATACCACATCATATAAAAAATATAATTGGTGGCAAGAGGATATTAAACGAATTTGAACGTATTTTGCTCTGTTGAAAAACGTAAATTTTTGACATTTGTTGGTTTTGTTAGGACGTCTACTTGGGTATCCTCGTCCAGGTTCAGAAGAAAATACTAGAGGTGAGTGTTTTATCCTCTTCCCAAGAATGAGAAGAAAATATATTGAAGGCAGCATGTCTTTACTTTTAAGAAACCTACAATTCGTGGCATTTTAAATGAAATTGTCAAGAGCATATAGAGAAATATTAGTAACTCATACCGGAGAAATATATGACATAAAATAGTTTCATTAGGTCCAAATGTGTCAGCGAAACAAAACAAATGCATTCTCTATCGTGTGATGACCACATGATTCACGTTGCGCGTCGACAGAACTGGCGGCTAGTCGCGACGCTCCCGGAGATATGAGAGCCCAAATCTCGGAAACGGAGATAGATATCATTCTGATCTCAACTTTAAAAATAATTTCGATATGTTGGCTTCTTTTCATCGGCAACGATGTATGACCTAACGTGAACCATACGCAAAGTAGTCAGCGACCACATTTTTCACTGTACACAATTCAAATTTTATGCAGTATGTTACTTGTAAATTAAGTATCGGAATAACTGTGACGAATATCGGAAAAATAGACACCTCATTATCAAGCTGTGATGTGAAACTGTAAGATACGCAAACATCAATTTTTTGTGCCTTTTACTTTCCTCACAATCGATAGAGAAGTAATACACAGCGAAAAAAACACGCAAAACCGGAAGAGATACATCTCAATTTTTTAAAGTAAAAGGTGAATCTGTATCGAAAAACTAACTCTGAGAGCCGATATAACTTTGTTCCATTAACATACAGTATTTTTTACAGCAAGAAAATCGGAATTCTTATTTTTCTTGTGTATTTGAATCCGCCGCCGCCGACCAGAGATTGGGAAACAGCGACGACTCCTGTCGTGTTGCGGCCTTGTCGCCGTCTGCCAGGGTGGGAAAAGAGGAGGGGGCAGCGTCGTAGTCGCAGCCAACTGTCGCGTCTTGCACAACGTAGCTTAAGCACGTGACGCAGAGTTTGCAACGGAGCGCGTGTGCGGGTACTGACCGTGCATGAGTCGCGCGTCGCGCGCGGCCTCGTCGGCGGCCCGCCGCTCGTCGCTGGCGTCGCCGAACATGAGGAGCGCGGCGGCGCCCGCCCTGGCGGCTGCGCGCACCTTGTCGGCGAGGGCGCAGTCCCCCGAGGTGAGCGGCGCCACGGCCACCCAGGGCTGCGCGTGCGCCTGCGACGGCTGCAGCGAGCACGGCTGCGGCACCGGCACCAGCCGCCCCGACACCGAGCCGCCCGCGCCCGACACGTAGCGCGCGTCCAGCACCGCGCCGCGGCCCTGCCCGGCACACACACACCAACAACAACACGTCAGCGCCGCCGCACAAACCACACCGCAGCAGTACTGTCACGCTAGCCGGGGAACCCAGCGCAGCCCCAACACTTACCATGACAACACTATAAGGCCTGGCCAGACAGAATACGGCCTTGAACCGCAGCCGGCAGGCCGCACTGTTGAATCGCTCATTATTGTAAGGCGGCGGTCACACAGAGTGCGGCTTTGATGCACAGGCATACGGCCTTGCCGCACCGGCCGCCGCCGGGTTATCACAGGTTACAGATTCGCCGGAGCGGCTGCTTGCCTCTGTTGGCGTATTCAACTGCTCTGTGGTCACACTGGAAGCAGCGGCGTGAGGCGGTTTTTGTCTTGCAGCTCATAGGGCATGCATCATGGACACAGAAAGACTTATAGAGGAGGTGAGGGAATACAACTTTTTGTACGATACACGCGATCCTGATTTGGAGGCAGAATACTTTTGCCCTCGATATACTCTCGACAGAAAGCTGGATTCTCAGAAATAGTGTTGTCACTGTGACTCCATAATTTCAAACATCCATAATTTCCAATGTCAACTATTGTAAACTCTGAGTATGGATCAACGATCGCCAGGAGAAGCAGCGAAAAGAATTGTTTGTAACAGAAGAACTGGGCTCCACTATCCTTCGGCCATTTTAACCATCTTTTCCGTCTATGCTTCGAAGGCAGTTCGGAAACCTCCAAAGTTCTACAAATCCTCCTTCAGATTTCTTCCACATCTCTGTTGTAGGAGTAACTAAATACTTGGGCTGTAGAACAGTCCATATTGCCTGGCACACTTGTTCGCAATATCTGAGACTGTTGAACGTCCTAACCGAAAAGAAAAAGCTGTGGTCTGGTGACTGTCGCCTGTAGTCAAGTATCTGGAAAAGATTAAAATCAATTATGCCGATAGAACGAATAGATAAGTTAACGACCAAAGCTATGTTTGTTTAAATTCAATGACAATGTTATGAATACAATGAAATAAAACAATCTATTAAGTAGAAAGTGCTTTCTAGCGGGACATACGGAACTAGATGTTACCATCGTTTGCTGTATTCGTAAACACTGCAGATAAATTTATCACCCCACTCGTAACTACGTTGTGGGATAGCACTTTCTTCCGCCGAACCTTTCATACGATACAACAAAACTGAAATGGAATAATTTATATGACTTCTATTTCAAGCACAAAGAGGCCACAAACGGTAAAACTTACCTCAAACAAACGGCTTGTCTGTGCCTTGTATCAATTGGCTTTCTCCAGTTCGTTGTGCACTTCTCGGTGCTACCTTTTTATCAGGCGATGCATTTCCTCGAAACATTCTCGCGACATACGAAAATATTTGAAGAACCTATCTTTGTCAGACTCTAGATCAATACACAGACGATGGTATTCTCCTAAGCTTTCTCTCTTGCTATCAATGTCGTGCACCCAATATCTCTTCTTCTTGGTGCCATTTCGTATCGCTAGTGCAAGCTATTCATTTCTGCAAAAAAACTCGCACAAAGACAACGTGTCCCGCGTGAAGATTCCAAATCGTCTAGCGCAAGACTATCGCGCTACGCATGCAAACTCAATAATGGGTTTCGGCCCCTTCCACAGTGTAACAGCTGACGCATCAAGAGTCGCTGCGGCCGCCGTTGCCTGTGTGGCGTCCCTGGACGCTGACGGGCCCGGCCTGCCGCTGCGACGGAGGCGCAGCGGTGGGCCGGACCTGTCAGCGGCCAGGGACGCCACACAGGCAACGGCGGCCGCAGCGACTCTTGATGCGTCAGCTGTCACATATTGTCTTGGCATTAGACGATTTGGAAGCTTCACGCGGGACACGTTATCTTTGTGCGAGTCCTTTTACTTATTTATTTATTTATTGTTCCATGGGACCACATTAAGGAGACGTCTCCATGGTCATGGAACGAGTCAATACATGAAATTATAACACGATTGTAGAAACAGATAAAATGAAATATGAGAAACATTCAGGCGACAAGTCGTAAGTTTAAATAAAGAAAATCAACAATGTAACACTGGAATTTGCTTAATTTTTTAGCTCTTCCAGGAGCTCCTCGACAGAATAGAAGGAGTAAGCCATGAGGAAACTCTTCAGTTTAGACTTAAGTGTTTGGGCTACTGCTAAGATTTTTGAGTCCTTGTGGTAGCTTATTGAAAATGGATGCAGCAGAATACTGCACTCCTTTCTGCACAAGAGTCAAGGAAGTGCATTCCACATGCAGATTTGATTTCTGCCTAGTATTAGCTGAGTGAAAGCTGCTAACTCTTGGGAATAAGCTAGTATTGCTAACAACAAACGACATTAAAGAAAATATATACTGTGAGGGCAATGTCAGAATTCCCAGACTATTGAATAGGGGTCGACAAGAGGTTTTCGAACTTACACCACACATAGCTCGAACAGCCCGTTTTTGAGCCAAAAATACCCTTTTTGAATCAGAAGAATTACCCCAAAAAATAATACCATATGACATAAGCATATGAAAATATGCCAAGTAGACTACTTTTCGTGTTGAACTGTCACTTATTTCAGATACTGTTGCAATGATAAATAAAGCGGCATTTAGTTTCTGAACAAGATCCTGAACATGGGCATTCCACAACAGCTTACTATCTATCCGAACGCCTAGGAACTTGAACTGTTTCGTCTCGCTTATAATATGCCCATTCTGTCTGATCAAAATATCAGTTCTTGTTGAATTGTGAGTTAGAAACTGTAAAAGCTGAGTCTTACTGTGATTTAGCATCAAATTATTTTCCACAAGCCACGAACTTATTTCATGAACTACATTATTTGATAATGTTTCAATATTACACACAAGATCCTTCACTAGCAAGCTGGTGTCATCAGCAAACAGAAATATTTTTGAATCACCTGTAATACTAGAAGGCATATCATTTATATAAATAAGAAACAGCAGTTATTTATTGTTAGTGCAGAAGTGAGTAGCTCGCACTAGCGATACGAAATGGCACCAAGGAGAGGAGATGTTGGGTGCACGACATTAATAGCAAGAGAGAAAGCTTAGGATAATACCATCGTCTGTGTATTGATCCAGAGTCTGACGAAGATAGGTTCTTCAAATATTTTCGTATGTCGCGAGAATGTTTCGAGGAACTGCATCACCTAATTAAAAGGTAGCACCGAGAAGTGCGCAACGAACTGGAGAAAGCCAATTGACACAAGGCACAGACTAGCCATTTCTTTGAGGTGCGTTTTACCATTTTTGGCCTCTTTGTGCATCAAACAGAAGTCATATAAATTATTCCATTTCAGCTTTGTTGTATCGTATGAAAGGTTCGGCGGAAGAAAGTGCTATCCCACAACGTTGTTACGAGTGGAGTGATAAATTTATCTTCAGTGTTTTCGAATACAGCAAACAATAGTAACATCCAGTTCCGTATGTCCCACTAGAGAGAACTTTCTACTTAATAGATTGTTTTGTTTCATTGTATTCATAACATTGTCATTGAATTTAAATAAACATAGCTTTGGTCGTTAACTTATCTATTCGTTTTATTGGCATAATTTATTTGAATCTTTTCCAGATACTTGACTATAGGCGACAGTCACCAGACCATGGCTTTTCTTTTCGGTTAGGACGTTCAACAGTTTCAGAAATTGTGAAATAAGTGTGCCAGGCAATATCGACGGTTCTACAACCCAATTATTTACCTACTCCTACAACAGAGATGTGGAAGAAATCTGAAGAAGGGTTTCTAGAACTTTGGGGGTTTCCGAACTGCCTTGGAAGCATAGACGGAAAGCTTATCAGGTTAAAATGCCCGAAGGATAGTGGATCCCAGTTCTTCTGTTACAAACAATTCTTTTCGCTGCTTCTCCTGGCGATCGTTGATCCATACTGCGAGTTTGCAGTAGTTGATATTGGAAGTTCTGGACGTCACAGTGACAACACTATTTCTGAGAATTCAGCTTTCTATCAAGAGTATATCGAGGGCAAAAATATTCTGCCTCCAAATCAGGATCGCTTGTATCATACAAAAAGTTGTATTGTCTCACCTCCTCTATAAGTCTTTCTGTTCTATGATTCATGCACTACGAGATGGCAAGACAAAAATCGCCTCACGCTGCTGCTTCCAGTGTGACCACAGAGCAGTTGAGTGCGCCAACAGAGGCAAGCAGCCGCTCCGGCTTGCGGCGAATCTGTAATCTGTGACAACCCGCCGGCGGCCGGTGCGGCAGGCCGCACTCTGTGTGACCGCCGCCGTACAATAACGAGAGATTCAACAGTGCGGCCTGCAGGCTGCGGTTCAAGGCCACAGGCCGGACGGCCAGGCCGCATTCTGTCTGGCCAGGCCTTAAGTAAAGCCACTTTTCAGACAAGGAATGCTAACGATACAATACAGAAACATAGGGGAGAGCGGGGCAATGCCGTACAGCGGGATAATACCGTACACCGCTTTATGGTTCAAATGGCTCTGAGCACTATGCGACTTAACATCTGAGGTCATCAGTCCCCTAGAACTTAGAACTACTTAAACCTAACTAACCTAAGGACATCACACACATCTATGCCCGAGGCAGGATTCGAACCCGCGATCGTAGCAGCAGCGCGGTTCCGGACTGCGGCGCCTTGAACCGCACGGCCACTGCGGCCGGCACTGCTACTGGTTCGTTAGTTTCTGAGACTACAGCTAATTTGTACATGCCTGCACTCTTTTACAGACCCCTCCAGTTATAAAGTGCTATAGACACATATGTATAACAACTAGTAAAACAATATTTTTGACAATTTTTCAGCCTGGGCTTAAATTATTCAATATATGTGAAAATTGTCTTCCAAAGATTCCAGAATCATTTCCAATTAACACCACACTTTTGGTCATAGATGTTTCCAATCAACTGCACTGGTTCTCATTGTGGGAAACTATGTACACTGTATGCCTGAAGCCGTGTTACTAACAAGATTAAGAATGTCAACATGTTGCAAGCATATTTTGCTTCAAAGCTACTATCTTAACAGGTCACAAATGGATGTTTTTATTGACAATGATATTAGATGTAGAATATAAATGCAGTTGCACGATGATTTATGAGAATGTCTGTGGCCTAATTTAAGGAACTATTCCAGCACCGCATTATCCAGTATCCGAGAGAGCGCAAAGAGCTCTGCACGGTGCTGCCACATAGCGGAAGTAACTATAATCAGACACAAAGGGGTCTATATCGTTCAACGGCGCAGACGTCTTCGACAATCGTTTTCAACTGATTTCGACTAATTTCTTATAAAATCTGAAGATAATAGGTATACAGGTGACCGAAATATGTAATAGCAACAATATTTAAACTAGCTCTATTTAATTACGCATTTCTTGAGCTTCTTTTAAACATCAAATGTTAGACGTTAAATTTCGTGATTGTTGGGTTAGAATTTAAAATAGCGAGTCATGTTGTCCAAGGGCGTACCCAGGATCTGAACGGGGGGGGGGGGGGGGGGGGGCAGCAGCAAACCAGTGAAAAACTGCTTTTAATACACATTTTAAATACAACAATGCACTTGTACAATCCGAGAAAACATGCAGCATTTCTTATTAAATAAAACAGTAAACTAGTAAAAAAACTGCGAATATCTTCTGGGGGCGGGGGAGAGCAGCCGCCCTCCCCCCCCCACCCTGCCCCTCGCTGGGTACGCCCATGATGTTGTCTCGGGGCAATACCGTGCTTCGGGCACGGTAATTGCCCGAAGCACGGTATTGCCCCGTGGTGAACGGTATTGCCCCATATGGTAATTTCTTTTGGAATTTTCGTGAACTATATATTTGGAAGTGTGTGTGTGTGTGTGTGTGTGTGTGTGTGTGTGTGTGTGTGTGTGTATCTTACAAGTTTTCCTTGTGTAGTGCATGTGACACAGCTGAAAACTATATTTGCGACTACTGTCATTAAAAACGGGATAAATGTGTTCAGAGACAAGTTGACACCAAACTCCAATAATTTTGTTTTACCAGTAAAAGGATTTTCTGTCTTTAGAAACTTTAATACGTTGTAAAATTTGTGTGTTTCAATTCTAAATAAATTCTGAATTTCGAATTTCTCATTTTGATTTATTTTTACAGAGTTTTGGTCATTTTATGTGCAATGCTGTATCATAAGATATATTGTGCGGTATTATCCCACCCCTCGGGGTGATACCGTGCAATGTAACACTTATGTAAAACAGCTCTAGGAACGTAAATCGATGTAATATAGGAAATATGAAGCCATAAACGTGTGGGGCATTGATTTCTTGCCCAAAAAAAGGTGTTCAGCATTTCAATTGAGTTCCAAAAATACGAAATATTTGGAAAATGGCTTACGTGCACGGTATTTCCCCGCTCTCCCCTACATTTTTCTATATTACCTCCCTGCTCTTCAACGCGTTTTGTCCAACATTTCACAATCTTTTTGATTCCGTCGAAAAAAAAAGTTTTTGCTAAATTGTCGAAAACTGACATTCTGAGCCCGTGGCTGTGTACAAAATACAAGTTGACTCTTACCGAGAAGACAACAGCAACCAGCCACTTTTTACAATGCTATTTATCCTCAATGTAAATGTCGTGTGAGTAGGGCCTGTAAAATCATAGATTAAGGGTCGACGTGCGACAGCAATCGCACAACTTGCGTATGGGCCGCTAGACGCCGCCGCCGGCGCTAAGAGTACAGTGCGATAGCAGACGCGCGTGTTGCGTACGGGCCGCGAGGTGCCGCCACGAGCGCAACCGTATGTAAGTGCCGACGGAGTTCGGCCATCTCTCATTTTGTTGGCATCTCATTCTTGCCTATTCTCTTATTTGCTTAGTTGCTTAGCTTTTATTCGTTTATGGACCATGTTATTGTGCTCTCTTTCAGCCATTCTGACTGTTTTGATTTACTTCCAATTGAGAAGTGCTCATTTTGGCATTTCACTTTTGCATATTTCTCATTTAGCTAACAAGATGCTCCTTAGCTTTTTACAGTTGAATTCATTAACATAGTCTCATGTACTGTTTGTTCATTTCAGCCTGTTCATATTTTGATGTTCTTTAAATATTGTAATAATTATCGGAAGCATTTCCTCCCTTAAACTTGTGTAAAGTATTCTCGATGTAAAATGTTCTGTGACACAGGTGTATGGTTTTGAATATAAATTATTTACGAAACTGTGCTTTAAAAGCAATTTATTTTTTTCAGTTTGTACTACATCAGAAGACAATTATCTGATATGAGGGAGGAATTTGAGGGGCGAACCCATGGAAATAGTCTTAAGTGATCCCCTTTAAAAATAAAAATTTGTGTGACACTGAAAGGCGTGACACAGTAGGCACCGAAAATTTCTATACGTCACAGCCCTCCGGCCGGCCGGTGTGGCCGAGCGGTTCTAGGCGCTTCAGTCTGGAACCGCGCCACCGCAACGGTCGCAGGTTCGAATCTTGCCTCCGGCTGGATGACGGAATACATTTCGGGCACACTAACGAAGATACCTTGCCGACATTTGCCTGTCACTCCTCGGGCATATACGCAAGGAGTAATAGGCTAATTATTTTTATTTTAATTAATTCATTAGTTATTGCAAAAAAACGTGGCCAAAAACTAGAACTTTGCTTCAAACGTCTGCTATTTTATTATTTTTTCACATTTGAGAAAACTGTGCTACTACTCATTGCGCAATACCCTGTTGATAAAGAAAGTTTTTCGTTTTCTGATGTCAGATAAGATTTGCAGACCGAAAGATACCATCATGACGCCTCATTTTGGACAGAGCAACTTTAAACTCGTCGTATGTTGCGGGGAGGGGGGGGGGGGCGGCTTAATGATGGCCGAATACCTTTCAAAAATGCCCAATAATAGAAAAATAATGCTTTAAAAGATTTACATTGATTTATTCATTAGGTTTTCCAAAAAAAAAAAAAAATAAATAAAATCGCTTATTTTACAGTCTGACTGAGCAGAATGGACCCTTAATGGGTGTGGACTTGTTCAGTAAAAGGCGGCCTGAGAGCAGAATGTGAAGACACTGGCTAGGTGGAGGTGCTGCTGGATAAGTGACCCACTTGTCTAGAATTAATTGATACAAAAAAAATGAATTTGTTTCAGTGCAAATTTGAGTGCGATTTTAATTTGTGTCCCTGCTTGGTTGTTATGCTGATTATCAACAGCAACAACTACGAGCCAGTTGAAGCAGGTGTACTAAACTGTTAGCAGTGAACATATTCCAGTCAGTGGTCGTACCTCGAAATTTTTCTTTGAAGTTGTTAGATGGCTACAGGGATTTGAATATTAACTTTTGAGTTGTGCAGTTTAGCTCTGTTCGCAGGTCAAAGCGAGGCTGACGATCCTTATTTAGTTTCATTTTACGAGTTTAGCAGTGTAAAAAAATTAATACAGGTCCGTCAACGAACGTTTCTGGTTCAATCTGTGGAGCAGTAGGTCGCGTTAACTTGTCTCACGCGCCGCACACTGCCAAGAGGGCGTGGATTCTGGCCGCGATCAAAAGTGTGATATCGCGTGACACCAAGAAAGCCCTACGAAGGATGAAGGAACCTTTCAAAATCTCTCCCAATAAAATAATTATGAGCTAAATACTAAAACTACCAATGTCTTATGGACATTGACAGTGATGTCATAGTAATTACGAGATTACCAGTTATTAAAATTCCCAGTATGGTGCTGACCATTACGAAGATCTGTTTCCATCCAAATTTTGTCCTTGGCACACAGTGGCGGAGCGAGACTTTTATCTACTTGTCCTCGCGTTGGCGAACCGTAGAGAGTGCAACCCTCCAGCTAAAAAGGTCCTCGCCCCTGGCATAAAGAAGTAATAGGGGTAGGTTGCTGAAACTTCCCTACAGAGCTCGCAAAGCAGACCATAGTTTTAGCCGTGGACGCACATTACCCAGGTAAGACGACGGCTATTCGGAAAATAAGTTCCGACCGCTCGCGAAATGCGAACTACTGTGAAAATTCTGTGCGCAGATGTGTTGGTCATTGTCTTCAGTATGCCCGTCGATCGCGTCACGTCTCTCTTTTCAGTTTGTAGCGCACAGTGAGCACGTACAGATGCCTAGGAAATAGCGTCTCCCGCCACGTATGAGGGCCTAGTGAGAGATTTCGCCTGACGTCATGCAGCCCGCATGACACAACTGTCATGCGGTTCCGTCTTCATGACAATTCCCAGCTGCACTCTGCAAGGGGAATGAAGATGCACCTGCAGCTTTTCGTTGCGAATTGTGTAATGACCCACAGTACAGCTCGTAACTGGCTGCCCTTGAGTTTCATCTCCGCTCACGTGAACTGCTGGCTCTGGAGACAACACTTTGGCACACGCAGCGAGCTGTAGAGCAGCGTAGAGTATTGGCGGAAAGCACAGGCGGCTGCTTTCTATGACGAGGGTATTGTAAAGTTTGCACAGCATTATGACAAGTGTCTAAGGCGAAGTGGCGACTATGTAGAGAAGTAGCCGGAAGGTGTAGGTAACTGTTGCAAATAAAAATCCTGCCTCGGGCATGGATCTGTGTGATGTCCTTAGGTTAGTTAGGTTTAAGTAGTTCTAAGTTCTAGGGGACTGATGACCACAGATGTTAAGTCCCATAGTGCTCAGAGCCATTTGAACCATTTTGTTGCAAATAAAACATTTTTGTTTTTGGTTGGTTGGTTGTTTGAGGTTAAAGGGACCAAACAGCAAGGTCATCAGTCCCTTGTTTCAAATAGACTCCATTCTGCTAACGGGACATCTCAGAAAAGTCAGAACAATAAAACGGAAAAAGGGGAAACGCAAAAGGGCAGTCACATTGTCATTAGTAAAAACAAATGAGGGAAGTTGGCAAGAGAACGAACCCAACACTATGCTGAAGCAGCATGGGCAAGACCACCTGTGACTGAAAAGGTACAACTGCTATAATGCAGAAAGTACGTATGGGAATAGAAAAACTAACCAAGCCTTAAAAAGAAGGGGTAAAAACAGAGTAAAAGGGAAAGAAAAGAGGATTCCGGTCAGGGAGGTGAATCGGGAATCTCTGAACACTGCCTACAGTGGGAGACACCCAAACACTCACCGCCCTGCCCCAACACCGGAGGGAGATTAAAAACGTTAAAACTGAGAATAAAAACCACTCTCCCGGAGGAAACCTAGAACCAGAGAGACCATCCGGGAATCGTCAGCCAACATCAAAGGTAAAGTGTGGGGGAGTCTGTACTTAGCACGCAGAGCCAAAAGAAGGGGGCATTCAACCAAAATGTGGGCCACTGACTGGAAGGCTCCACACTTTTGTTTTTCACAGTGGTTACCATTTCGCGACCGAACGGAAGTTATTTTCCGAAGAGCCCTCGTAAAACGGAATGGGACACAGTGCTCCCATTTATTTATCTGACAAATCTCTCAGTCGTGGCTCATTTATCTCACTGGTTGCTCTGTCTATCTCGTTCGTTTACTGTGGCTTTATCGTTCTTTGTTTGTGTGAACATTGGCGAAGCATTTTTCTGCCAAGCTAGATAGCAGCATGTTTTGACCTGCGTTTCCTTGATCTCAGACTTGCAGAGTCCAGCTTTGCTGTTAACTCCGTCGCGTCGCGAGAGACTGTTATGGACGGACGCCACAGTTGAAGCTTCACGCGCCTGCAGCCGACGTTGCGAGTTTGCGCTGTCGTTAAGCAGGTAAATGCTAGTCTATGCTGCCCCACGCAACGAATTTTCAGAACTCTCAAACCACAAAAAATAACACGTTATATATGTATTCTGTTTTAAAATTTTGGAATACATTTCTCTAAAAATACGCATTCAACATGTACAGATAGTAAACAACAATCTTCCTGTTAGTTACTAGAAAGAAAATAAACCCACTGACGACGCTGTAACTTCCGCGAAACATGTCTGCGTAAAGGGAAGAAAAACTCGTTTACGCAAGCATGGTACTTACTTTGCCTGCTGTCATTTTATCGATCAGTTGTAACATACTACAGCTAGAGTAGCGAACTTTTATATCTCTATTACTTTTTCAATTCAAATATTTTTCCGTATTAACAGAATTATTTACATTGATAGCCGCGCGGGGCTAGCCCAGCGGTCTAACGGCGCTGCAGTCATGGACTGTGCGGCTGGTCCCGGTGGAGGTTCGAGTCCTCCCTCGGGCATGGGTATGTGTGTATGTCCTTAGGATAATTTAGGTTAAGTAGTGTGTAAGCTTAGGGACTGATGACCTTAGCTGTTAAGTCCCACAAGATTTCACACGCATTTGAAAAATTTACATTGATAATCTCCGGAAATGAGGATTAATGACGTCCGTAATGGAAATGCTGCCTCAAATTTCATCTATGTTGAAGAATATAGCTGAATTTCGTGAAAATTCTATTTCCCGTCTGTAGCCGTCTAGTCTGCACCAGTTTATTCATATACATTTCAGTGTAAACATCTGCAGTACAATGAGAAGTCCGACGCTGCCTCAGTCACGGTGACAGGATAATTTCTCTGGACGTAAGAAATTGCTTGCCTTAAAGTAGGGAAGGAGGCGACAGTTAGGGAAAAAGTAACCCTACGAGTTAAATAACTAACTAATTAACCAACCAACCAACATCAAACTGTTATTGTCCCGTGACTTTCTCAAAACGCTGTTTGTTTGAATTTTGTGCTGTGTGCTAAATGCTAAACTTTTATATTACACGTATTTGATCTGTTTTCACACATCTATTTATTGGTAACGGCAATGATGTTGCTACAGACAAAAATCGAAATACCTTAAAGGAGAGAAAATTACTTTTCCTACGTAAGTACAAAGGGGTAGTTATACTAGTAAAAGGCACTTTGTTGATTAATATCTAGACAGTGTAACACAGGAATAAAATCGCAGGGCTCATTTGTATGACTTTATCATCCTACATTTATGAGACGTGGTGGATGAATGTATACACATTTAGAACAACGTTCACACGCAGATATATACATATCAGTGTGAGTCATTTCTTTCGCATTATTCACTTATTCCAAACCACTCTCCTTATTTTACAGCAGCCACAAAGTTACTACGACGAGGTGGATTATTATGTGCTACTAATATTTTAGTTTCCCTAATCTTTAGTTTGCTGCTCAAAATTCGAAATTTTTCGGGACACTTTCAAATCTGCGCACTATAAAACCATTTCGCAACGGTATTGCAGCATAGTTTATTAAACAGAGATCTGGCAACACCATAAAGTTTAAAACGGAGCCTACAGAAACAATGTGCAAGGATTATATTTGTGAATAACAACGATGATTATTAACTTGCTGTGTGTTTCTTACAGGCGCATGTTTCACCACACAATATTTGCGATGAGTTTTTATGATTTGTCTGATACAATGTGCACAATACAGAGCAGATGACATCTCAATAAACTTTAGAATTAATCATTCCAGTAAAATAAGCCAGTTGATGGGTAGCTCTGTTAAAGCCTCACAGCAAAAGCAGCGGACTCACGATCTACGTGCTATCTCGGCACTGAGATGTCGACATCACGTGAAGACACCAGGTTGGTGAATATTTTTAGAATTTCTGCGTTCTGCTTCCATGCGGCAAGACAGTCTTGGGCCCCTTACAGGTACTGCCACTCCATTACAAATGGAGACGGTTACACGCCATATGTGATACCACAGACAAGGGAATCGCAGACGCACCCGATATCTACATCTACATCCATACTCCGCAAGCCACCTGACGGTGTGTAACTGACTGACTTATACCCTATTCAGAAACGAAAATTAAATATACGTGTTCAGCGAGGATCGCTGGGCTGAGGTGTGAAAGAGTTTGTAGCAAGGAGGTAGACTTGCTAGGGTGGTCTAGTTGTTCAAAGTCACTGTGCCAGGTGGCGTAGTGGCTATCGCATCTGCCTAGTACAGTGGTTACCAACCTGAGGGGTAAAATGAAATTTTCTGAGGGTAAAAACTAAACGATTGGATTCTGTTTCACTCACTCACGAAACTAAATTATTTTCGAAAGATCGTTACTATTATCACAATTCTCTAAGACTCTAATACTGACTATGTAAGTTATCATCAACAACTACTTTCTCTCAATTAGTAGCATTAATGCGGTGGAGGTTATAGTCCATCCACTACACAAATGTTGTGTTTCGTCTCGTACATCGCCGACGATAAAACTAAGACACACACGCACGAGTACCTCAAGAAAATGTCTTCTCCCAGTTGTCGATAGTACCTGCAGTAAACCAGAAATTGCTTCATTACTCGCTTAGAAACAGATAAATAAATTGTCACCACGACACAGCAGTAACTACATAGAGTTGTACGCAGTATTATTATTATTATTATTATTATTATTATTACTACTATTAGTGGCTTTGGTCAGACACAAAGCATTAACAGCCTGAAGTCCTCCAGCTTCTGCCAGTTCAGAAGTATGGAGTGCAGTAATCAAGTTATTTACGAGCAGTAGGTATAGTGCACACATTTGAACTTGGTTGATTTTAAATACGGTTGCAGTGTGCAGTTCATGCAAGTGCCACAGTGGAGAGGAGTAATGCTGGGGAAGTACGTTTTGTATCAAGTGTGTACCCTCATTGTGTATAGTCAGCTTTCTTTTCTGAGAAGGAATTGTGGGTAGCACTGCAATGCACCACGAATTCCTTCGTCATTCATTCTCTCTCTCTCTCTCTCTCTCTCTCTCTCACACACACACACACACACACACACACACACACACACACACACTAAATATCTTTCATCATTTAAAAATAAAGTGTTCCAAGGAAAGTCTTTCATTCAACACTTCAGTTAGGTGGTAAAGTTTGTGATGATTTGGGGAGGGGGAGTGGGGCAACAGATAGCAGGTGGGAGGGGGAGAAAGGCGGGGGTATTAGGTAATGTCTAATTGCACTCAGGGTTTATGGTCTAAGAAAGATTGGGAACCAATTTCCTAGTGAGTAGGCGACCCGGCTTCGAATCCTGGCCTTGCTACAAATTTTGATTCATCTCTTCAGTCTGCATACAGACATCAATAAAACACATTTTTTACGCTTTTACTCAGTGACGAGCCACTGGAGGCCGCAAATCCCTTGTGCTAAAATACTCAGAAAAACACTGAACAGTCTCCAAAATTTGTATTGTATTCTATTCTATGGATCTGGCGACCTAGAAACGGCGGAGAGGCTTCGTCCCCGCCGTAACCCGCAGCAGTGGTCCTCAACACCCAACAGGCTACAGCAGTCCACTCACCCTGCTGCCCCCCCCCCCCCCACCACACACACACACACACACACACACACACACACACACACACACACACACACACACACACACAGAACCCAGCGTTATTGTGCGGTTCGGCCCCCAGTGGTTCCCTCCCCTCCCCTCCCCCTGACTGGGAACGTCTCACACCAGACGAGGGTAACCCTAAACCCCAGTGTTTGTGCGGTAGAGTAATTATGGTGTACGTGTCCATGGAGAAAGTGTTTGCGCTCCGAAATTTAGTCGGTGGAGTTTGCATTTACCCTGTATCCTCTGCATCCCACTCTCGTCAAGATTACTTCCGGTACAAGAAGTCATTTCGCCTTTACCCTTCACTCTTCATTCACGACTGATGTGTTGGGAGGACGACTGTCACTGTGCCGTAATTTCTCTGATTTTCTCGTGATGGTCATATTGCAGAGCATATGTGGGAGGAAGCGACTTGTTATCCAACTCTTCTTGGAACGCATGTTCTCGGAATCTTAACAGTAAACCTTCCCGTGAAGCACACGCCTACCTTGTAGCGTTTGCCGTTAGAGTTTGTTTAGCATCTCCGACACGCTCCTGCGCCTACTAAACGATCAAAGTTTTCCGTTCGCCTTCACTGGTACAAATTAAACGAGTACGTTCAATTCCACTACGCTTTGTAGTATTACTCCTACAGATTTAAGCGAGTTCGCAGGCGTCAGAAGTTTACCACTTATCTGCTGAGCGGATATTATCGGGTTCTTTCTGCTATGGACGTTATCTTGCGTTCTACATTTGAAGACAGCTGTCATTCCGCATTTCCTTACAGTCATGTATAAACAGTACCTTCACGTAAAGAACAAAATTACCAGCGAATAATCCGGAAGTACTTCCGGTCCTATCCAATCGTTTATGTATATTGAGAAAATTACCGAGGCGGTAATGTACATTTAGAGAACATAATAGTATCACATTCGCCATCCGGTATAACTAACTGAATTCTACTGACCACAATTCATGCAGTGTCATATTTTGTGTAGATATTCCAGATCACAATATTGATGTTATGTACCCATCATGTTATGAAGCGAAGGACGCCTTTTGAAAGTACTGAATGACAGAACCTACCTACTCGCCTGCATCCACTGTTTGCAACTAATGGTTTGTGGGAAAATAACTCGAGCTGATTTTACACGAGGCACTAATCATAAGCCCGTGTTGTTTCTTGGGCATGTCAGTCGCGGATCGTAATATGCTCCAGGATGCATTGATAGACGAATGTCAAGAAATTATCAACGAAATTCGCCAACGGCCGTGTAACCGAGATGTTACTTCATTTTATTTTGATTACCAATTTCGCCATTCCACTTTGCCATCTTCAGGCCCCATATGCAACTCTCAAAAATTAACGATACTGTCATGCAGTGCCATGTATTCCTGGATGTCGTGGATTCAAAAACGTGTGCCAAGTGCTTAATTTGAAGACTTGATTGCAACTGTTGCAATCAAGTCATCGAATTCACGACATCCAGGAATATATGGCACCATATGTCAACATCGTTTGTTTTTGAAAGATGGATATGGGGCCTGAAAATGGCCTAGTGGAATGCTGAAACTGGTAGTGAAAATAAAATAACATCTCAATTACACAGCCGTTGGCGAATTTAATTGATAATTACTTGACCAGTCGATGTTCCATGTCCATGATGGATCAACAGAGACTAAATAACAAGGATGTGGTGTCGTCCACAGTCGTCGTGCAACACCAAAGTCGGCAACTCGAATCGATACCACAGACATTAGCGAAGGCTTGCTGCGATATGTTACAACCAGTGGGTGCCACTGCAGAAGACCACACCTCGCTCTCAGCATAGCAGCACCCTCGCACTGAGAGCAATGTAATGTCGAGCATGCAAAAGCTTCGCCCAGTTCATAACCTCACATGAAAGAGTCAACATAATAGTATAGGACCACTGAGTAGTTAAAGTTTCTGGCGACTTTCGTACAGGTTGAACATTGTACTTCAAGAGAACAATTTGTTAATTAGTGGATCAAGTGATGCTTTGTTAGTCAATGACAATGGCAGCTGTAAATTATCCAGCACTCCTGGGGGCAAAGAACTGTGTGAAAGTTAACTAAGTTTTTCATTCATTAATGTAATAAAGTGAACTAATATTTCGTGAGTTACAGTTCCCATGAGGCAGCTCAGCGAGTAATCAAAGAACCCACAGCTATGGCTGAACGAAAGTACACTACTGGCCATTAAAATTGTAACACCACGAAGATGACGTGCTACAGACGCAAATGATTAGCTTTTCAGAGCATTCACACAAGTTTGGCGCCGGTGGCGACACCTACAACGTGCTGACATAAGAAAAGTTTTCAACCGATTTCTCATACACAAACACCAGTTGACCGGCGTTGCCTGGTGAAACGTTGTTGTGATGCCTCGTGTAAGGAGCAGACTTTGATAAAGGTCGGATTGTAGCCTATCGCGATTGCCGTTTATCGTATCGCGACATTGCTGCTCGCGTTGGTCGAGATCCAATGACTGTTGGCAGAATATGGAATCGGTGGGTTCAGGAGGGTAATACGGAACGCCGTGCTGGATCCCAACGGCCTCGTATCACTAGCAATTGAGATGACAGGCATCTTATCCGCGTGGCTGTAACGGATCGTGCAGCCACGTTTCGATCCCTGAGTCAACAGATGGGGACGTTTGCAAGACAACAACCATCTGCACGAACAGTTCGACGACGTTTGCAGCAGCATGGACTATCAGCTCGGAGACCATGGCTGTGGTTACCCTTGGCGCTGCACCACAGACAGGAGCGCCTGCGATGGTGTACTCAACGACGAACCTGGGTGTGCGAATGGCAAAACGTCATTTTTTCGGATGAATCCAGGTTCTGTTTACAGCATCGTGATGGTCGCATCCGTGTTTGGCGACATCGCGGCGAACGCACATTGGAAGCGTGTATTCGCCATCGCCATACTGGCGTATCTCCTGGCTTGATGGTATGGGGCGCCATTGGTTACACGTCTCTGTCACCTCTTGTTCACATTGACGGCAGTGGACGTTGCATTTCAGATGTTTTACGACCCGTGGCTCTACCCTTCATTCAATCCCTGGGAAACCCTACATTTCAGCACGATAATGCACGGCCGCATGTTGCAGGTCCTGTACGGGCCTTTCTGGATACAGAAAATGTTCGACTGCTGCCCTGGCCAGCACATTCTCCAGATCTCTCGCCAACTGAAAACATCTGGTCGATGGTGGCCGAGCAACTGGCTCGTCACAACACGCCAGTCACTACTCTTGATGAACTGTGGTATCGTGTTGAAGCTGCATGGGCAGCTGTACCTGTACACGCCATCCAAGCTCTGTTTGACTCAATGCCCAAGCGTATCAAGGCCGTTATTACGACCAGAGGTGGTTGTTCTGGGTACTGATTTCTCAGGATCTATGCACCCACATTGGGTGAAAATGTAATCTCATGTCAGTTCTAGAATAATACATTTGTTCAATGAATACCCGTTTATCATCTGCATTTCTTCTTGGTGTAGCAATTTTAATGGCCACTATTATAGTTTCGTCTGGTCACAACAAAGCATATTAGTCTTTAACCAGTAACCCCCACCCCTGCTCTCAAAACCCAGCTGCAATTCTTTAAGGCAGTGGTTCCCAATCTTTCTTAGACCGTTACCCCTGAGTGCAATTGGACATTGGTTAGTACCCCTGCCGTCCACACCCATCCCTTCAGCCATCTGTCACTCACTACTATACTTAGTGTTTGACAATCACTTCATTGCTGCACTTCTTACTTCTGAAGTGGCAGAAAGTAGACACCTTCAGACTGTTAATGCTTTGTGTCTAATTGCTCTAATAATAATAATAATAATAATAATAATAATAATAATGGTAATAATAACAATGTGTGCGAGTAATGAAGAATTTCTTGTCTACTGCAGGTACTATCGACAACTTGGAGAAGCAATTTTTTTGGGACATTTAGAGTTTGTTGTGTGTATGTCTCAATTTCATCATCAGTGATGTACAGGACAAAGCACAACATGTCTCTAATGGATGTACTATCTGAAGAACCTATAACCTCCACTGTGTTAATGTTGAGAGAGGACAAGTTACTCTCTCACCATTTCGCATACAGAAAATTATTAAAGATTTTATTACAACCTGATGCACTTTGAGCGAGACTCCAGAAAGTTAACGGCCTGAGCAGACGTTGATGGAGCCTGGTAGGGCGCTAAAAGCATGAGGTATTTTTATGGTTCATAGAAATGGCTTGCTGGGAGTTGAAAGCAATTGGCGGCGAGCCTACCCCTTAGTAAATCTTGCCGGACAGGTCAAGGGCAGACAGGGCAGCTCCTCGTTGGGACAGGGCTCCAGCAGAACAATACCGTGATACCTGCCGCAGCGCCAGCAGAAGGCTGGGCAGGGGCGACGGTCTAAAGGAAAGCGTCCAGACAGAGGAATCATAAATTGGGCGTTGTGTGCAGAGCCAAGCATAATAGAAATTCACATGTTTTCATGTTTGTTGACATTGCAAGAAGACCAGTAAGCCACTTCCCTCGGCGGCCCCTGTTGTATAACAAAACTACGGCGTCTGAGAAACGTTTAGAGATGGTATCTTTATTACCCCTCATAGATAGGATTATCAAGCTCCAAGACACAGGCGATTTAGATAAAGACCTTTGAGATTGTATCTATTCACCTGTTGCTGTGGGAAGGGATACGACTTCAGAGAAAATCATCTTTTTCCCCTCTGCGAAAACTTAAGAAAAGGCAGTAATTGGCGGTTTCTTTTTCTTTTCAGAGGCACAGGTATCTTAGCTCTTGCCCTGGTTCGACATGAGTTTGTGCTGTCGTGTGGGAGAGATTTAGCGCCTCTAGAGCCTTGTGATTAGCTCAAGACACTGTGAAGATGGTGTATGTACTTTGTGGGAAACAGGAATTGTTTTCTAGATAGGTGGGAAGCACTCGGACTATGGTCTGATAAGCACTTATGGTCGGAGCACTGGCATGTTTGGTTGGTACTTGGGGCCTGTCCTGAGACTGACTTCACTTGCGAGTAGTTTAGAATGGGGAGCCTGTGATTAGGTTCTTACTCTACTGACAGAGTGACTTCAAACATCTTGGATTACTCGTTTACTGAGGGCACACTCATTCGTTTTTGGTTTACCAGTCTTGACTTTTGGTATCCTTGTGTACTCTGTCGTACAAGTGAGCCAAATTGGTCCTTGGTACTACCAGCGAACGGGTGTGTCACACACTGAACTCTACCACGATTTCAGGGCTCTGGTTGAGAGTAAATTGCGATCAGTCTGCCTGATCACTAGACCGTGATATCTTTCCATTTCTTTCGTGGCTGCGGTCCATTGAGAGGTGCCACCGCCACATCTCATCTCCTCCGCCTCACACATCTGGTCAGCTGCAAGTCAAGTCGGCGCACAAAGCACACAGGGTAACATACTGCTGCTCCAGCATTGTCAGGACGTACACATCTCAATTACCGCTTGCTTTCAGCTGCACCTATGTAGAGAAACTTCAATAGATTTGATCAGTCAAAGTCTGCTCAGCGTCAGATCAGCTCCCGTTATCCACATTTTTAGGGTCAGAGTACTTGACTCACTGACCACCTAGTTAAACTGTCTTTGCCAACCAGGCACCACCCAGTGGAGTGTTAAGTCATCTGTTAGTTTTATAGGGAATTCAATCTATAACTTGTTTAGTATAATTTATGTCTTGTATAGTAAAATAAATGATGTTAGTACACTAAGTTTTGTCAACATTCTGTCAAATAGTGCAAACAAGTTACCTTTCAATGTCACTAGTTGAGAAAAGTAATTATTGATAACTTACACAATCAGTATTAGAGTCTTACAAAATTGTGATAACACTAATTATCTTTTGAAAATAGGTTAGTTTCGTGACTGAAACATAATCTGATCGTTTAGCTTTTAATCCTCAAAAAATTCCATTCTACCTGTCAGGGGATAATTACCCCTAGGTTGTGCATCACTGCTTTAATTAATCAAACTCACATATCATATCTTCTGAATTCTGTGACGTACAATAATACAATTTTTCAGGCATGTTCACTGGTATATGTGGATACTGTCTGCATTGTATGTTTCGAAAAGGGTTAGTAATAAAGGAGTAAAAAATTAAAAGATCATGTCTGATGCTGAAGTTCTGTAGCATAAACAGTGGAAATATAAGAAATAAAACTTCCTGGCAGATTAAAACTGTGTGCCCGACCGAGACTCGAACTCGGGCGGGACCTTTGTCTTTCGCGGGCAAGCGCTCTACCAACTGAGCTACCGAAGCACGACTCACGCCCGGTACTCACAGCTGTACTTCTGCCAGTACCTCGTCACCTACCTTCCAAACTTTACAGAAGCTCTCCTAGTTCTGCAAGGTTCGCAGGAGAGCTTCTGTAAAGTTTGGAAGGTAGGAGACGAGGTACTGGCAGAAGTAAAGCTGTGAGTACCGGGCGTGAGTTGTGCTTCGGTAGCTCAGTTGGTAGAGCACTTGCCCGCGAAAGGCAAAGGTCCCGAGTCCGAGTCTCGGTCGGGCACACAGTTTTAATCTGCCAGGAAGTTTCATATCAGCGCACACTCCGCTGCAGAGTGAAAATCTCATTCTGGATAAGAAATAAACTTTTTCTTTTCATTATTTTATCGGCGTGTCAGCGAGAAAAAGTTTAGAAACTGTTTGAGATTATGAGTTAAGTTGGTTGAAAGTCGCCAAGCACTCTCTTTCTGAAATTCTGTATGATTATAGTCTGGATAATATGCGAGCCATTACGACGACTGTCTCGAGACATACACTGTACACAGATTCTGACTGTGATACTTCAGTAACTGTATTTACTTTTAACATAAGTTTTGAACTCTTAGTGAGTACATTAGGACAGTATTTTAAATATTTAAATTCAGTCAATAATTATATCAAATAATGAACATCGAATTTATGTTGCCCTTGCAAGCCGTTACATAGCCACTATGCAACTAGGACGGGATAACTGGGTGACCGTTTAGGCATTTTAATAATAGTAATAGGTACTTGGTAGTGTATCGTCTCGCCTCGATTGCTTATTGGTCACGGTGGTACCGCAGCCGTTACACCTGCACCATGTACATACGAATTGTCAATGGAGTGTCTTGTTTTCTTCGTTGTTCAGCCAGATCATCTACTACAGGACTGCTTCCTTCTTTTCTACATCTTGCGCTGCACAGTAATCTCATCCTGCAGCAAGTCCTGCTTCTGTGGATCATATCTCTTACCTTTGTTTACAAACATCAGTGACTTGCACACTTTTCCAGCCAGGTAGGAATGTTTGTTGTGCGTGGGATTCACCATAAACATGGGCTAAGAAATGCACTAGTTCCGTAAGCTGTTCAGTGTGGAATCTAATTGGGACTTCGCAAAGCCTGGTTATTATATTTGAAACCCAGTACCCTGACGTCAGTTTCCTAAAGCAGCTCTAAAAAATTTCTTTTGATAATTAGAATTATTTCCAATAACTCTTAAGTACATAACATTTCTAGCTATTCATCATTGTCGCCTGTAGCCAATTGTGTAGCAAATTCGTCTTGTAATTGTGAAATAGTTGGTGTAATTATCGTTTATAGCAGCTTTACTTTTATTATGCTCTGTATTTATTACCAAATGGAAATGTTAAGTAACAAATATTGAATCATAATTTTTAATGAATGTAACATTTTATCTTTAATTACTGGTCGTATGAAAATAATTCAGAATTTCATACAGTTATTCGAAATGTCTTATTGTTAAATGAAAAAAATTACACACATCTATAATACTGTTCACTCTCTCAATCTCCAGAAAAAAACTATGTTATGTCCTGTTTCATGTTTCCTGAAAATTATAATTTCTTGTGCGTACTTGCTAATCCTGCAATTGGTAACCTATACATATTTAAAAATGTGTGTATGTGTGCGTTTATGTTCCACATCACCACCTAAACCACTGGACCGATGCCAACCGACCTCAATACACTTATTCCTTACTGTTAGGTAACAATCCTTGTGGGCGTTCGGACCGCCTCTGAATCATACACTCCTGGAAATTGAAATAAGAACACCGTGAATTCATTGTCCCAGGAAGGGGAAACTTTATTGACACATTCCTGGGGTCAGATACATCACATGATCACACTGACAGAACCACAGGCACATAGACACAGGCAACAGAGCATGCACAATGTCGGCACTAGTACAGTGTATATCCACCTTTCGCAGCAATGCAGGCTGCTATTCTCCCATGGAGACGATCGTAGAGATGCTGGATGTAGTCCTGTGGAACGGCTTGCCATGCCATTTCCACCTGGCGCCTCAGTTGGACCAGCGTTCGTGCTGGACGTGCAGACCGCGTGAGACGACGCTTCATCCAGTCCCAAACATGCTCAATGGGGGACAGATCCGGAGATCTTGCTGGCCAGGGTAGTTGACTTACACCTTCTAGAGCACGTTGGGTGGCACGGTTACATGCGGACGTGCATTGTCCTGTTGGAACAGCAAGTTACCTTGCCGGTCTAGGAATGGTAGAGCGATGGGTTCGATGACGGTTTGGATGTACCGTGCACTATTCAGTGTCCCCTCGACGATCACCAGTGGTGTACGGCCAGTGTAGGAGATCGCTCCCCACACCATGATGCCGGGTGTTGGCCCTGTGTGCCTCGGTCGTATGCAGTCCTGATTGTGGCGCTCACCTGCACGGCGCCAAACACGCATACGACCATCATTGGCACCAAGGCAGAAGCGACTCTCATCGCTGAAGACGACACGTCTCCATTCGTCCCTCCATTCACGCCTGTCGCGACACCACTGGAGGCGGGCTGCACGATGTTGGGGCGTGAGCGAAAGACGGCCTAACGGTGTGCGGGACCGTAGCCCAGCTTCATGGAGACAGTTGCGAATGGTCCTCGCCGATACCCCAGGAGCAACAGTGTACCTAATTTGCTGGGAAGTGGCGGTGCGGTCCCCTACGGCACTGCGTAGGATCCTACGGTCTTGGCGTGCATCCGTGCGTCGCTGCGGTCCGGTCCCAGGTCGACGGGCACGTGCACCTTCCGCCGACCACTGGCGACAACATCGATGTACTGTGGAGACCTCACGCCCCACGTGTTGAGCAATTCGGCGGTACGTCCACCCGGCCTCCCGCATGCCCACTATACGCCCTCGCTCAAAGTCCGTCAACTGCACATACGGTTTACGTCCACGCTGTCGCGGCATGCTACCAGTGTTAAAGACTGCGATGGAGCTCCGTATGCCACGGCAAACTGGCTGACACTGACGGCGGCGGTGCACAAATGCTGCGCAGCTAGCGCCATTCGACGGCCAACACCGCGGTTCCTAGTGTGTCCGCTGTGCCGTGCGTGTGATCATTGCTTGTACAGCCCTCTCGCAGTGTCCGGAGCAAGTATGGTGGGTCTGACACACCGGTGTCAATGTGTTCTTTTTTCCATTTCCAGGAGTGTAGTTCAGGAGGTACGACATAATAAACGATGAGATGCGCGAAAAACTGTCCATCATGCATGACGTTTAAATTTGTTACTTCTATGCTACTACATCTACTCGCAACACAATTTTCAAATGGTTTCCACATATCCCGCTAAATCAACCTACAAAGTTATATTATTGTATGTCAAATAGCTCAGGAGATATGACGTCATAAACGCTGAGATGCGTGAGAGAGTACCGCGCCATGTGTTAAGTTAATGTATTTATTATTTATTCCTAAGACACTCCTACAATCGAGTCACCTTAGGGAAATCGCCGTCATCTGGCAGCGCTTTTGACAGTTTTCAGCTGCGAAGCGCGAACGGTTGTAGACGAAAACAATAACCGTCTACAGAGCTATGAAGAGGCGTTGCCAAAGAGACGTTTGCAAAATCGGGTCGTAGACACGCGAATCAGCTCCGACCAGCGTACAGAAACCGTCCAGTATCATGTCACATCGTGTCTTCTGCATAATTTCAAAGATATTTTCACGAATACATGGAAATGAATTTTTTTCGACATTTTACCACAAACAGTTCATTTTTCTTTTTCGTTTCTAACACGAAATTCGCAAAATAATTATTCTGGCAATTCCGAGTTTATCAACAAGTAAGCGGGAGGCGTGCCAGAGATGAAACCCTGCAGTCGCACTATCCTCTGTGTCCTCGGTGGCTCAAGTGGATAGAGCGTCTGCCATGTAAGCAGGAGATCCCGGGTTCGAGTCCCGGTCGGGGCACACATTTTCATCTGTTCCCGTTGACGTATGCCAACGCATGTAAGCAGCTAAGGGTGTTCATTTCATTGTAATTTCATTCTAATGAGCTGCACGGGTGTTCATTTCATTGTAATTTCGTTCTAATGAGCTGCATGGTCACCGATGGTATCTGTTCTTTCGGACATGTCCTCTTAGTATATATAAAAAATGTTAATTTTATTAAAAAATATGAGTCAATATTTGTTAATTAGCATTCCAATTAAATAAAAATACAAAAGGGAGCCCAGCGACTTTACGAGACGTTTATGCTACCGAATCAAGTTACCGATGACTATGTTAATACGTTAGAAATATTCTATACTCGAAGAGCGTATGGAAATTTTCTTATCCTCAAAGACGATTTTATGGAGCTTTTTTTTTATTACTTTGACGTACTGCTGTAGGAAATTAATGTCCAGGCAGTGATATTCAAATCCTATACGAATACGACAACAATCGAAGAAAATCAGTGTGTTAGGTTCCTTTCTGAGTCCGGAGCCTTGAGTTCGCGCCGTATTTCTCAGCGACGGGTCGAGTCGGCTTATCCCTGCAGTAGGGCTGACGCTGGCAATGGCAACGCCGTAGCGGCAGCCGCTTGCACTACACTGCAGCACAGGCCTAACTGGCTACCTGCATCTTCGTCCTGATCCTTCTGTGCTGATGCTAGCACCATAGTGACCACCTCTCCCGAATCTAGCTTACTGTTCTGCCCGACGTTGTTGTTGTTGTTGTTGTTGTTGTTGTCGTGGTCTTCAGTCCTGAGACTGGTTTGATGTAGCTCTTCATCCTACCCTATCCTGTGCAAGCTTCTTCATTTCCTAGTACTTTACTGCAACCTACATCCTTCTGATTCTGCTTAGTGTATTCACCTCAAAGTTTTTATTTCTTCTCCATCGATTTTAATACCTACTCCGAATTTTTCTTTTGTTTCCTTTACTGCTTGCTCAATATACAGATTGAATAACATCGGGGAGAGGCTACAACCCTGTCTCACTCCCCTCCCAACCACTGCTTCTATTCATGCCCCTCGACTCTTATAACTGCCATCCGCTTTCTGTACATATTGTAAATAGCCTTTCGCTCCCTGTATTTTACCCCTGCCACCTTTAGAATTTGAAAGAGAGTATTCCAGTCAACATTTTCAAAAGCTTTCTGCCCGACGTTGTTGCCTTTAAATTCTTTATGAAACCACCACTTCCTACAGGCGTAAGTATCGTCACAGTTCAGGTAGCTAAGACCGAGGAATCGACATCGTAGCGGCATCCATAAGTTTTTCGGCGATTCTGGCTCGTATACACTGGGGTGACAAAAGTCATGGGACATCTCCTAACATCGTGTCGGACCTTCTTTTGCCCAACGTAGTGCAGCAACTCCTCGTGGCATGGACTCAAAAGTCGTTGAAAGTCCCTTGCAGAAATATTTAGCCATGCTGCCTCTATAGCCGTCCATGATTGCGACACTGTTGCCGGTGCTGAATGTTCTGCACGAGCTGACCTCGCGATTATGTCCAATGAATGTCCGATGGGATTCATGTCCGGTGGCCTGGGTGGCCAGATCATTCCCTCGAATTGTTTAGAATGTTCTTCAAACCAATCGCGAACAACTGCGGCCCGAAGAAATTCCATAGTTGTTTGGGAGCATGACTTCGACGAATGGCTGCAAATGGTCTCCAAGTAGTCGAACATCCACAGGACCCAGTCTCTTCCATGTAAACACAGCCCAAACCATTTTGGAGCCAGTACCAGCTTGCACAGTACCTTGTTGACAACTTGGGTCCATAGCTTCTTGGGGTCTGCGCCACACTCGAACCCTACTATCAGCCCCTGCCAACTGAAATCGGGACTTATCTGACCAGGCCATGGATTTCCAGTTGTCTAGGGTCCAATCGATATTGTCACGACCCCAGGAGAAGCGCTGCAGGCGGTATCGTGCTGTTATTTTTTATTTATTTATTTATTTATTTATTGTTCCGTGGGACCAAATTAAGGAGAAGTCTCCATGGTCATGGAACGAGTCAATACATGAAATTATAACACGATAGTAGAAACAGATAAAACCAAATACAAGAAACGTATTCAGGCGACAATTCGTAAGTTTAAATAAAGAAAATCAACAATGTAACACTGGAATTTGCTTAATGTTTCAGCTCTTCCAGGAGCTCCTCGACAGAATAGAAGGAGTGAGCCATGAGGAAACTCTTCAGTTTAGACTTAAAAGCGTTTGGGCTACTGCTAAGCTTTTTGAGTCCTTGTGGTAGCTTATTGAAAATGTATGCAGCAGAATAGTGCACTCCTTTCTGCACAAGAGTCAAAGAAGTGCATTCCACATGCAGATTTGATTTCTGCCTAGTATTAACTGAGTGAAAGCTGCTAACTCTTGGGAATAAGCTAATATTGCTAACAACAAACGAAGTTAAAGAAAATAAATACTGTAAGGGCAATGTCAGAATTCCCAGACTATTGAATAGGAGTAGACAAGAGGTTCTCGAACTTACACCACATATAGCTCGAACAGCCCGTTTTTGAGCCAAAAATACCCTTTTTTAATCAGAAGAATTACCCCAAAAAATAATACCATAGGACATAAGCGTATGAAAATATGCGAAGGACCTCTGTCGGTCGTATTGCTGCCATAGTCCAATAATGCCAAATTTCGCCGCACTGTCCTAACGGACCCGTTCGTCGTGCGTCCCACATTGATTTCTGCGCTTATTTCACGCAGCGTTGCCTGTCTGTTAGCACTGACAATTGAAGGCAATCGTCACTGCTCTCGGTCGTTAAGCGAAAGCCATCGGCCGCTGCGTTCTCCTTGGTGAAAGGTCATGCCTGAAATGTGGTATTTTCGGCACACTCTTGACACTGTGGATCTCCGATATTTAATTCCCTAATCATTTTCGGAATGAAATGTGCTATGCGTCTAGTTCAAACTACCATTCCACCTTTAGTATGTTAATTTCCGTCGTGCGGCCACAATCAAGTCGAAAGCATTTTCACATGAATCACCTGAGTACAAATGACAGCTCCACCTTCTGTACACGATACCACCACTATCTCTATATGTGCTAATCGTTATCTCACGAATCTTGTCACCTTAGTGTACTGCGTGTATTGCATCATTACGTGTTGAAACAGTATTATTATAACTCTTGTTATAATTCCACATAGGTGAAATTCAGGCCCAATTACATACTGACTTAATCGAAAAGTTAACATTTCAAATATATTTACAGTAACTAGGATAGTATTTCATACTGAAGTCAGTGGATGCTTGTTATCGCACATGCACAATTATCTAGCGAACTAAACGTTAGCGGCCTGATGTTTACTGGGCTGTTTATGCTTCTGTTATCGTATACTTTCACCCGCTGCAGTGTTCGCTATTCGTTACGATGCACACTGTACACATAGGAGCTCAGTAAAACAAGAACAGAAGTAACTTGGACGAAACTTCCAATTAGTACAGTCCCAAATTTGGATAAATGCAAGATAACGTGCGTCGCCATGAAACAAAAGGCGCTGCACACACATTCCAGGAAGGCTCTGCCCGATAACTGATAACAGTAGCTGGACCGATATAAATAAAATGCTGTTGACTAGTATTAGTTGGATTTATTGTCGGTACGAAATTTAGCGAGCAGACGATACAGTACTTAGCCCGTCTAAGATGTCAATAAATGAGATAATTTAAAAATTATGAGTAACTTTTTAGCGATCGTTAAGTGGGTTTTCACATTCGTTTTTGTAGATGCAGACATACTATCCAGTGTTGCCTGGTAAGTAAAGTTGACAGCGACCAGAAAGCACTCAATACCAGTTCATGTCAGATTTCTATCGATCCAGTTACACCCAAGAGTTTTCTAAGACCGAGCTTTTAGCAGTATTATTTGAGTAAAACAACAACGACATGATTTTGGACTCCATTATTTCGGTTAAATGCACCAATACGTGCTGTTGCCCCTCCACATTCTGAACTTCATTTAGCACTTAGGTAAATGGCGTCAGAATATGTTAGGACACCTGATACATTGGTGTACAAATGCAGATGTAATCTGGACGTTACACACATTTTTCCGAGTTATCTGAACTTACTGCTCACTTGAAAATGGGCATAGAAGTGAAACATGTAGACTTTTATCTGATAAGTGCAATAAAATAAAGGAACATTCTCAGTTAGGAATTTATTTTATTGCTCTGTAAATGCTACTGTTTGTTTGCGACTTTGTGTCTGAGTGTGCGTCTGTGTTATATCATACATCTAAAGGTTTGGGGGTTGACCCACTGGGTTTGATGATATTCTTCTGGCATTTATCGATACTTTCATTTCTAGCTATGCTTTGTGTGAGCTTTGCGAAATGCGCCTTTTTCGGGTATGTAACACACCATCATGCTTCAACAGAACTCAATTCTAGCATTTCTCTCTCTCTCTCTCTCTCTCTCTCTCTCTCTCTCTCTCTCTCTCCCGTCTCAGTGCTATAGTGGCCTCCTTGATATCATTTTGTAACTTTTATTCTTAATTGATGCTTGATCATATGTGAAACCTGATAGTCAATATAATGGTACTATGTCCTCCCGATTACATCGCTACTATTCTTTTTCCTGCTTGTGTGTAAATCTTAAATGCAGATAACATCCCAATTAATGAGCCAGATTTGGGCTCCTTCCACTGTTATTTTTGCGGTACGACCGTTCCTTTTCACCTACAGCCCCATGACAGGCTTTCATTACGCGGTTTATGTAGATATGAATGCAACCAGACGCTTTCTGAACTTGATATAATTTATTATACCATTAACTAATTTCCGAGCCATGTTCAAAATCAGATGCAAGTATTTCTGTAATACCTCCTTCTGATATTAAGCCTGCAGTGATCCGAAAACTAGTTACTGGTACAAAAAATCGTACCAAATTCAAAAAGTGAGGGTTGCATAGAGTCAGACACTTTGAATTGCACTTGTTAGGGGAAATGATGGGCAGACGAGTGTCTAGTAAAACTCTCTTGCGTTCAAACCTGGTGGTGGTGGTGGTGGTGGTGGTGGATAGGGGTGGTAATGATAGCTTTTCAACTGACAACGTCGTGATTTCGGTTGTGATGATGGTAATAATCAATATTCTTTCAGATTTCTGTTTTGGATTAGATGGCTGCAGCGATTCCATTGATGAGCAATTATTGTTGTTATTGTTCTTATGGCGGTCATTTTGTTAATCGTTGTTGCCACTGGTATACGATCGCATGATAGTTTCTTGAGTTATGGAGTTTTGTTAGTGTTTCTATTCTGATGGTATACTTTATGATCACCTGCTTAAGAGCTTGTTTGTTCGTCTTTGGAAGAAATACATCTATGATTCTGCGTATCAGGGATTCGGCAGTTTGTTGGTGGGTTTTTTGGAAGTATGTGGCATTAGATGTCTACTCACAGGTCATGTAAATAACGGGCCGCTCATTTGCGACCCAAATGGTTCCCGTAGGATTTCCATCAGGCGAATTTGGTCGCAGAGACATCAACGTGAGTTCACTGTAACGCTCCTCAAACCACTGTAGCACGGTTGTGGTTCCGAGACACTGACAGTTATACTGCCGAAAGATGACATCGCAGTCGGGGAAGACATCAAGCACGAAGTGATGCAGGTGGTCCGCAGCTGTCAGCGTGTCGTTTATTACTACCAGAGGTCTCATGCAAGTGCAGGAGAATCTCTCCCATAGCCTAATACGACAACCACCATCCTGCATCCGTGGCAGGTTGCACGTTTCGAGCCGCAGTTCACCTCGATGACAGACTACCATCGACCCAGTACAGCAAAAATGTGAGCCGACACGTTTCCATTGATCGACGGTCGAATCCCGACGGTCCCGTGGCCATTACAGCCGTAACTGACGATGTCGTTGGGTTGCCAAGTGAACGCGTGGGAGAGGTCTATTGTGGAGCTCCATGTCCAACAATGTACGATGAAAGGTGTGCTCCGAAACGCTTGTGAATGCACCAGCATTGTTCTCTTTCGGCACAGATGCCAGAGATCAGCGACTATCCAACTTTATAGAGCAGACAAGCCTCCGAACTCCACGTCGTGGACGTCCACCCATTTAGCGCCTAGTGGTAGTTTCACTGTCCTCCTACCTCTTCCCGTAGATGCTCACAACAGTAGCATGTGAACATTCGACCAGCTTTGCCGGTTTCGAGATACTCGTTCACAGGTTCTGCGTAATAATAACCCGCCCTAAGTCGCTTATCTCAGTGGCTTTCCCCATTTGCAGCCCGTATCTTCGTTAAGTCGTCGGCACACGGGCCATGCTGTCGAACGTTAACGTTGAGCGTGCCAAGTTCAACGTGCTGCTGAACGCTCAGGATCGATGCGACTTGTGCACACGGTACGTGGGCTCCAACGTGGTATACGCGATCGCAACGCACTCCAGCGGCAGTTGAGGGATGTTTACAGTTCGTAAATCACACTGTTTACTCAACGGTCGCGCGTAAAATTCCCACGTTAGCTCTATTAAAACGCACATTTCCTCCATCGTCCTGGAAAAGGAAAGTACCATGTCCAATCAGTAAGGACACAGGTTCATAAAAGTTCCATTACAAACAGTGCATTATAAATTTGGAATACCTCTCCGCATAAGAAACATTATTTCATCATTCCCACATTTTAGTAAAACCCCAAGGTCAGTCTTACTTGATCACTGTTCCTACCCAGTAGCAGAATCTTTGCAACCTGTGAATTACGAAGCGTAAAAGAAAAAGGATCAAATTATCTTTATACAAGTAGCGTAAACTCTCCTGTGGATTAAGATAGTTTAAGGTAGATTAAGCCAATCGAACAAAGTCACCCCTCAAAAAAAGTGAACTTATTATTATTATTATTATTATTATTATTATTACACAAATTTGGCCGTTAAAGACCGTGAAAACAGTTATTTCTTGCGCTTCTGGGACGTCTTCTTTCTCTCAGTCCACACTTCTTTCATTCTTGCGCTGAGGGCGGCTTTTCTCTCTTCAGACCATGTAGTTCCACAAGTCTTCTTAATTTTCACACCGAAACCCGTGAATGAATTCAGTTTTTTTCTAAACAGGTTTCTGTTAAATATTGTTTCCTGATCTATGTCCATTTCTTTTAGATCTCTTTCTGTGTTGATAAACCATAAATTTTTATTTTTTGGATTTGCGATGTACGAAAATATTTGTTTTGTAAGCCTATTCGGGTTCATCCTCATGATGTGAGCATAAAAGGAGCATCTTCTTTGTCTAATTTCGTCTGTAATTTTGCTGCACTTCGTATACACTTCTTTGTTGCTTTTTAGTCTGTATACAGGCCTGCCTTGATCATCTGTTATTTTCCTGTGTCCAAGAATTGTCCTCACAATTCTTCTTTCACGATTTTCTATCTGTTCTGCGTATGTAAAATTTGCCAGTGTTTCTGATGCATATAGTATCTGCGGTCTAATGACAGTCTGGTAGTGTCTGAGTTTAATGTTTTTGGATATACATTTTTTTGAATACATTTGTCTGCAGTAGTGAGTTGCTGTCTCTAGTTTTTGTATTCTAGCCCTGCAGGCTGGATGACCTTTTGCCACAGGCTGAATTAGTTCACCAAGATATTTAAAATGTTTAGATACCTGTATTTTCCCGTATTTCGTAGTTATTTTCCTTGGTGGATTTTTGATATTTGTAATGATTTCTGTCTTTTCAAATGAAATTTGCAAGCTTGCTTTTTCAGCAGTTTCTTTAAGTAATTCTATTTGTTTTATTGTGTCTTTTTGTGTGTAAGCTAAACAGGCGAGATCGTCAGCGAAGGCAAAACAGTTGGTTTCAATGGCTTTGTAGCACTTCCCTCCAATTTGGACTTTCTCAACTCCATGTTTTTGCGTGAGTTTTCTCCATTCTGCTATGACTTTATCCAGAACACAGTTGAAGAGTACCGGGGACAACGCATCTCCCTGTCTGACGCCGGTTTTGACCTCGAAATGCCGTGAAATTTCTCCTTGGAATTTTACTTTTGATTTTGTATTTGTTAATGTTTCTTTGATTATGGTGATTGTTGTTTCATCTATTTCATATTCTCGAAGTGTTTTGATGAGTGTGTCCCTATCGATTGAGTCATAAGCTTTTTTGAAATCAATGAATGTTATGAAATATTTCTTGCTCCTTGTAGATAAATAGTTCATTGTTGTTTTGAGGTTAAAAATTTGTTCGGCGCAGGATCTTCCTGGTCTGAAGCCAGCTTGATATTCTCCAAGTTTTCCCTCTATAATTGGTGATACACGATTGAGTAGGGCTTTTGATAGAATTTTGTATGGGACTGGGAGAAGCGATATTCCACGATAGTTGTTAACATCCCTTTTGTCACCTTTTTTAAACAAAGGGTGAATTAGGGCAGTTTTCCAGTGATTTGGGATTTTCTTGGTTTCCCATATTTGTTCAAGTTCTTTGTGTAGTGCTTCTACTGATGTTTCTCCCCCAAGCTTGAGCATTTCTGCTGTAATTGTGTCTTCTCCACATGCTTTCCTGTTTTTGAGATGTTTGATTATGTTTGTGATTTCCTCTCGTGTCGGAGGTGTTGAATGTGTTGGTAATGTTTCTGGTTGCGTAAAACTGAGAGTCTGGATGGGTGTTTGGCAGTTTAGGAGTGTCTCAAAATATTCAGCCAGGATTTCACAGTTTTCAGTATTGTTGGTGGCGAGAGTCTTATTATTTCTCGTAATGTTTAGGCAAGGGGACTGGTATCCTCGGAGTTTCTGGTTGAATGTTTTGTACCAAGCTGCCGTGTTGCATTTCTTGAAATTCTCTTCGATTGAGTCCAGTTGTTTTTCATATTGTCTCTTGGTGTTGCGAATAGTTTTCGAGGCATTCTTTCTGGCTTGCTTAAATTCATTAAAGTTGTTTTCAGTTTTATGTGAGTTCCACTTTTTCCAGGCTTTAAGTCTTTCATGCAGAACTTCATTACAGTTGCTGTCCCACCACGGGTGTCTCGGTTTGCTCTTTTTTGGAAAGGTTGTTTCTGTTGCCTCAATCAAGTTGTTCTGAAATTCTTGGAGGTTTTGTGAAGGGGAGAATGTCTTCAGTTTTTTCTGAAAATCCTTGAGGTTAGAGTTGGACTTAAGGTTGTAATTTCTCAGGGTTGTAAGATCAAAATTTATTTTATTTCTGTTTTATATTCAACGTTTCTGCTTTTCTGTTTGTTTTGTGGGATCAGTTTAGTTTTTATTTTCGTGAGATAGTGATCGGAGTCGAGGTTTAGAGATTTTCGGACACGTGTGTTCAATATTTCTTTTTCGCATTTGGAGGAGATGGCAACGTGATCTATTTGAAATTCTCCGATACTCTTTATCGGAGATACCCAGGTTTTTTGTTTTCTGGGAAGATGTTTAAAACGTGTTGACATTAGCTTGAGTTTAAACTGCTTACAGAGCATAATTAACCTTTCTCCATTTTTGTTGGTTCGTTTGTGCGCGGGAAAGTTGCCGACAATATCGCGGAATTTCTTTTCTTTTCCAATCTGAGCGTTAAAATCTCCTAGAAGTATTTTTGCATTGTTTTCTGGGATTTCTGATATATGATCCTTAAGGTTTTCCCAGAATTCATCTGTTTCTTCCCTATTTTTAGCATTATTTTTGTCATTTATGGGAGTGTGAACATTGATTAATGTGTATTTTTTTTTTGCACATCGAAAAGTGAGGAAAGATGTTCTCGATGATGTTGACCAAAAATGTTCGACAGAGTTCAGAATTTTTGTGTTTACAGCAAAAGCTGTGCCAAGCTGAGGGCATTTCTTCATTACAATTTTTCCAGGTTTTCCTTTAAATATTCTGAATTTGTTTGATTCAAATGTGTTTTCATCAGTGAAGCGAGTTTCTTGTAGCGCCACAATTTGTATGTCTTCCGTGTGTAACTGGTCTGTAAGGTGCTTAAGTTTTCCCACTTTGAGAAGGGAGTTTATGTTGAGAGTTGCTATGTTGAAGATTTTTCTGGGTTTAATCTTGTTGGATTTGCATGGTGTTGCAGACTCCCCAGAATCCATGGGTCTGCTTGCGTCGTTGCCGACGGTGGATTGGCCACCTGGGGTAGTTTCGTTATTGAAAGACATTTCCATCATGCGTTAAGATTGTAACTGTTGAAATTCTTCAAAGTTGGGGAGATTACTTGCGTAACCTACCAGGAATACGACTAACGTTGTTAGCGTTAGAAGGTTTTCTTGAAACAGCCGCCTCTAACATGAGGAACAGACGCTGCCCACAAGCCGCCTAATCTGGGTACAGACGCTTGCAGTTATAGATTTTTGGTTCCTCCGCTCTCTCAGCCGTTGGGAGTGAACTTATATTTACATAACATCAAATATTATAGTATTTACTTACATTAAACTAATAGTAAAGTCCAGAACCTAATAAAAAGTGAATGTTAGGAAAAAAAATTTGGAAGCGTCAAAACGCGAACTACTGCCCCAACAAACAACTCAATACACGACAGTGACGCTACTCATTACGCTAAACCACCATCACACCCCACATATCTAATCATATTGTATTACCCTTTGCTGAAAACCTTAATCGTAGATATATTACTAATTGAAATTTAATTATAACAAATTGTACCAAGAACAATGCGTTTTGGGTGGATCTTCAGTGTGTCGCTGCCTTCAAATAGCCTACTCCCATAATACGCAAGTTACAATAATTCTTTTGCCGCGAATATGTTTCTCATTATTTTATTGGAACGAATCACACAGTTAACAACGGGTTTTCCAGTGATTCTCAATTTGCTGGTGCTCAGAAACGGCATATAATACATATAGGCTTGAAATGAATGCCAATATGGCGCCTCACAACTCTGTGCTGAAGGGAGACGGTGTGCGTGTGACGTAGGTGGCGTTGTGCCGTCTCATTGGTCAACGCTAAGACGCACGCTCAGAGTATCTGACATGCAGATATAGCTCCGCACGTTCGGAAAGACTCCCGAACGTGCTATTCCACGCTATGACGTCAGAAACTCGGCACGCTCAACGTTCGGGTGCACGGTCCGTGTGCCGACGGCTTTAGAGTGATGCCCAGTCCGTGGCTGCTCCACTTGCATACTTCTGTTATCGCGCTATCAACGCCACCAGGCAGCATCCAGCATCGATATTACCGCATTTTGGATAGCCAAGGCCATCGTGGAACTAATCACTCTCTTGGCTTCTGCAACTAGTAGTTGCAGTGGTGGTGCTCGTGTGGGTTACGTAATTCCACGTACCGTACGGCAAACAGTTGTGGGGGCATAAATTTGATCACTAAACGAAACTGACTGCATTGTGTACCCAGACACTAGTGGTGCGTTGTGTGTCAAGGTGTAACACGATGTAGGAACCAGACAAGAGACAAAATACGGAGCGCCGAAAGCGATCTAGTCGATGTCGCGCTGAGATAAGCCGCCAGACACACTTGACCTGGCCGATCATCAGCTGCTGTGTTGAGTCACTGAGAGAAAACAAGGTGGTCACGTGTGCTGCAGTGGTGTAACGCTCTCCTGCAACTGACGCCGCAGCTTACAAAACAAAGGTATCAGTCCGCGTTATGCACATATCTTATCAAACAGCGTCACGGAATGATCCGAACAAAGCCGCTGACTCGAATGAAGACTTTCATCGTCTAGGTCAGAGATAACAAGTGCTGTATCACGTTATCACACTGTGTCCTTTCCACGCACGGTCACGGCTAGTCGAGTCATGAGGTTGTGGGTATGTTGGTGGACGTCGTGTGTGCGTAATATGCTTTGTTTGGAATTCGCTGTGGATACTCTACACGTTCTCTCTTGTATCGCATAAATTTTATTTTAGTTTTTTTCTGTAGCCGCTCGGTGACTTCTACACCTTCATCTGCATCTGCACTCATAATCCTTAGGACAATCCACGGTGCTTGGCGGATACTTAATGTGAAGTGTTTTTCTTGCTGTTTTAGGGATTTAAGTAGCTGCTAGCTCGCTCCTTGTAGTTGATGTTGATTCAGAACACTTCATGGATCTGTCGCCCGACGTCATATCTTATTTTTTTTAAATTTTTTTAATTTTTAGTCCGGCCGCCGTATAGTGAGTCTGTTGAAGCAGAGGTCTTGGTAATCAGTGGGTCATTCCATGTACGAAAAAGCACGTCCACTACTTTCCTTTTTCGAATATATATTTCCTTGAATGGGTGTACAGATCATTATAGTGCCTCATGAACTATAGTAGAACACAACTTTTCATACGACACACGACTCGAAGGCTCAACACTACCAAGATTACAATATATTCTATTTGTCACAAAACTGTCTTGTTGTTTGTTTTCGTTCTTGGAGAGAGTGGTTGCTCCTTGACTGCAACCCACCGCTAACCAACGACGCCAAAATGTAAAAGACCCCACCCACAGCAGGTTAAGCGGTTTACTTGTCACACGTTGCCGTTTTCTTGTATTCCACACCTACCGTTTAATGTCTGCACATACGAAAACAAACACCCGCGCACAGTATACGTTCCGCGACTCGCTCCCTACGTAATATTATTCTGTCACTATCATCTTCGCACTACACAACTAGTGTGAAACGTCGTTTGCCTAAACGGCATATAACACTGCAAGTGCACCACTGGCTGTTTACCTTCTCGTTCCATCCCCGAATGCGTCAGAAAACGACTGCCGATAAGCCTTCGAATGTGGTTAAATCTCCCATTTTATTTTTCACGGAATTCTAGCTGGACGAATGCCGGAGGATGTAAAATGTTGCTTGGCTCTTCTTGGGACGTTCTCACTCAGAAAATTAACAGAAAACCACACCTTGATACGTAATAACCCCACTACAGTGATTACCACCTCAGCTGTAAGAGCGTCTCTGCTGTGCTTTCACGCTTACAAAGCGGACTCTTGACGAAACGTGCTCCTCTTCTTTGGATTTTTTCTATTAGCTCTATCACTTGGTTAGAGTCCCTGACACACGTGGTTGCACAAGAGTTTTCGAACAACCTACATTCGTGGGTGTACAACACTTACCACGGGTAATCTTGCCTTTCTTACTATTAGTTTTATAGTGTTTCATTTCTTTTAGGTTCTCAGTTCTGTTTTTTAAATAACATTTTTGATTTTAAATAACTTCCGTGTGGTTAAGCTGCAACCAATAGTAAATGCTGAAGTTGGACTTTCCACAGGAAATAAGCATACTTGTTTCACAGTACTTTCATGAAAAAATCTGGATTGATAATTCACAGAAACTACTCACGTGCTGGAAACACAGTGGTGGTCAACATCACTGAAATAGATCTTATAATTAAATGTTTCCCTGAGGCATTTAAGTCTCTTTTTATTATCTACGATACTGATCGAAGCAGACGAAATGAATTAAAATTTATGATGCAGCCGGGACTTGAACCCAGGTCTTGGTGCTTGCTAGGCAGAAATGCTAATCATTACACCACCACGACGATTAACATTGCTGTACGAGCTACCTAAGGTGGGTGCCCTCCCCAACACAAACTTTAATTCATTTTTCCCTTACATATTGTCACTACTACCAGGGCTCTCCGATAATCATTTCGTCTCAGGGAAACATTTAATTATAAGATCTATAGGATTACCAATGGCACAAGGACGTCCCATTACGTCCAATGCTGGGGTGCTTGCCAATATTGGGGAGCCCTAGCAGTAGTAACAATATGTAAGGGAAAAATGAATTGAAGTTTGTGTTGGGGAGGGCACTCAGCTTAGGCAGTTTGTGCAACAATGTTGACCATCATACTGCGGTGGTGTAATGGTTAGCGTTTCTGCCTAGCAAGCAAGATCTGGGTTCGAGGCCCTGCCGCAGCACAAATTTTAATTCATTTCGTCTGCTTCGATCATTACTGAAATAAATAAAAACAGTGTGAACTTATATGGCTCTCGTGGACAGTTGAGCATTGCAAAGGATGATCGTAAAATGTAGTATCCACGGAATGAGGCTGACAAACAAGGGGAACCATATTCATCTGAAGAAGACGATTAGTTAGCCTGTAGTTAGTTGTGTTGGTCGATTTGTGGAGTTCTGTAATTAAGTAAGCTATGTGCACCTCTTTGTAGCTATCGTGGTGTCTCACCTACTTACTCAGATAACTTCTTTTGTTGACTGTTATAGCGCTCTTTTTATACAGGGTGTTACAAAAAGGTACGGCCAAACTTTCAGGAAACATTCCTCACACACAAAGAAAAGATGTTATGTGGACATGTGTCCGGAAACGCTTAATTTCCATGTTAGAGCTCATTTTAGTTTCGTCAGTATGTACTGTACTTCCTCGATTCACCGCCAGTTGGCCCAATTGAAGGAAGGTAATGTTGACTTCGGTGCTTGTGTTCACATGCGACTCACTACTCTACAGTACTAGCATCAAGCACATCAGTACGTAGGATCAACAGGTTAGTGTTCATCACGAACGTGGTTTTTCAGTCAGTGAAATGCTTACAAATGCGGAGTTGGCAGATGCGCATTTGATGTATGGATTAGCACGGGGCAATAGCCGTGGCGGGATACGTTTGTATCGAGAAAGATTTCCAGATCGAAGATGTCCCGACAAGAAGACGTTCGAAGCAATTGATCGGCCTCTTAGGGAGCACGGAACATTCCAGCCTATGACTCGCGACTGGGGAAGACCTAGAACGACGAGGACACCTGCAATGGACGAGGCAATTCTTCGTGCATTTGACGATAACCCTAATGTCAGCGTAAGAGAAGTTGCTGCTGTATAAGGTAACGGTGACCACGTCACTGTTTGGAGAGGGCTACGGGAGAACCAGTTGTTTCCGTACCATGTACAGCGTGTGCAGGCACTATCAGCAGCTAATTGGCCTCCACGGGTGTCAATCCTCATTTCAATGCAAATGTTCTCTTTACGGATGAGGCTTCATTCCAACGTGATCAAATTGTAAATTTTCACAATCAACAGGTGTGGGCTGACGAGAATCCGCACGCAATTGTGCAATCACGTCGTCAACACAGATTTTTTGTGAATGTTTGGGCAGGCATTGTTGGTGATGTCTTGATTGGGCCCCATGTTCTTCCACCTACGCTCAGTGGAGCACGTTATCATAATTTCATACGGGATACTCCACCCGTGCTGCTAGAACATGTGCCTTTACAAGTACGACACAACATGTGGTTCATGCACGATGGAGCTCCTGCACATTTCAGTCGAAGTATTCGTACGCTTCTCAACAACAGATTCGGTGACCGACGGAATGGTAGAGGCGGACCAATTCCATGGCCTCCACGCCCTCCTCACCTCTACCCTCTTGACTTTCATTTATGGGGCCATTTGAAAGCTCTTGTCTACGCAACCCCGGTACCAAATGTAGAGTCTCTTCGTGCTCGTATTGTGGACGGCTGTGATACAATACGCCATTCTCCAGGGCTGCATCAGCGCATCAGGGATTCCATGCGACAGAGGGTGGATGCATGTATCCTCGCTAACGGAAGATATTTTGAACATTTCCTGTAACAAAGTGTTTGAAGTCACGCTGGTACGTTCTGTTGCTGTGTGTTTCCATTCCATGATTAATGTGATTTGAAGAGAAGTAATAAAATGAGCTCTAACATGGAAAGTAAGCGTTTCCGGACACATGTCCACATAACATATTTTCTTTATTTGTGTGTGAGGAATGCTTCCTGAAAGTTTGGCCGTACCTTTCTGTAACACCCTGTATATGAATGCTTCAGTAAATTTTATTATTTTCTAAGCAGTAGAGGCCTACTACTCCACATGTGGTATGGAAGGTACTATTTTATGTTACTGGGCAGCAAATGGAAGTAACTTGCGAGGTTAGAGTACTGCATGATAAGCTGTTCGGCAGTTTCCCAGCCTCTTATGGAAATAGGTTCTTTGGCACCCGAAATGTAAAAAGTGGAATGCTTCGTTCGTCCCGTACGCCTAAGTTGGAGGATCGTGCGCTACGTTTAACGGACGTAAATCCTGGAACTACTGTGCAATGATTGACAGCAACGAAACGCGCGAGCGGTACTTTATGAACAGCTGCTGTACTTTGTAAGGTGTCAGGCAAATCCAACACCTTCCATGAAAACCCTGACATGATAAGCAAATCCAGTAGCATGTCACATAGCTCCGAATAAATCGTGACATTAAATTAACCAAAAGTAATGCGAGTAACGAGTGAGCAAATGGAATACCACAGGCTAACACAAGAATGCCTAAATGCATGTCATACCTTCCCACCGTGAGACAGACGCAGTTCCGAGGGGAGAAACGAGAACAGAAGTCGAGAGCAGAACCGTGTTAAGCGAGAAGGCTCTACGATAAGGGACGGACACACACGTCGCCAGCTAACCGCTACGACCACACCACCCGCAAGTTTTTAGCGTGAGACTTTTTCGCGTCTCTATTACGTTAGGACCACCCCCCAGCCCATGTTAAAAGATAGAGCCCTCCAGAAGAACAGTATAGATCTTACATTAACACTAAAGGACCACACCAGCTGCAATTTTTAGCGTGAGACTTTTTCGCGCCTCTGTTGCGTTGCAAACTTTAAAAACATTGCCCCACCACGAAAAGTATAACGTTTCTCATTGGATGGACAGAATTTTTGTAGGCGGAGCTTAAGGTAAACATTGAGACACTGATTGGTCATATGAAAACACAGCCAGATAGTTTTTTTAAACCAACTTCGGTAAATTGTAGTAAGGAGAAGTTAGGAGAGAGTTGCTTCCGAGATGGAGAGGTGAGCGGAGCTGTGCTGTCCGCCGCCCCCTGACGAACACCGACAAGGTAATGAACGCACGCGATGCCGCATAACAGCGCATAAAGCTTCACTCAGAACTGCAGAAGTCTCATCTGTTACACCCCCTTTTTGCGTAATACTAGTGTCGATCGTCAATTAAAGCTCATGGTGTTTACATTTGCCACTTGAAGTAAAAATCTGAACCGCGATGATTTTTCTGTTGTTTAGTTATTGAGAAGCAACATCAGCCACTGTAATTTACGACAAGTTAGATAAGTAATTAAAGATAATTGAGGGTCACTGTAGACCATTTTGATAGTTTTCTCTCTTGTGAAACTTAATTTAAACCTAGATTATAGATGTGATATGGCATTGGTCATCCTTCAATCCATTGTAGAACTTGGAAACCCACTCAGGGAATATTCGTTCACATTTTTGTTGAACGCAGATGGTTTTTATCATCCTGTATTAAAACATTTCCTTTTATCAATAGTGTAATTTACAAAACAATGTTTTGTGAGTAGAATAAAATTTCCAACGGTAAACTTAACTGCTTTTTCGACGTTATTTTACCAGCTAACTAAAAATAGGAAAGCCTTGAACCCCTTCCACTAAGTTTAGTTAGTATTAAGATTCTTTTACAGAGAGTGCAGTGGAGCTGACGCTGAAATCATTAAGTATTTGGTTATATCATCGCTAGTCTCACTGAACTCTTCTGAATTCTACATGTCATGTGTGGTCTAGCGTCTCCTTACCAGCAACAGGTCCCAGGTTCAAACTAGTCAATTCAGAGCGTCGTTGCGCGAAAGTGGTAGGGAGACACGATATAGAACAAACAGACACCACGCAGAATGTTTAGAACTTCTAAGACTTCACGACTGCGTACGCCGAAGGGCAAACGGGTGTACTGCCACGGATGGACTTCACGTCGAGCACCACCTATGAACAAGTGCCATGAAAGGATGTCACGTTGAGCCCCTCAAATCTAAGAAATGATGCCGGCCATTTTGGCCGATCGGTTCTAGGCACTTCAGTCCGCAACCGCGCTGCTGCTACGGTCGCAGGTTCGAATCCTGCCTCAGGCATGGATGTGTGTGATGTCCTTAGGTTAGTTAGGTTTACGTAGTTCTAAGTTCTAAGGTACTGATGACCTCAGATGTTAAGCCCCATAGTGCTCAGAGCCATTTGTTTTTTTTTTTTTTTAAAGAAATGATGCTTTTGTTGCCCCTGTGATTATCAGACGTATTTTTCTGATTTTGATGAGTACTAACGCCACACAAAATATTAGATACTTCTTTAAAACATGCTTCATAAAACAGCATCAGCATGAGCGTCCAATGATATCCACTAGGTCATTCATGTGTGTTATGAACAATAACGGCCCTTTATCACTCGTCTGGACTACACCCCTAGCTACTTTTACACAAGGAGGTTTCTCTCCGATAAGAAAGACGTTCTGTGTTGTTTGCTAGAAACTCTGATACATCGTACGCTCGTCTTTTGTTCGTTAGATGTGAGTATGTAATTACGTGAGAGTCATGGAATCATAGTATGAAACTGGCCTCCGTTCTCTACTGCCTCCTGGGTCACATGGTCAAAGAGAGCGATCTGTGTTTCACAAGATCGTTGTTTTCAAAATCCATGTTAATTCTCATGCACGATTATAAACATAGACTACGAAGACTGACATTAATTTAACTTGCGACAGTCGCGAAGGAGGCCTGCCACCATTGTATGAATACTGAATACGTCTTGATCACCATGTTTGGACTACTAATAACAAGAGACCAGTTGTTCTTAAAGCTCTGTTATTTGCGCGTTTCGGGCATAGGCCATCACCAGAACATGAGCTAAATGAATTTAACACATATAATTTTGTTAAGTTATTTCTCTCTTAACATTTGTGCTAAGAAGCTCAGTAACAAATGCACTACTGTTGTCTGCGGACAAAAAGCAGTGTTAAAGAAGTAGATGGCTCTCACTAAACCTCATTGTGTGATGTTTACAAGAACTGGCTGTGACGGAAATCTTCGCCTTGACATTTTAGCACGACGTCTGGATAGTTTTTGCGATGTGTTTCATTTCAAACACATACAAAGGGATACATCGTGATGTTTCTTTCCTCGAGAGTCATCCAACGGAAAGGAAGGAAGGAGCACACGATCGGATTGAAGGATGGGGAATCCAGCAAAGAAATCAACCTGGTAATCTTCTCAAGCATTTGGAGATACTAACGGGAATTGGTTGGGGCGAAGCCTTGAACCGCCATCCTACAGAGTCCAAAACGGAAACAATGAATATCGATATTTAATGTCCCGTCGACTACGAAATCGATAGACGGGAATCGGTACAAGTAAGACAAGGAAGAAGAAGGGAATCAGCCGCGACCATTGCAAGCGAATCAACCCACCAATCACCTTCACCGATTTAGGAAAACGACGGAAAACTTTTAATGTGAGAAAATGGGGATTTGAACCCCTCTTCTCTCAAACAGGAGTACAGTTGCATAAGGACTAGCATACCCGCTCAATAGGAAATTTCATAAATCCATAAAAGTTTTAAATAATGAAAAATACAGTTGCATCAACGTATCAGTAGAGTAAAACATCACTAATATTTGAATATTAGCCCTCTTTGCGATCTGTTACTCGGTGCAAGACTTATGTCGTCAGCCTAATCATTTACTATATATTTACAGAAGCACCCTTCCATACAATTTATTCATTTATTAAAGACCATCCTGATCTGGGAAACAATAGTGCAGTTGCTCGGTATTTTGCCGTCCTAATCGAGAACTTAAAAACGACGTCCTCTCTTTTTTACTACCATCGGTCTCCCAGATATTCCCTCCCTTGCAATCACCAGCAAAACAAGAGGCACAATAATGCAGACCTCCGATTATACTTTTAATAATTAAACTACGGTGACTAGTTTTCATCATTTTCTGGCGGAGTCGTCAGTTCTTTTAAAACTGACTGAGGACAACAAATGTCCTCAATTACTTATTTTTCATTCTCAGTCTTTGTAATTTCCCAAAATAATTGAAATACGAAGAATGTGCTGAACATTTTCAAAAATGGTTCAAATGGCTCTGAGCACTATGGGACTCAACTGCTGAGGTCATTAGTCCCCTAGAACTTAGAACTAGTTAAACCTAACTAACCTAAGGACATCACAAACATCCATGCCCGAGCCAAGATTCGAACCTGCGGCCGTAGCGGTCTTGCGGTTCCAGGCTGCAGCTCCTTTAACCGCACGGCCAGCTGAACATTTTATACTAGAACTTAATTGAATGTACCATAGCAACCAAAGTTGGCATCAATTACTTATTTAACTGCAACAAAATGAACTAATAAACAAACGATCAGGGTCGGGCTGGGTACAATGGGCCCTGGTATTGATGAGAGGGACCCGCGATAAGGATGAATCCTACAAGGGAGCCGGCAGCGGCTGTAGCCACCCCGGGCAGCTGAAGCGGAAATATTTTAGATTTCAGTACGTTTTCAACACATTTTAAAATTCTAATTGTTAGATGGAAAAAGGTATCAAATTAGGTCTCGGGGCATACGCAGCAAAGAACTCTAAAAAATTCGGGTATCTTATAGTAACACAGGTAATAGTTCAATTAAAATTTTAATGGAAATTATACTTTAATGATTAAATTATAAAATATGCTGCTGTTATTGTCTTCAGTTATAAGACGGTTTTGATGCATCTCTCCATGCTACTCTATCCTGTGCGAGCCTATTCATCTCTCAATAACTACTGCAGCCTACATCTTTCTGAATCTGCTTACAGTATTCATCTCTTGGTCTCCATCTACGGTTTTTGCCCCCCACCCTTCCCTCCAATACTAAATTGGTGATCCCTCGATGTCTCAGAATGTAACCTGTCAAGCGATCCCATCTTATTGTCAAGTTGTGCCTCAAATTTTATTCTGTACTTCCTCACTAGTTCAAATGGCTCTGAGCACTATGCGACTTAACTTCTGAGGTCATCAGTCGCCTAGAACTTGAACTACCTAAACCTAGCTAACCTAAGGACAACGCACACATCCATGCCCGAGGCAGGATTCGAACCTGCGACCGTTGCGGTAGCTCGGTTCCAGACTGAGCGCCTAGAACCGCAAGTCCACTCCGGCCGGCGTTCCTCATTAGTTAAGTGGTCGTCCCATCTTATCTTCAGCATTCTTCTGTAGCACCACATTTCAAAAGTTTCTATTCTCTTATTGTTTAAACTATTTATTGTCCATCTTTCACCTCCATACATGGCTACACTCCTAACAGAAACCTTCTGAAAAGACTTCCCAACACTTAAATCTATATTGGATGGTAAAAATTTTCTGTTCTTCGGAAATTATTTCATGCCATTGACAGTCCACATTTTACATCCTTTCTGTTTTATTTTGCTGTCCAAGGGGCAAAACTCATTACCACTCTAAGTGTCTAGTTTCCTAATATGCTTCCCTTTGCGTCACCTGATTTAATTCCACTACATTCCATTATCCTCGTTTTGCTTTTGTTGATGTTCATCTTATACCCCCCTTTCAAGACGCTGTCCATTCCTTTCAACTGCTCCTCCTAGTCCTTTGCTGTCTCCGTCATCCGCAAACCTCAGTTTTTATTTCTTCTCCCTGAACTTTAATTCCTACTCGAAATGTTTTTTTGGTTCCCGTTACTGCTTGTTCAGTATAGAGACTATATCAGGGATAGGCTACAACACTGTCTCACTCCCTTTTCAACCACTGCCTCCCTTTCACGCTTGTCGACACGTTATAACTACCGTCTGGTTTCTGTTCAAATTGTAAACAACCTTTCGCTCCCTGTATTTTACTCCAGCCACCTGTAAAATTTGAAAGAGTATTCCAGTCAACACTGTCAAAAAAACTAAGTCTACAAATGTAAGTTTGACTTTCCTTGACCTATCTTCTAACTAAGTCGTGTGACCAGTTTTGTAGTGTTCCTATATTTTTCCGAAATCCAAACTGATCTTCCCCGAGGTCTGCTTCTACCAATTTTTCCATTCTCCTGTAAAGAATTCGTGTTAATATTTTGCAGCTACGACTTATTAAACGATAGTTCCGTAATTTTCACACCCGTCAGCAACAGCTTTCTTTGGAACTGGAATTCTACATTCTTCTCAAATAAAGACTGCGTTTCTACCACGTTATCGTACCTGGTGAATTTTACTGAAACTTGACTAATGAATCAAAAACTTAGATCTTTGAATTACGCGGCAGAGTTATCTATAACTTTGTCATGAAACACAATAGCAATGTTGTTAATAAACTCTGTTTCAATGTTCAAGGTTTCGAATGCTTCTAAGAATTCTTGTCTTAAAAGCACACGAAGCCTAGTCTCCATACGCTTTGAAGCAGGAAATATCCTTTAGCATGTTACTTGTGTAAATGCGACCGTCAGCAAAATGCAGTATGCAACATAGAGATTGCAGTATGCACTAATGTCTAAATTATACTGAAACAACAGCATGCAAGCACGAGGCATACAATTATGTCACGTCGATACACGAGTCATGATACTCTCTTCCTTGCTATTATTTGCGTTTACGTCAAACTTTAAGACAACGGCAACTAATTTGTTTGAGAAAAAAAGAGTAGTTCTTTTCTCGTGCTGCGAGTCTCAGACACTCAGACTTACAGACAGACGTCAACTCATTTCTATGAATAGTTCTGACGAACTGTACTTACGTTTTACTCCTTTTCGGTGTGTTTAAAGAGAAGTAGAAAACTTAGCTTGTGAATACGTGATCCCTTATCCACAGGAAATAATAGTAGAACTAGAAACATCAACAGAACCTCTCAACACAACTGACGCTCGACAAATGATCTGCGGAGATAACAACAAAAAGAGGGATTGAAGATGGTATGGAGCGAAGTCGCAATATGATCGCAAGCCAGCGCACGTGCCTCGCTTCAGCGCTCGACAGCGATGGGTCAGGGTCATTTTTGTTTCCGTTTCGTATAAGAAGCGGCTACATTAGTTTTGAGATAGCTAGAGGCAATGTGTTTGCTTTCGTCAAAGTAATTAAAGATCTATTAAGCAACTGCTCCGTATGCTTTTGGGAACTATTCAGTGTTTTCATTTCTCCCATTTCATTTTGTTTCCTCCTCATTTGTTCAGTTTTTTCGCTGTTTGATTTGAAATTAATGTTTTCCGCCCTTTGCGGCCTCTAAAATTTTGTCGCCCCAGGGGCCGCCTAGTCTTGCCCAATGGTAGAAGCTGCTCTCGGAAACAGTCGAGGAGAGAAAACACCTGAAGAATATGTATCTTGGGGTCTACGTAAAGGTGGATAATGTCACTAAAAGTGTACATGATTAAGAGGACGTAGTTATTAAAGTTAGCTGAAAGTTTTTGTGTAATGGCAGCGCCAGAAACAGAACTTCAGAACCGTTTATTTAATCGTTCCCCCTCCCCTCCGCCCCACCCCCGTCGGCTGCCACCTGTAGATTTCACGGTGCGCTTGTTACGGTCGCGAGAGACCGGTGGTAAAACGATGTGGTACCCGAAAAAGTAAAACACTTCTTTTTTAATTTATTTCTGCGTTTTTAATTTCCTATCCACATGGTTGGGTGGACTGTTCAAAATTTGATTATTGTCGCATGAATCCTAGCTACGCTGGAATGGCACAAAATGGTTGCCAAATCGTTTTATATTTAGGCGGCATTTTCAGTTGCAGCATTCATCTGAAAGCTGAGTGAAATCTCCAGGAAACCCCAGACAAAAATTAAAAATCCGTCTTCAGCAACTGCAGCTGTATATTATATATATATAAAAAGAAACAGCAGCCAATTGCACAAGGGAAATTTAATTGCTTAACCGGTTTCAGTCACTTAGTGCTCTTCTTCAGACTTTATTTGCACTGACACTCGCAAATATTACGATAGTTATACCTTTCTGAAGAAGGGCACTAAGCAGCTGAAACCGGTTAAGAAATTAAATTTCTTTTATGCAACTGGCTGCTGATTATTCCGATATAATTAAAAATATGTTAGAGCGTGTATGCACATATGTGTTTTTTTATTTGGTGACATAGGGCAGTCTGATCACTTAATCAACATTAAAAGGGAAGTAATAGACACAGAAACCCTACTCTACCGATTTTCAGACCAAAAAAAAAGTAGAGCAACAGTTTTCAGAAATGGGACACTTGACAGGCCATACATTATCAGCCGGATCTCAGCCAAGATACTCGTGAAGACGTCCGCTGTCAGATCGCGCGTTATCCCCGATATCGCACTCATTAATAATGGATAAAGGGATTCAAAAACAGTTTACATTTCGGAACAGATACTGCGTTTCGAAAACAAACAGCCAGCTCGTCTCTGACATACTTCTTCATAATCTGCCTCTGGAAGCGTACTTTTATCCTCCAAATAAATAAATAAATAAAAGCCACGTGAAAACAAATCGCTGTTTCGAAGGCTGATGGTATTCGTCTTGGAGACGTATGTAGCATTCACACCGTTTCCGTTCATTTCAGGCACGTGAGACATGGAAACAGATTATGTATACAATTCGTTAGCCCAACTAGTAACTTGTACGAAACTTCCTGGCAGATTAAAACTGTGTGCCGGACTGAGACTCGAACTCGGGACCTTTGCCATTCGCGTGCAAGTGCTCTACCAACTGAGCTACCCAAGCATCCTCGTCCTCACAGCTTTAATTCCGCCAGTACCTCGTCTCCTACCTTCCAAACTTCATTCTAGTTACTTGTATGTTTCATATCAAGTTTCATTAGCAGTTTGTCTTGTCTTCTTTTATTACTAGTCCAAAGACGCCTCAGTTTTGACTCCGAGTAATTGCTGAAGAGATAAGTAACTTCTTTCCACAGAAAAAAACAAATTCCGATTCCAGTCGTAACAATAGTAATCAGAATAATAGAAATCACTGCTGTTACGAAACCCATTGTCTTGGTCAATGGTAGGAATGAATATCTTAAGTGGATACGCTTGACTTTTAGGAAGGGCAAATGACGATGGCGCTTTGTCTGGGGACAAAGATTTCCAAGTCTGTGTTTGACATTTCAACAGCATTAGAGCAAAGATTTTCTTTTGCTGCTGCGTGAGCCTGTGCATGCAAACACCAGGCTGACGTTAAAATAGAGTGTATGGCTTATAGTGAATATAAATGTGACTCTCAGATTCCAAAAACGAGCGTCAGTCTTCCTGCTTATGTTATTTTAGAAAATTTTTGGAGAGGCCACGTACTCTACCAGTGTTTGCTATCTATGCAATAATGAGATTCTTAGACAAACACAATTTTGATTTCAAAAGAGCCGCATTGCCAAGACAGGCATTACACATTTAGTGAAGCATAATAAATTATTTAAATGACGAAATAACAGTTGGGATCTTCGGCGACTCATCTGATGTATAAGGGGCAGTGAAAGGAAAACGAGGGAGATGGGAAAAAAGCAAGTAAACTGCTTATTTCAAAAATAAACCCCATAACATTTATGCCACTCTGAGATAAGGCGGTCAATATCTTCAGAGGAAAAAAGTCACGGTTCCCTACCATGATTGTACCCAGTCGTCCACCGCTTTGTCCCAGGCAAATCAGCGGTCACGAATGCCTTTCCTCAGGACTGCAAAAAGATGAAAATCGCATAGGGAGAGATGGAGACTATATGCAGGATGTGTAGAAGCTTCCCAGGGAAACTTCCGCAGCCTACACTAAACAACTCTGGCAACACGTAGGCGGGCCCACCCTCCATACAACCACGATTTCTCCCCAGGCGATTCCCCTATTTTTGGAGCCATTCGTAGCCGTATTTTTGCTACAGACGAAGAGGTGCATGGTTCCGTAGGCAACCGCAAACATTTTTCCATGAAGTCATTGACCGTCTTGTTTCACACTGGGAACGACAATTAACACTTATGGTGATTACTTCTGAAATAATAAACAGTTTACTGACTTTTTTCCATCTGTTTCCTTTTCTTTTGACTCCTCCTTACTTTAACTGGGGGCCTGAGAACCAAAAGGACCCAAAGCAAAGACACAAAGTTTTCAGAAAAATAAATGTTCGTGAAAAATCAAACTTATACGCAAACCACTCGTTTCATAGGTTTCACTTGTTTTTTTAATTATGTCTTTACATCTTATATTTCCTATAAAAATTATTGTCAATATATAGGCTAGTGACAATATTATCTATTTGGCAGTTGTGAAGTTCGTAATAAATGTTAAACTAGAATCAAAACGTAAAGAGCGTATACTGAATGCACCACGCCTTGTTATGACCTGTACCAGAACTTCAACGTCTTCAGTATCATCACTTTCATCAAGCGGAGTCTCTGGCTTGAGGTTCAGATAAAACGGTCTCTCCACTTCACCATGAAATCTATTAGTTTTGTTACGCTGTGTGTTTCAACGTTGATATTTGCCTTCCAGCTACGTATCTGGGCACTAGATTCGCAAGGCATCTACAAATTGTGGGAAAATGACAAATTTTGATCTCCCTTGACATGACTTGAGGAAAATGGTGCCTCCCAAAACTCCGATGAAGAATATTTTACTTTAAGCAAGAGTCCACAGCAACATGTTGGACAAATCCATCATTGTAAAGTTCGTGAGATGTACAGTGCTATCACGTACATCAACTTTTGGTTTGGTAGTTATGTCGGTAACATTCTTTAAGGTTCTGATCTCCCGGCGTCCGTTTTACAGACTATAAAAAGTTTAGTTAGCTTTGCTTTCTGTATAACTTGGCACCAACGAGCAGGTGAGAAAACTGGAACAGTTTTATATTAGCAACCCTACGCAACAATTGAGCAGCGCAGTGCAAAAAAATTATGCTTTATACTTTTGGCCCATAAGGAAGTGAATATCAGAGAAATCTGTGACACACTTGTTGTGAATGTTAATATACAGGGTATACATAAAGTCCGGCAACATTTTCAATTATTTATTGCACAAGAACCAAACTTTTCACATATATCACACATGTCATTTTGAAGAGAAATCCTGAAAGGTGTGTTTTTTTGTTTTTTTTTTCGTGTATACCGCCACAGCTTAGTTTGGTAATTTGCCGATAGTCAGCGCAAACATGGCGAGTTTAGGTGCGGAACGACCTTTCTGTGTGTTAGGGTTTGACAAATACAAGTGTGAAAGTGGAAAAGTGAACATGCATTATTGTCGAATCTGGGGTACAAGCATCCACACGAATACATTAAAATTGAGCGTGATTTCCCAAAGGTAAATGTTTTTTGTGTCTTGTCACATCGAAAACTGTACGGGCCATCCTTCTTCGCCGAGAGCACTGTCACTCGATATTCCTACTTGGGCATGTTGCAGCAATGGCTGATGCCTCAAATGCAATCTCACTCTCCGTTCACCTTCCATCAGGATGGGACTCCACCCCATTTTCATCGTGAAGTTCGTGGGCGCCTGAACACGGAGCTGCCGCATCGATGGATCGGCAGTACTACGGAAGGGGACAGCTGTTTCATGAAATGGTCTCCCAGATCACCAGATCTCACTCCGTGCGACTTTTTTCTGTGGGGGCACATTAAAGATCTGATGTATGTACCGCCTCTACCACGTGATGTAGTAGAGCTCCGGGAGAGAATACGGGAAGCGACTGCCACAGTCTACGATGCCACGCTGGGACACACATGGCAAGAAATCTATTACCGTATTGACGTCTGCCGGGTCACCCATCGTTCGCAAATCGAATGTTTATAAAAAAAATCTTTCAGTGTTAATCTTCAAAATACAATATCTATGACATCTGTACAATGTTTAGATCTTGTGCAATAAATAACTGAATGTGTTCCCTGACTTTATGTACACCTTCTATACACAGTGTAGGACTATAGTACTGACAAAATTGGTTCGCCATAAGATCAACAGTTGTCAGTGATAAAACTGAATTAAGGTAATTATGTTTTTCTACGGAGCACTTGGTTCACCACTTGTCTGGTTTAGTTCTTAATTAAGGAAGAGGATGTATAAAACACCTTACGAAATTCTCAGTGAGATAGGACACCATCCGCAAGGATAAAAACTGAAACAAGTGTTGCACATATTTCGATGGAGGCTACACCACAGTTCGTGCTTGGTGTTGTTGATTTACGACTTTACTTGAATCTGAGGCAGCACTGTTCATTTTTTGCAGACGACACAAGCATTGTTTGTAACTTCGCAAAAGAAGCATCAGCAGCCAAAAATCGTAAATGTTATTTTCTGAACTCTGTTAACAATGTGCCGCCATATGACACAATGGTTAGGTGACGCAAGTAGCAGTTTTCATCATGTTGGACTACATTTTAAACATGACAAAGGTCGCTGCCGGCTGGGTTCCGCGACTGCTCATACCCAATCAAAAATCCTGTCGAGCAGATGCAGTAGCAGAAACTCAGCTGTGTGATAGCAAATGGTTCAAATGGCTCTGAGCACTATGCGACTTAATTTCTGAGGTCATCAATCGCCTAGAACTGAGAACTAATTAAACCTAACTAATCTAAGGACATCACACACATCCATGCCCGAGGCAGGATTCGAACCTGCGACCGTAGCGGTCGCTCGGTTCAAGACTGTAGCGCCTAGAACCGCACGGCCACTCCGGCCGGCTGTGTAATAACATTCCAGATGACTTCTTTAATCACCTAATCACCAAAGACGAATGCTGACTGTGTCACCATGACGCCAAAACAAAGGAGCAAAACAATCAGTGGCAATATGTGGGTTCACCATCGCCGAAGAAGGCGAAGACTCAACGATCATTGGCCAAGGCGATGCTGAGTGTTCTTTGCGACTGCCATAGTGTGGTGCTAACATACAAGAGACGGTCATATCACATAAAAACAAAGGAAACATATGGAAAAAAATTAAGTAAACTGTTTATTACTCCGAAAGTAATCGCCATAACCGGAAAAATTTCACCCAACTATGAGACAAGATGGTCAATGCCTTCATAGAAAAATTCTTTTGGTTGCCTTCGGAAGCCTGATTGTATCCAGGCGTGCTCGTCTACGTCGGAATCAAATCGACTGCCATGAATATCTTTCTTCAGGGCTCCAAAAAATATGGAATTCGTATGGGGAGAGATCGTGCCTATATGAAAGATGTGTGAGTGAAACTTCTGCAGCGTAATCGTAGCAACGTCGGCAACAGGTGGCTGGTCGTTACCCTGCACCAGAATGATGTAATCCATGAACATGCCTGAACGTTTGTGATTGATAGCGCGCTTCACTTTTCGCAAAATTGTCCACATACCGCTCTGTTCCAAAGAGTCAATGAGCAGCGGTCTCTTGCAGTCAACAAAAGAGACCGTGATGACTTTCCCGGAGGTAGCGTACCTTGTCTTTCGAGTATGCTGCAGAAGTTTTGCTGAGACGCCCTTACACATCCTCCATACCAGTCCCTATCTCACCCCATACGATTTCAATTTTTTTGGAGCCCTGAAGAAAGACATTGATGGTCGCCGATTTGCTTCGGACGAAGGGGCGCACGTCTGGGTATAATCAGTTTCGTAGGCAATCGCAAACCTTTTTCCATGAAGGCATTCGCTACGGTCGCAGGTTCGAATCCTGCCTCGGGCATGGATGTGTGTGATGTCCTTAGGTTAGTTAGGTTTAATTAGTTCTAAGTTCTAGGCGACTGATGACCTCAGAAGTTAAGTCGCATAGTGCTCAGAGCCATATGATCCATTTGAACCATGAAGGCATTGACCATCTAGTCTCACAGTGGAATAAATGAATTTATGGCGGTTATTTTTGAAATAAAAAGTAGTTTATTTACTTTTTTCATTTGTCTCGTGTTCATTTGACAGCCCCTTATATTATACTCGTGGGCAACGGTCTTGTCGCAGTGGATACACCGGTTCCCGTGAGATCACCGAAGTTAAGCGCTGTCGATCGTGGCCGGCACTTGGATGGGTGACCATCCAGGCCGCCATGAGCTGTTGCCATTTTTCGGGGTGCACTCAGCCTCGTGATGCCAATTCAGGAGCTACTCGACCGAATAATAGCGGCTCCGGTCACAGAAAACCATCGTAACGACCGGGAGAGCGGTTTGATGACCACATGCCCCTCCGATCCGCATCCTCAACTGAGGATGACACGGCGGTCGGATAGTCTCAATGGGCCACTTGTGACCTGAAGACTGAGGTGCTATATTATACTCGTAAATGGCAAACCATCGCAGGAGCATACTAGCGAAATATCCTGACGACGTTACGGGAGGTTATGTAGACGAAGCTTTGCAGAAAGCTATCCTATGGGGTTGTTTCAGCTTTACGACAACGCTGCAGCTCATTCTGCGCCAGTGACATTCACACGTGCTGTTTGTTTTGGTTATCAAATTTTACCTGCACCTTCCATATTTTCCTCAAATGGCACCCACCGACTACTCCCTCTTTCCAGGGATGAAATCCATTGCATGGCACGCATTTCCAGAATGAAAAAATGGCTTCAGAAGTGAAACGTTTCCTTACCGGCCAAAACGTAGACTCCTACAACCAAGGGACCGATGACCGTAGCAGTCTGGTCCCTTTAATCCCAACCAACCAACCAACCAACCAACCTACAACCAAGGTCCCCGCCAAACCATCCACCTTTGGGTAAAATGTGTCGCATTGAAGGGTGAATATATAGAGAAGGATTAGCACCTTCATCAAGTTTCATGCTCTCTGATGGCAACTACTCGTAGAGCCTAGGAGAAACGTAAGAAAAGTCTACACGCACGCTTCCACGCGATCTGTGCACCAGTGTTAAGGTTGTGTGTCGCGAATACGTGCTAAGGCCGGCAGCTTCGGGGGAATCACTGGCGCATGCTGCCGCAATGAATGCGCCTCATGAGGGAACTGTGCACATTACTGTATCACGGATCTCCACAGGCAACACACTGAAGCTGACAAGAGGCGTAGTCTCAGAAAAACGTACAGGACCCTAGTGATGGTAATGCGACTAATAATTGCCGATTTCATATTCTACAACGAAAGATGTTGGGTGGGGGGAGGGGGTTCAGTTCAAGACGACGACGTGGCTGTTGAAGTATGATCACAGTTTGAAGGAAGCAAGGTAACAGACGGATTAGAGTTGAACGCCCGATCGACAGCGTGGTCATTAGTGACGGAACGCAAGCTTGAATTACGAAAGGATGGAGCAGGAAATCGGCCGTACACTTTTCAAAGGAACCATCCCGCCCTTTTCCTGGAGCAAGATAGGGAAATTACGGAAAAACTAAATCTGGATGGCTGGGCGGCGATTTGAACCGTCTTCCGCCTGAATGAGTCCATCGTCTTAACGCGTCGCTCCACCTCTCTCTCGCAATTTGAGTTCCAGTTCGGCGCGCAATTGTAACTTGCTGTATACTGCGAGTTATACCAAAGCTACACTCCTTAAAGGATAGGCGATGAGATAGTAACATGTACTGCCCCGCGTTTGTTGAATTGTAATTCGAATGCACTGAAGATTGCTATTCGTAGCCGAAATCTAGATTTGCAAGCACAATAAAAACTAATGGAATTACGACTGATTGCTGCGTGCCTCTCCTTCCTCCTCAAAGGAGTAGAAAATTCAATCTGAAACCGTAGACATTTGATGTGCGTTAATGTGGAGAATAAGCACAGTTACGATGAAGATGGTAGATTACACTTACATGGTATATCTAACAGAACAGTACAAAAAAAAAGTCTTGAGCGGAAATTTTTGTCTCAACTACGATCATTTATTTGGAGTGTGTCGTGTGCAGCAACAAGAGCGTACCAGGATTTGAGTAGGGGGAAAGTAATTCATATTAGGTTCGATGAACGGAGAGGGAAAACGTAGAATAGAACACAGAACTAATTCAAAGATTTGTTTATTAACCCAACAACATATTAAACATAGTAATTATACCACTGTATGACAGAAACCCCGTCTACCTACAATGTACTTAATCGGGAGAGCATAGGCTGTATGAGATATGTATGTTTTATTTACTGTCAGGCAGGTAAACAAATAGTTAGCGCGCCCGTTTGGCCGTGCGGTCTAACGCACGGCTTTCCGGGCAGGAAGGAGCGCCTGGTCCCCGGAACGAATCCGCCCGGCGGATTTGTGTCTAGGTCCGGTGAGCCGGCCAGTCTGTGAATGGTTTTTAGGCGGTTTTCCATCTGCCTCTGTGAATGCCGGTTGGTTCCCCTTATTCCGCCTCAGCTACACTATGTCGGCGATCGCTGCGCAAACAAGTTCTCCACGTACGAGTACACCACCATTACTCTACCACGCAAACATGGGGCTTACACACGTCTGGTGTGAAACGTTCCCTGGGGGGGGTCCACCGGGGGCCGAACCGCACAATAACCCTGGGTTCGGTGTGGGGCGGCGGAGGGGTGAAGTGGACTGCGATAGTCGTCGCGGGGTTGTGGACCACTGCGGCTGCGGCGGGGACAGAGCCTCTCCGTCGTTTCTAGGTCCCCGGGTAACATAACATAACATAACGTAACATAAACAAATAGTTTGTCCACAAAGGACTATTTTTCAAGGGCTACAAATGATTAGATAAAACTAGAAAAAGTATGGATTTACTGCTTCAGTCACTTTTATTTTAAACGGCACTACACGTTTCAATGGTCATGCCATTGTCATGAAGTGGTGGTGATGATGATTGGATTGTGGGGCGCTCAACTGCGCTGTTATCAGCGCACGTACAAATTCTCAATCTTTTCTCAGTCCAGTCGTGCCATTGCATGAATGATGATGAGGACAACACATAGTCATCTCGAGGCAGTTGAAAATCCCTGACCCCGCCGGGAATCGAATCCGGGACCCCGTGCTCGGAAAGCGAGAACGCGACCGCGAGACCACGAGCTGCGGACTTGTAATGAAGTAGGGTAGGAAGTTTTTACTTTGTGGGATTTACTTGTGATACGCACGAGTGTCAACTATTTATCAGGCAGCGATGTGCCGAGAAGGTTATGTGCCGTTCTTCACTGGTGAGGAAATATCAGACAGGTAGGTAGACTTAGGTAGGTTTTCTACATTTGCTAGTAATGCCACAAAATCCATCTCAGATTGAAAGTATAACGCTAGTGTAATCTACGATGCATGTAAGCAGACTGAAGCGATGAATGAAAATTTGTACCAAAGCCGGAATTCAAACCCGGGTCTCCTGTTCACTTTGCAGATGCGCTCACCATTACGCCACCCTGGCACAGTGACTTTGCACGGACTACCCTAGCATGCATCTCTGCTCAATCGAAAATCCCATTCACGCCTCAGCCCACATAGTATTCCCCCTGAACTCTAACAGCATTGCATAGGCTCTCCAGCTGTCTGGAATAGCACCTCAGCATCGAACGAAACTGGGGGATCCTGCCTGAAACCCAAGCATAGGTGGCTTAATCAAATTCGAGCCCAGGTCTTCGCCTAGTGAACAGGAGAACTGGGTTCGAATTCCGCCTTGGTGCAAATTTTCATACATCGCATCAGTCTACTTATGCATATCATAGACGTTTGAAACTGAGTTTCATTTGGCTAGTGTAATCATTGAGAGCTGGAGCCAACTGACATTTACAGCTGCAAGAAAAACAGCGTGAGCAGCAAAATAGTTTTGAGATTTCACGAAAAAATGGTTCTGGGTACTCTTGCTGCTTGTCAGTGTTCATTACATGTCCCGGCTTTCTTCGGACCGATCCTGAAACGAGATATATAAAATGGTTCAAATGGCTCTGAGCACTATGGGACTTAACATCTGAGGTCATGTCCCCTAGAACTTAGAACTACTTAAACCTAACTAACCTAAGGACATCTCACACGTCCATGCCCGAAGCATGATTCGAATCTGCGACCGTAGCAGACTGAAGTGCCTAGAACCGCTCGGCCACAGCGGCCGGCGTTATATATATATATATATATATATATATATATATATATATATATATATATATATATATGTGTGTGTGTGTGTGTGTGTGTGTGTGTGTGTGTGTGTGTGTGTGTGTGTGTGACATAATTTTTCTGGGGAAGAGGGGATAGTGGAGGGCGAGAGCGGATGATCTCCCATGCCCTTCGCCGCCTTCGTGCTTGCACAGAAATGTTCTGTTCACTATTGAACAAGGAAAAATTGTCATGGATAGAACACTAATGTTAATTAATATAAATGAGGGACTGTTGGGGAGCTATAACGTGTTTAGGCGAAGAGAAAGCGGACAGTGGTGTTCACAATGACTCAACGGAATCTCGTGAAGCCAAGATCAGGTGACGCCAAGCACTACAATACTACCGTGGTTCCAGCCGAAGACTACACTACTCTTTGTCTGTAAAATTACCTGGATTGCGTACCACATCACATTGTAAGATGATGTAGCCTGACGAAGATAATTTGCAAAGCTGATACGTCCTCTTACAATATGACGTGGTCAAAACCCAGAGGAATTATATGTAAACTGGTTGCGGCCGCGAAAACCTGCAGACTTAAAATCCTTTAAGAAACGCAGTTGAAACAAATGTAGACGTCAAAAGCTTTTCACAGAAAGGCATAAAAACTTAATATGGAATGACAGATAGGTAGTGCGATTGTTAGTCCTCCGCTGTACCAGGTACACCAAATGTCGTAGCAAAGGTAAACAGTATAATTGCAGCTCGACACCGCCGAGATCTTTTGGGGATGCCGTGCGGCTACTAGCCTTGTCAATGATAGTCACTGCGGGACAGGTAATACCTTTCAGGCGTAAAAGATAATCACGTATACGACTATTCATATAACGGTCTCGGGATCCCGAAAATATAGATCAAACATCGGAATTCAGTAAATATTGAACCTACCGATACTACCTACCTGCTTTGACCCACGACATCAAATAATAAGGAGTATCGTACCTACCGAAACCACTCGTCAGCTTCGACCCATGACAAGCATGAACTACTCATCGGAAAACACCGTGTGTAAAACAAACACCAAGACCCCCCCCCCCCCCCCCCCCCCACATTTCAACACAATCTAGACCTAAGGTTAGGCTACAGATCAGTCTGACACCACAAAATACATCCCACACAATAATGTAAGGACAAAATTGCGTATATATATGACATCACACGGCACCTCATCGTTACGTCACGGGTCAAAGTCGGCGTCTGGTATCGGTAGGTTCACTTAACCTGACAAACGAAGTCGGATAATTTTAAAAGTAGTGACTGTTTCCTGTCGCACAAAAATTCTATAAATTTGACACAATGGTTATCGAATTGCAAAAAAGATAGCGCCGCATTTGTGACGCCTTGGAATGGACTCTATTGGGCGCGCAAGTCACGCATCGAGCATGGTGTCCTTGAACCCAGCGCGTCTGGTTCGCCAGTCCCTGATGCATTGACCGCATGACCGCAGTACGGAGCGAGTCTTACATTCTGCAGGTAGCTTACTCCTTAGCCATTTCTGGGACAATGCCGATGCTTACTTGATTCTTCATAACTACTTTTCTGTATTCATACCGGGAATTACTTTTCACAGTGGTTGTTAGGTATTGATACTCCGTCATTTGGACATATTTCATTTTTTCTTTTTTTTTCGTAGGCACGGCGGACAGCTCCTGTAACCACTGGCATCTGGATGCTTTCCGTTTTCATTAGTCAGCGGAACCTGCTTCATGAGAACCAAACATTTCTCATTCTATCGCTGCGAACGGTGCAGAACACTCGTACCCGGGGCTAAGCAATATACTAGTCTTCTCGAGCTTAATAGAAAGGCAGCGTCTTCGGACGAACTGTTCCATTATTAAAACGAAACAAAATAATCGCAAATATTCTAATTGCATTTATTTCTGATGATAAACCGTTTTCAGTTTCGCAGGATCATCACCAAGCGACAAAGAACTCTCGTTAAACATGGCACGGTTGCATGTATGCGTGCAAGACACCTTTGATAACGCAAATATTACACTATGAAGGTGATAACGTGACTTTGACAGTAAAATTAGTTTTCGTTTCTATTGAAGATAAACTGTTGCAATTGCCGATATACCTCTGTATTAGCCAGAACGTCTCTATTTTTACCTTCATGGTCCGCATATCTCCTGCACATTTTCGTGTCTTCAGGCACTTTGCAAGAATTTTCTGAAGAAGCGCCCTCCAATTGTTTCGTAAGCGAAAAATCCCAGAGCGCCTCCCATTTTATCTATCGGGTCGCGAAAAAGTAAAATGGACACCTATATCATGAGTGGTGAAAGATATCTAAACAGCTTTTTCGGAAGTGATAGCGTTATGTCACTGTATAGAACAGTACATTATACCATTAAATAGTTATACATGCTACATTACGTTACGTATCTTAGCCATGGAGAGAAATAACTGGTTTCCCTATTAACAATTACCTGCCGAAACTCTTTTGATAACTTAGATCTTTCTGAAGCATTCGGACGTGCTCGTGCTACATTGTACGTACTGAATAGCAACGGTGCTGTTACACTTCTTTGTGGTATGTCTATTGCTAATTCGCTTTTGTCGACGCCCCCTCCTAGGAAATTTATGGGTCATTCTCCGCTTTGTCCATGATAACGCCAGGGCTGCCTGCATCTCTAGACAGATAAATGGGCTCGAAACAGCACCGTCTCAAGAAAGTCAACTTGTTCTCGTCCATTTTCGAGCGATTACGGCCGTTTTCAAATTATAAATCTCCACTTCTACGGAATACAGGTTACAATAGAAGACACCAGAGTCGTTGGGGCTAAAATGTCACCCTAAAATCTCCAAGTCCTCAACTTCAATTTCGGCTTGTGTTCAGTAGATATTGCGAACGTTTATCGGCTTGTAATGACCGTAATCGATCGAGACTCATAGTTCATAAACTGATTTGAATGAACTGAATAGTACATAATTTGAATTTGATTAGCAAAATCTCTAACTGGCTTCTAGAGGTTGTAGCGGAGACTTGGTAGATAAAATTTGGATAAGGAATTCATGTCTGTAAATGTACCGCGTGGATGTAAAAAAAGTTTAAAGATCGGATAACTTTCAAATCACGGTAGGGTACTCGTAAGGGGAACTCCCTATCGCACCCCCGCCTCAGATTTAATGGTAAAGTGGCCCAGTGCATAGCCCGTCAAACACTAAACACACACCAAGCATGAAAAGGGGAAGAAGGTGTACTGAACTGTGAAAAAACTGTGAAAAAGAGGAAGAAGGTGTACTGAACTGCGAAAAAATAAGCAAAATAGAAACAGTGAATGGTCCAAGCTCAAGATGTGCAACATCGAGCCAATTGCAGAAACTAAGGCGTTGTGGTAATGTGCTCACGGTGTTGGACTGCAAACGGGACGATCCTTGTTCAAATCTCCTCCGTGCCTCCATTTTTTTTCACAAAATTATGAACTTTCCGTCCGGTCATTGCTGTGTTTGTTCTCCTCCTGTAGTTTCTTGCAACTGTCATACTACATGTTGGTTGTAGAATACGAGTCATGTGGTAAGAATATGTATATTACCGTCGCAAGTATATGGATGAATGGTGTGAGCAGGCAATATGCCGCACAGACCTTTCACAGAAATGACAACAAATATACGGTTGTGAACTACGTTACTACAAAGGAATTCAAAAGTCAAAACTTCCAAAATGGAACGCAAGAGATAACACGTGGTACTTGTGCATAACATGTGGGAGGTACGTGTATCTGGAGGTCCCTTTCATACAACTCGCTGTTGCAAACGGATGTTACACCACTACACAGACGCAAATTTGAATACAGCGAACAGACACGTCAATGACCGGAAGGACGGTTCATAATTTCGAGGATAAAAACAATATGGGGCATGAAGGAGATTTGAACACGGATCTTCCCCTGCGCAGTCCAACAACGTGACCAAATAACCACAAAATCGTAGCTATCCTACTTGGATCGCCCAATGTTTCTATTTTGCATCTTTTTTCACAGTTCACTATAGCTTCTCCCTGTTTTAAGAACTTTCAGCATTGCAGCGCGTCAGCAATCGCAAGTATCGAAATAATTATGAAAAATCCGCCTCGATTGCACAAACTACCTGGTGTCAAAGGCTTTGATTATACCTATTTAGGCAAGCTGTTTTATATTTGTTCTGAAGAAGGGGTGGTTACCCACGCTGAAACCTAGGTGAACACCAGGTAGTTTGTGCAATCGAGGTGGATTTTTCATAATTATTTCTTCCTGCTTTCGTGCTTGATCTGTTTCCCCTCTTACACGGGCTATTCGCTGGGTTTCTTACCTCTAAATCCGAGGGGAGGGGAGTTTCCCTTGCTAATGGTAAAGCTGCACAACGCATGTGCCGAGAACGTTTTCCGGATGATCTCAGTCCAGCACATACCAGTTTCGTCTGACAGAACGGTGGCGAGAAACTACCACATTCGCAACTATGTGGGTTGACTGAGGTGCTCCACGGCTGAGCATCAGTGTTTGTTATGAAAGTCTGAGTAGCTCTGGCTCTAAGAACTACGGGAGTTAACATCTGAGGTCATCAGTCCCCGAGAACTTAGAACTACTCAAACTTAACTAACCCAAGGACATCACACACATCCATGCCCGAGGCAGGATTCGAACCTGCGACCGTAGCGGTCGCGCGGTTCCAAACTGAAGCGCATAGAACCGCTCGGCCTGAGTAGCAGATACGCCTTTTGCAAAGAACGGCAACATCGCCACGTGGGGAAGACAGGTCAGGACTCATTGTCTCCTTTGTGTGCGTACCGTGAACGGTAAGGTTTGACAGTGATCCATCTTCAGACTTATTTTGCATTCAAGTGGTACATTTCAGAACATACGTTCCTTATCAAAACTTTATCTACTGAGTCTCCTATACAACCCCATAATGGGAATTGTGAAACACCCTGTAATTTGTCTACTGGGTCACTTGGGACTTTCCAGAAGTTAGGAAGCTCGAAAAGATCCTTTCAAAATTTCCAGATATAGATATACCAAATGAATAACAGAGCCAATACAGAATTTTGTTGCCTCTCTGAATGACACTTTCTTTGGCATAATTCTGTCTCTGTAAATCGCCATCTCGCTGTACGTACATCCTATGTATGGTGCTCTGCACTATTTGTACCTTCAAAGTTCAGAAAGTATTGTATCTTGCTTATTACTTCGCGAAAGATGCACTTCTTCAAAAGCAGTCAACAATGCTGTAATAATACTCCGGATTTTTTATGTAATACAAAACTATTTCAGCCCCTAATTTAAAAAGTTGTTTACGATGTTTTAATTCCTTGTCAGGTGCAATTAAAGATTTTTTTACTGTAAGGCAGCACCATCCCAAAGAACTTCCGCTACGACAGCAGAGACCCAATATTACATGTACAACATAAGCCATCTGGTGATGAACCAGCGAGTTCGAACTCGACAATGGCGCTATTTATTCTTAAGAAATAGCTTTATTAGTGGTGGCTACTTGTTATTTTTACTTTATTGTCAGTATTAGTTTGTAAAATTAGGGATTAGTCCTCACACGGAGGCCTCCCGCGCACCATTCGCAAGTGGGATGGGAAAAGTGGGACGTGACAAAATACCCTCTACCACACACCATAAGGTGCCTTGTAGGGTACAGGTATAGATATGGAATCTGGTTGTAACCATTTGTCCTCTTATCTGCTACGTAGGATTGTGGTAGATATATTGTTCTAGAAAATCATAAAATACTCCGAAGAAAACAGTCTATTGACGCGTACCCAGCACGGTATGAGAAAATACAGTTCTTGTAAAATACAACTGACACACTATTCGCACGAATCAATGAGTGCTATCGACAAGAGATCTCAAGCTCGTTTCATACCTCCAGATTTCGAGAAGGCTTTTGACACCGTTCCTCACAAGCAGCTTCTAATCAAATTGTGTGCCTATTGAATGTTGTCTCAGTAAGTTGTGCGACTGTATTCGTGATTTCCTGTAGTTCGTAATAATTGATGGGAAGTCTGAGTAAAACGGAAGTAATATCTGAGGCTTCCCAAGCGCCTTTGCTGTTCTTAATCTATGCAAACGATTTATGAGACACTTTGAACAGCCTTCTTTGATGATGATGCTGTTGTTTACCGTATAATAAAGTCGCTAAACGACTGAAACGAATTGGAAAATGATTTAGGCAAGATATCTGATTGGTGCGAAAAGTAGCAATTGACTCTAAAAAAACAAAAAGTGTGAGGTATTCCACACGATTATTAAAAACATACGTTATATGATATATCAAACATATTTAAAGGTTGTCGATTCAACTAAACACTTAGTAATTACAGTTACGAAGAACCTAGATTGGAACCATTAAATAGAGAACGTTATGGGGAAAGCGAACCAAAGACTAAATTTCATTGGTAGAACACTTACAAGATGCAAGAAATCTTCTAAAGAGTCTTCCAATACTACGCTTGTCCATTCTCTTGTGGAGTACTGTTGCTCAGTATGGGGACCTTACCACCCATGTCTGACTGAGGACATCGAAAAAATTCAAAGAAAGGCAGCTCGTTGTGTATTGCCGAGTAATGGAAGAGTAGGTGTTGCGGATATCGTAACTGTTTTGGGGTGGGAATCATTAAAACAAAGGCGTTTTTCGATGTAGTGAGATTCCTAGAACCAATTTTCCCCACCGACTGCGAATACATTTTGTTGACTCCCACGTACGTAGGAAGAAATGTCTATCGTAATAAAATATGAGAAACTTTTAGAGGTTATTTTTCCCACTTGCTGTTTGGCAGTGGAACGGTCGAGAAATAGTCTGAAACTGGTTTTATGAACCGTCTGCCAAACCCTTAAGAGTGAATTGCAGAGGAGTCACGGATATGTAGATGGACATACACATAGCGACCCCGACAGTACGCTTCAATGTTGTAAAATGTGAAGAATGCCTTGTTATCTATATTATAAACGGCTAACCCATGGCATCGTCCCAATTGGAGGTGGTGTTCAAATGGCTCTGAGCACTATGGGACTTAACATCTGAGGTCATCAGTCCCCTAGAACTTAGAACTACATAAACCTAACTAACCTAAGGACATCACAAACATCCATGCCCGACGCAGGATTCGAACCTGCGACCGTAGCGGTCGCGCGGTTCCAGACTGAAGCGCCTAGAACCGGTCGGCCACAACGGTCGGCTGCAGGTGGTGTATGTAACCGTTTCCAGCGGCAATAAAATATTTGTTTTCATATCTCATCCATTAGTTGACAGAATTGAAAAATTTTGAATGCTGTAATAATCTACTCATGTTGTTGTTGTGGTCTTCAGTCCTGAGACTGGTTTGATGCAGCTCTCCATGCTACTCTATCCTGTGCAAGGTTTTTCATCTCCCAGTACCTACTGCAACCTACATCCTTCTGAATCTGCTTAGTGTATTCATCTCTTGGTCTCCCTCTACGATTTTTACCCTCCATGCTGCCCTCCAATACTAAATTGGTGATCCCTTGATGCCTCAGAACATGTCCTACCAACCGATCCCTTCTTCTGGTCAAGTTGTGCCACAAACTTCTCTTCTCCCCAATCCTATTCAATACTCCCTCATTAGTTATGTGATCTACCCATCTAATCTTCAGCATTCTTCTGTAGCACCACATTTCGAAAGCTTCTATTCTCTTCTTGTCCAAACTATTTATCGTCCATGTTTCACTTCCATACATGGCTACACTCCATACAAATACTTTCAGAAATGACTTCCTGACACTTAAATCAATACTGGATGTTAACAAATTTCTCTTCTTCAGAAACGCTTTCCTTGCCATTGCCAGCCTACATTTTATATCCTCTCTACTTCGACCATCATCAGTTATTTTGCTCCCCAAATAGCAAAACTCCTTTACTACTTTAAGTGCCTCATTTCCTAATCTAATTCCTTCAGCATCACCTGACTTAATTAGACTACATTCCATTATCCTTGTTTTGCTTTTGTTGATGTTCATCTTATATCCTCCTTTCAAGACACTGTCCATTCCATTCAACTGCTCTTCCAAGTCCTTTGCTGTCTCTGACAGAATTACAATGTCATCGGCGAACCTCAAAGTTTTTATTTCTTCTCCATGAATTTTAATACCTACTCCGAATTTTTCTTTTGTTTCCTTTACTGCTTGCTCAATATGCAGATTGAACAACATCGGGGAGAGGCTACAACCCTGTCTTACTCCCTTCCCAACCACTGCTTCCCTTTCATGTCCCTCGACTCTTATAACTGCCATCTGGTTTCTGTACAAATTGTAAATAGCCTTTCGCTCCCTGTATTTTACCCCTGCCACCTTTAGAATTTGAAAGAGAGTATTCCAGTCAACATTGTCAAAAGCTTTCTCTAAGTCTACAAATGCTAGAAACGTAGGTTTGCCTTTCCTTAATCTTTCTTCTAAGATAAGTCGTAAGGTCAGTATTGCCTCACGTGTTCCAGTGTTTCTACGGAATCCAAACTGATCTTCCCCGAGGTTGGCTTCTACTAGTTTTTCCATTCGTCTGTAAAGAATTCGTGTTAGTATTTTGCAGCTGTGACTTATTAAGCTGATAGTTCGGTAATTTTCACATCTGTCAACACCTGCTTTCTTTGGGATTGGAATTATTATATTCTTCTTGAAGTCTGAGGGTATTTCGCCTGTTTCATACATCTTGCTCACCAGATGGTAGAGTTTTGTCAGGACTGGCTCTCCCACGGCCGTCAGTAGTTCCAATGGAATATTGTCTACTCATTAAGAGCTATAATTTTATGTTAAAGATTTAACTAAATACGTTAAATATTTCAGCTAGAAACTGTAACTCACGACGTGCTAACTACCTGGACTATATACATCCAGCATTTGAGAATGAGGATACTTAGCGACTTCCAACATATTTTACACATAATTTTTCTCGCTTACAACCCCACAAAATAATGAAAGGAAAAGAAACTGTATAACAGGATTAGGCCGGCCGGTGTGGCCGTGCGGTTCTAGGCGCTTCAGTCCGGAACCGCGTGACCGCTACGGTCGCAGGTTCGAATCCTGCCTCGGGCATGGATGTGTGTGATGTCCTTAGGTTAGTTAGGTTTAATTAGTTCTAAGTTCTAGGCGACTGATGACCTCAGAAGTTAAGTCGCATAGTGCTCAGAGCCGTTTGAACAGGATTAGAAGCAGTCTCGATCACTATAAAGCATTTACTTACAGTGGTTATGGGTTTCGGTCAGGATTTGGCCATCTACGAACTAGTTCTACAAACAAGGTAGACGGCGGAGTCGTGAAATCTTAAACACAGGCTCCGTTCACTCCACCGCAGATGGTCACATTCTGACGGAAACCATTAACCATTGTAAATAAATGATTTATTGCGGTCGAGACTATTTTCAGTCCATTTTTAAAGTGCGTTTAGCCAGACCGCTGTTTTTCTATGTGAAATGTTCTCAAAAATTACTGAGAGGAAAAAAGTTTATCGTCTACTGCATTTTCGTTGTTCGTGCAACAAAACTTCAACACCAGACGTTACGTTTTAGTCTGTTACATCTGTACTGTTAACACTATTCGCAACACATTTTGCAGACAGTATTCACTTATACCAGCGAATGTATCTGTAAAATTATATCGACACACAGCTCTCGGGAGATATGTTGTTTCACACATGGGAATAAGATACCTTAAAGCAGAGGTCGTCAAACGTTTTTGCTTAAGAGCCAATTCTGACATAGTAGGGAAGACACCTCGGGCCGCATTGTAAGGTGGCGGGAGGGGGTTGGGGGTTGTAGAGGCCCCTCAAAGAGAAATTCAGTTTTCACCAAACCATGGTGGTTGTTATTGGAGACTTATCACATTTTGAATCTACATATTTTATGGTATCACACCAAACATACGTAGAAAAGTAAATAATATATTGGAACTACATGCATTTTTCTGAAGGCTTACATAGTGACCAATTTTCGGTACCTAAGCGGGTGCCGTCGCCACCAGATCCCACGTTTGTTGTTCTGATTCACGGGCACATTTTCTAGCCATCTTCACACCCTACTACTAGTATCTGATAGAACACCAAGCGACTGCAGCATACCGTTTTGAATCAGACTTTTGTATTAGCCCAAATAGAATAGAGACGATGTTAAATAATATAACTTCATTAACTCAAAATTGTCACAAAGGCATGTAATGACGGCTGATAGCTTAGCATATATATATATATATATATTGACCACTCTCCGAGATGCAACGCTATGTCGGCATTAGTGATCCATAGAAAAAAAACCATCAAACTGAAATAAGTAACAAGGACTTGCACTTTTAGACCACAAGACCTTCTTTAAACATTGATATTGAACAAAGTATTACTCTTTATACAAGTGAGGCACAAAATTATATAAAAAGACTTATTTTACGTCAGATGACCGTAAAAAAGATTTTACTAAAAAAATAACGAAACATGCTTTGTCAATCTCACTTGACAGTGACGATGTACGTTTGATTTCACATTACTTGCTACAAACATGAAGCACATTTGAAAATGACCGTCTGTATAAACACGCCTACACGAAGCCATGTTACTTTTGTTTGGCACTTATACCACAACAGCAGATCGGTGCTATATGCGTAAGCTAGTGAGTTGTCAGCATTGGAACACAAACAATACAATATTTCCCCTCTCATTTCTATTAAACCTACAGTGACCGAGCTAGATACCACTCTGCCACTGACGGAAGTTCGCGGGCGAATAGACGAACTTCAATTAAAATTAAGCACATCTTAAAATATCACTGAATCTGTAAGAATTTTTGTTTGTTGCTGAACAAGAAAAATAAACCCTGAAGAAGCATTACGTACTAGTTGCTATACTTCGTTCATCATAAGAATAAACCTGATGTAAAGAAACTCAAACGTGATGATTGGTCAAAAGTCGTAGCACACGCTAGTGTAGTTACGCTCTTTGAAGTCTGTCCAACTTATGTGTTATATACCTTATTACTGTATCACTATAAACGAAACTGAGATTCTAATTTATTAAAAGCCATCAAAGTTTTACTTAACCATACTTTAGCTACGTAGTTTTTATTTCAAAAATTGTGTGCAATCGCAGTAATTAAACAAGCACGAGGGACACATTTAAAAACTGCGAGAAACTAGTTGTTCTCAATGTTTTCCACAAGATTACACAGAAAATGGGCTATGGAGCTTTTCGAGAAACAATATTTACTAAAAATTAGACAATTGTGTACGTATAATGCAAGGCGCAATCAGTAGCGTTCAAGGGTGGTAAACGTATGTTCTGCGGCGCCAGTTCCAATCTTGCTGTGCCGCTTTTCTTTCTTCTTTCAGGTTAAATACCGTACCTACATCGTTTAGATATGACATTCATCAAATATGTGCTAATTAACACATACTTAATGATTTTATATAAAATTCTCGTCGTTTTGTTTCCAATTATATAACGTAAGCAAAGTTTCTGTTATCATTGCAAATATTTCTTAAGTATCGATATTTTACAAAAGACTTATAAAGATTGCTTAAGTTAAGAAACATTACACAGTTAAATTTTTGGGAGGAAAATGAAAAAAAAAAATCAAATACTCTGGATTTGTCCATTGTTATATGCAACAGAAGTGTTCTCACACGAGAAACAGTGGTCAGCGTTGTAGAAAGACAATGTTCACGGTATCGAGCACGCAGTACAAACACTGCATTTTTTACAATTACCTCCATATCACTGCTATCTGAACCCAACAGAATTTATCTGGATCCAAGTTAAGAGATTTGTCGCGAGAAATAATAGGACATTTAAACTGCTGGACATACTGGAACTGAAGGGCGAAGCTTTGTCAAACATCGCTGGTGACATTCAAAACAGCACGTCATAAACAAGGGGAGAAAACGTGGTTTTTTGTTGTCTTCGGGGATTCTGTTTATCGCCTCGTTGTCAACGTAGCAGATGACAGTTTCACTACTAAAATGTATCCGTCGGAGTCGGATACTGCAGTAGTCGGAAGATTACCAGGCGAATGACTAATACCTTCAGTTGTTTCAATATTTAACTCTACGGCAAAAACCTCGCAATACGCTTTTACGTCAGACATAACTTACGTAAAACAAATTTCCCTGTGCTTAAGCTAGGAATTTTCATCACTCTTGTTTTTTATTAAAGTGAGCCAAGATCGAGAGCATGTTATGTTTCCGTCTAGTCACCTTTTCTCCGCTCGTCTCATTTTACGTGTTAACTGCAACTGTTCGCATCATTGCAGATTAGTTGGACCACTTGCCTGGCTGGTGCCGCCTAAATTAAATGAGCCGGTGAACCTGTTGTCCCGAATCGATGTGCTCGTAACACACAGCATCAAACGTATGCTTATTATCGTACTTTCCTATACTGGAAATAGCCTGGCTTCCGCGAAACTAAGTCCAATGGCCTGCCAGCAAACGCGGAAGAAGACAGAGTGTAATGTTTACATCAGGTTTATTCTTACAATCAACGCTGTATAGATGCATATTATTATAAAATACAGCTGAGAACCGCTGGTCTAATATACACTTGCGGCCCATGCGGGCCGTAATTTGACGAGCACTGCTTTAAAGACTCGGGGGGGGGGGGGGGGGGGGACTGGTAAGAAAGCAAAGCCTGATTCTGCAATAACAATGGGATGAAATTGAGTTTCCGGATGCGGCGCCTCCTCACCTGCGCTGACACGTTGAGGACGGCGGGCACGCCCCCGCAGCTCACGGCGCCGCCGCTGCCGCTGCCGCCGCCCCCGCTGTAGTCGGTGGGGTGGGCGTGCTGTCGCGGGCCCAGGCCGGAGGCGGCGCCCGACGGCGGCGGCCACTCGACCACCGAGGGCTCGATGCCCGCCGTGACGGGCGGCGGTGGCGGCGGGGGCGGAGGAGGCGGCGTGGAAGCGGAGGCGCGCGCCAACGCGGCGCGCACCACGAGAGGCAGCAGCAGCGCGCACGCCCACATGGCGCACAGACCGCGGCCCCAGCGGCGCTCGCGATCACCAGGCATGCATCGGAGGCGGACGCAGTCTGCGCCGCCGGTGGTTCTCCTGGTCTTCTCTTCCCGAGCCCACTGCTTGCTCCTCACACCCTTTCGAATGTCAACGGGACGACACCTTCTCTATGTCTGGACTTCACAAAATTTTGATTCACTAATGTGGATTTGGTTGTTATTCTTTTGTTGTTTCACAGTCACTGGTGGAGATTTCAGACGAGTGTATACGGGCACAACCACTGCCAAACAACGAAAGCCAGTCGGAAGTGGACGGTAGGAGTAGGAACTATAGGACCCACTGCAGTTGAACAGGATCTGATCTTCGGTTCGGTACAAATGACGCTCGACAACAGTGATCAACGTGGTGCGAAGTTGGACGGGTTCTACAGATGATGATTGCACTCACAAACAGACAGACGCCGTCACCTCTGTGTAAGGTCTACCGGCCGATATATCCGTTGTCTACTGTATTCTCCTTCCGGACCGGTACAGAAACGGATGTGCGGAGGAAATCGAGTGCGTTGGCGGTGCGGGGAGTGCAGAGAGAGCAGTCTCTCGTCTGGCCGTGGCGGGCGCGTCGCGACGCCCGGCGTCCGTATATATAGCGACGGCGATGCGCGTAAGCCGCACTGCGTCAGGCTGCCGGCTGTCTCGCGTCGCCCGGGGGGGAGGAAGACCCGCGAGTGCAGCGCGCCGGGGTACGGCTTCGGAGCTCTCGGAGATGGGCAGAAGACACCACACCGAGCCACCGATCTCGCAGCTGAGCACAGCGCGACGACTGTTCGCTGCCGCGGCCGGCACACAACAAAGCGTCTAAGCCGACTCTAGCGGGGTCAGCGCGCACGCGCGGCCTTGGTGCAGCCCTGCGCCGCCAGAGGCGCCACCGCCGACTGTCCCCCTCTCCGCCCGGCGCATCCCGGCGGTACAACCAAACAAAGCGGCTAGAGAAACCTAGGCGGTGACGGCCCTCTGCAGTAACAAGCGATGCATTTGCCTTGCGCCTTGCGTCCTCTCTGCACTCGCGGACGGAGATGCCCTGCTAAAAGAGAAAAGTTGTGATCAATAGCTTGCGGGCCTAGCCAGCACACTTAGTACCGTATATATTTTATGTCTACATATCTTGTGTATTCCGCATTGAGATCTTATTTTCGAGACGTTCACGTCCCTGTCCTGTTTGCGCTAGTTCACCGAATCGATTGGCCAGACAGCTGGCCCCTCTATGCTACACACAAACGATATAAACACACAAGCTTCCGTGGCAGATGTCACACTCCTTTATATTATAGCGCGGCAGTATAACCAGGTATGCATGCGACAGCACGCTTACAAACATGTACCAAAATTCCGCGCGTAAAAACTGGTGCTCGTAAAAAGGTGGGGCAAAGTGTTTTGCATGGCTGGGGACCATTTTTATACCCAACAGAAGGTTCGCCTTACAAGGGAACTCCCCATCTCACTCCTCTCGCATTTAGTGATAGGAAGTTGCCCCCCTTCTAACAGCCGTGTACCGCAAGTATCTAGAGGAACGGAAGGTTCCTAATGATTGGAAAAGACCACAGGTAGTCCCACTCTTCAAGAAGGGTCGTCGGGCAGATGCGCAAAACTATAGGCCTATATCTCTGTCATCGATCTGTTGTAGAAATTTTAGAACATGTTTTTTGCTCGCGTATCATGTCATTTCTGGAAACCCAGAATCTACTCTGTAGGAATCAACATGGATTCCGGAAACAGCGATCGTCTGAGACCCAACTCGCTTTATTTGTTCATGAGACCCAGATAATATTAGATACAGGCCCCCAGGTAGATGCCATTTTCGTTTACTTCCGGAAGGCGTTCGATACAGTTCCGCACTGCCACCTGAAGTAAGAGTCTGCGGAATATCAGACCAACCGTGTGGCTGGATTGAACAGTTTTTAGCAAACAGAACACAGTATGTTGTTCTCAATGGAGAGACGTCTACAGACGTTAAAGTAACCTCTGGCGTGCCACAGGGGAGTGTTATGGGACCATTGCTTTTCACAATTATATAAATGACCTAGTATATAGTGCCGGAAGTTCCATACGGCTTTTCGCGGATGATGCTGTAGTATACAGAGAAGTTGCAGCATTAGAAAATTGCAGCGAAATGCAGGAAGATCTGCTGCGGATAGGCACTTGGTGCAGGGAGTGGCAACTGACCCTTAACATAGACAAATGTAATGTATTGCGAATACATAGAAAGAAGGATCCTTTATTGTATGATTATATGATAGCGGAACAAACACTGGTAGCAGTTACTTCTGTAAAATATCTGGGAGTATGCGTACGGAACGATTTGAAGTGGAATGATCATATAAAATTAATTTTCAGTAAGGCGGGTGCCAGGTTGAGATTCATTGGGAGAGTCCTTAGAAAATGTAGTCCATCAACAAATGAGGTGGCTTACAAAACACACGTTCGACCTATACTTGAGTACTGCTCATCAGTGTGGGATCCGTACCAGATCGGTCTGACGGAGGAGATAGAGAAGATCCAAAGAAGAGCGGCGCGTTTCGTCACAGGGTTATTTGGTAACCGTGATAGCGTTACGGAGATGTTTAATAAACTCAAGTGGCAGACTCTGCAAGAGAGGCGCTCTGCATCGCGGTGTAGCTTGCTGTCCAGGTTTTGAGAGGGTGCGTTTCTGGATGAGGTATCGAATATATTGCTTCCCCCTACTTATACCTCCCGAGGAGATCACGAATGTAAAATTAGAGAGATTCGAGTGCGCACGGAGGCTTTCTGGCAGTCGTTCTTCCCGCGAACCATACGCGACTGGAACAGGAAAGGGAGGTAATGACAGTGGCACGTAAAGTGCCTTCCGCCACACACCATTGGGTGGTTTGCGGAGTATAAATGTAGATGTAGATGTAGGATGTCCCAATGGATAGTCTGCCAAAAACTGAACAGAGAGCAAGCATGAAAAGAGGAAGGTGTGCTGAATTAGGAAAAAAGAAGCAAAACAGAACTCTGAACGTACCAAGCTCAGTATATGCAACATCGATCAAATCTGAGTGGTGAGGCCGCCGTGGTTGTGTGGTGAAAACTTGCTTTTCTGTCCCAAAGAGTTTCATTTTGATTCAAATGGTTCACATGGCTCTGAGCACTATGGGACTTAACATCTGAGGTCATCAGTCCTTAAGAACTTAGAACTACTTAAGCATAACTAACCTAAGGACATCACACACATCCATGCTCCAGGTAGGATTCGAACTTGCCGCCGTAGCAGTCTCGCGGTTCCGGACTGAAGCGCCTAGAACCGCTCGACCACCGCGGCCGGCGGTTGTGTAGTCACGGTGTTAGATTGTGAAGTGGGAGATCGGTGTTCAAATCTCCCTCGGGCCCCACTTACGTATTTGTTTTTCTCAAAATTATGAACTGTCCGTCCGATCATTGCCGTGTCTGTTAGCTGTTTTCAAATTTGTGTCTGTGTGGTTGTGTAACATCCGTTTGCTATAGCGAGCTGTAAGGGAGGGACCTCTAGACCTACGTATCTCCCATGTGTTCCGCGTAAGTACCACATGTTATGACTAGCGTTCCGTTTTGGAGGTTTTGTCTTTTGAACTCCTTTGTTGTAACATAGTTCATACCCGTTTATTTGTTGTTTTCATTTCTGTGAGAAGTCTGTGCGGCATCTCGCCTGCTCTCACTATTGCTCTTGCTATTCTCCCGATGTTGCATATCTTGACCTCGGACCACCCATTGTTTGCATTTTCCTTTATCTTTTACAATTCGGTACACCTTCTTCCTTTTTTCATGCTTGGTGTGTGTTCGAATATCACACACTTCCTCCTGCTTGGACAAATGGAACAAATCGGTCGGTTCTTTTTGCATTTGATGTGGTCTATGATGTGCTTAATGGGACTTACATTAGCACCATTATTTCATGGTCGGTTCCTCGGAACACCTCAACAAAAGGTTTTTTGCTATGTTTTCGCCGTCACAAGCGGACCAAAATCTAGCTGAGGATTCTAAGAAGACCATGCACAGAAAATGACTGAAATTTATACGATGTTTTCCTAAAATACCAATCTCGAACCACTCGATATTTTTATCAGTTTCCAATATACAGAGATTGAAAGCAACCCTTCTTGTACACGTCAAATACGGTACGAGACGAAATCTAGATAATAAATGACCCTAACAAAGTGCTCAAATTTTAATGGTACATTTTCAAGGCATTTATCTAGGAAAGCCATCTCCCTGTTTTCAAAAATCTTTATCCATTATCGAGAAAAGGCTGGATTTTGGGTATCAAAACTCAGCCGTGGATTCTGAGACGGCTACGTACAGCAAATGTCTGTAATTTTTACAATGTATTCATAAGATCCCGTTCTCGAACAGCCTTGAAAATTTTCTTCATATCTCCATCAGTTTCCGAGATACGGAGGTTCAAGTGTACCTTACTTGTACACGTAAAACACGCACATGAAATACAGTGTTAGGCGAAAGCGTAATTTATAAGGTGACGTAACACGGAGAAATCTGGGAACCCCATGTTGTAGTACTGAAGCACATGTAAAGCTTTTTCGAGCGTAAAATCCCGTCTGAGGTTTAAAATTAGTTCTGCGTTATTTGAATATCACGTTAGTAAACTATCTAAATTTCATTGACCAGTATGTTTCTTTTCATATGAGTTACATCCCTACCGCAGCAGGGTAAAGAAGCGAACCAGCGGAGAAATGCTCCTATTGGATCACAAACGTGCGAACATCTTCTTGTATATTTAAAGGGCTGTGATTGAAAAGTGATGTAGAAGTTGCCTCATTCTACCTCCATCAGCAACTTCAAAAATTTTCCCAAAAATTTTGGCATGCGAACATTTCCGCGCTTTTTTACGCTGAGAGTGAAGGATATACTAGCAGTGGGAAAGAGACGGAAAAGTATTAAATTCTGGAAGATAGTAGACAGTGATTGTGACGTAGAAAAAGCGAAGGAGACATTGGCAATCTGAAAGAGAGAGAGGGACACAGTGGCAGTGGAACATAGCTGACACTGACAGAACAGTGCTAGGAAAAGAGTGAAGGAAATAGTGGCGGGAGAGGGAGGGGGGTGAAGGGGGGGGGGGGTTCAAATGGCTGTGAGCACTATGGGACTTAACATCTGAGGTCATCAGTTCCCTAGAACTTAGAGCTACTTAAACCTAACTAACCTAAGGACATCACACACATCCATGTCCGGGGCAGGATTCGGACCTGCGATCGTAGCAGCAGCGCGGTTCCAGACCGAAGCGCCTAGAACCGCTCGGCCACCCCGGCCGGCGAAGGGGGAGAATAAAGAGAAAGAAAAAGTGAGCGGTGAGTGGTGAGATTCAGTGACAATGACACATAAAGTATACGGCAATGACAACGAGAAAGAGAGATATAGTGACAGTGAGAACAGAAAGTAGCCATAGGAAGGAATGAGATATTAGCGGTTTTTTGAAACCCCTTCACCAAGGCAGACAAAGCAAATATTCCTGAATTCCAATCAAGAACAACTGCCAAGATGAGAAGCATAGACGTAGATATCCTCGGAGTAACGAAGCAGCTTAAAGGCCTATATCACTAACGTCGATTTGTAGTAGGGTTTTGGAACATATACTGTATTCGAACCTTATGAAGTACCTCGAAGAAATCGATTTATTGACACATAGTTAGCACGGTTTCAGAAAATATCTTTCATGTAAAACACAACTAGCTCTTTATACTCATGAAGTAATAAGTGCTATCGATAGGGGATGTCAAATTGATTCCATATTTTTAGATTTCCAGAAGGCTTTCGACACCGTTCCTTACAAGCGTCTTCTAACCAAACTGCGTGCCTACGGAGTATCGCCTCAGTTGTGCGACTGGATTCGTGATTTCCTGTCAGGAAGGTCACAGTTCGTAGTAATAGACGGAAAGTCATCGAGTGAAACAGAAGTAATACCCAGCGTTCCCCAAGGAAGTGTTATAGGCCCCCTATTGTTCCTGATCTATATTAACGACATAGGAGACAATCTGAGTAGCCGTCTTGGATTGTTTGCAGATGATGCTGTCATTTACCGTCTTGTAAAGTCATCAGATGATCAGAACGACTTGCAAAATGTTTTAGATAAGATATCTGTATGGTGCGAAAAGTGGCAATTGACCCTGAATTAGGAAAAGTGTGAAGTTATTCACATGAGTACTAAAAGAAATCAGCTAAATTTCGATTACGCGATAAGTCACACAAATGTGAAGGCTGTAAATTCAACTAAATACTTAGGTATTACAATTACAAATAACCTAAATTGGAACGATCACATAGATAATATTGTGGGCAGAGCAAACCAAAGACTGCGATTATCTGGCAGAACACTTAGAAAGTGCAGCAGGTTGTAATGGTACTTGAATTACGTAACCATTACGGCACCTCACCTCAACCTCTCGATACCAACAATATTCTACTGTGTTTCTGTAAAGTAGTTAACATATTTCTGAAACAACATTCAGATTTGATTTCATTAATGTACAGGTACTTTGATACATCGATATGCTTGTATTGCAATGATATTATTCTTATGTGTATTCTTTCTTTTGTCACTATGATCTTTGTCGTACTTGTAACTCTGATTTTTGGGCGTGTAAGCGGTTATTAGAGAGAGTCAAGTCTTGGACGTCATGTTGAAAAGATGCAAATTGTAATCAGTTTATAAAATGCGAACTTTAACAGTGAGGAAGATATTTTCAAGCATATTTTAGATTGTGAAGTGATGTTTTGTGAGTTACGTGATATTGCAAGAAAAGAAATAAAAAAGAAGTGTAACTTAAATTCGGAGTGCTGATTACTTTTTTACATCAAAATTGTGCTAACTTGCAAAAGTTTAATCTTCAAGAATAGTTAATGAAAAACATCTATAAAACTTTCGAATACCGCAGAATAACACCTAGGCCTCTTTGCATCCGAGCTTGGAATCATCACTTCCTAGATTTTCGACGATTGAGCTATGAGTTCACAACGTGACCAGCGTGGGAAACACGAAAAGATGAGTGCCTAGTTTATCCATTGTTTCAGGAAATGACTTTATTAACTGTGCTCTAATGACATCTGCCACATAATATAACTTTGTTGTTGACCGAAAATGCAATATTTAGCAGCGTGAGCAACACTACAACCATAATTAATTTTTGCCTTTTGTTGTGGTAGGGTTGTCAGAAGGTCTACTAAAGACATTGCTTACACCACGCTTGTCCGCCCTATTCTGGAGTGTTGCTGTGCGGTGTGGGATCCGCACCAGGTGGGACTGACGGATGACATCGAAAAAGTACAAAGAAGGGCAGCTCGTTTTGTGTTATCGCGAAGTAGGGGAGATAGTGTCACAGACATTATACGTGAATTGGAGTGGCAATCATTAAAACAAAGGCGTTTTTCGTAGCGACAAGATCTTCTCATGAAATTTCAATCACCCGTTTTCTCCTCCGATTGCGAAAACATTCTGTTGGCACCCACCTACATAGGGAGAAATGATCATCACGTTAAAATAAGAGAAATCAGGGCTCCCACAGAAAAAAATTAAGTGTTCGTTTTTCCCGCGTGCCGTTAGAGAGTGGAATGGTAGAGAGACAGCTTGAAGGTGTTTCATTGAACCCTCTGCCAGGCACTTTATTGTGAATAGCAATCACGTAGATGAAGAGAGAACGAGATGGAGATAGTGACAGTGAGAGGAGACCGTAGTAGTAGGACGGAACGAAAGGGGACTGTGGCTGCGAGACCGGAGACAATGACAGAGAGACACAAAGAGATAATGACAATGACTTGGACTGAATGAGACAGTGAGAAAGGGCAACTGGGGGTGGAGCAACTTATAGGGATGGACTAATGGATGTGAGTGACTTACAGTTAGAGGAGACTGTGGGAGTTTGAGGTAACTTGCAAAAAGCTTTGGGAAAAATTTTAAAGGTTCTGAGGAACGTACAGTGAGGCGGCTGGTACACCACTTTTCAGCCAGAGTCTTTTAGATTAGATTAGATTAGATTCGTACTTGTTCCATAGATCATCAATACGACACTTCGTAATGATCTGGAACGTGTCAAGTTAATAAAAGGTGTCTATACAAGATATTACATTACACAAAATATTACATGACACTTAATTTTTTGTGGGGGTTGGGAAAATTACCCACTTACTACATCCAAAAATTCATCTAATGAGTAGAAGGAGTTGCCATTAAGAAATTCTTTTAATTTCCTTTTAAATGCTATATGGCTATCTGTCAGACTTTTGATGCTATTAGGTAATTGACCAAAGACTTTCGTGGCAGCATAATTTACCCCCTTCTGAGCCAAAGTTAGATTTAACCTTGAGTAGTGAAGATCATTCTTTCTCCTAGTGTTGTACACTGCTATTACTTATGAATTCTTTCGGATTGTTAATAACAAATTTCATAAGTGAATGTATATATTGTGAGGCTACAGTGAAGATCAGTAGCTCTTTAAATAAGTGTCTGCAGGATGATCTTGGATGAGCTCCAGCAATTATTCTGATTACACACTTTTGTGCAATGAACACTCTTTTACTCAGTGATGAGTTACCCCAGAATATGATGCCATACGAAAGCAGAGAATGAAAATAGGCATGGTAAGCTAACTTACTCAGATGTATATCGCCAAAATTTGCAATGACCCTAATAGCATAAGTAGATGAACTCAAACGTTTCAGCAGATTCTCAGTGTGTTTTTTCCAGTTCAACCCCTCATCAATGCATACACCTAGATATTTTTAATATTCTACCTTAGCTACCGATTTCTGATCTAAGTCTATATTTATTAATGGTGTCATCCCACTTACTGTGTGGAACTGTATATACGGTGTTTTGTCAAAGTCTAATGAGAGCCCATTTGCAGAGAACCACTTAATGACTTTCTGAAAAACATCCTTACTATTTCACCAGTTAATTCTTGTCTGTTGGGTGTGATAGCTATACTAGTATCATCGGCAAAAAGTACCAGCTTTGCATCTTCGTGAATATAGAATGGCAAGTCATTAACATATATTAAGAACAGCAGAGGACCCAAGACCGAACCTTGCGGCACCCCATTCTTGATTGTTCCCCAGTTTGAGAAATCACCAGTTTTTTTTGCATATTATGTGAACTGCTAATATAATATATTTAAATATACAGGAACATATCTGCATTTTTTGAGCTCCGAGAGGAGCATTTTTCCGCTGGTGTATGTACATGCTTCGTAAGCCCTTCGTAGTGGCTAGTCCGTTTTGAGATTTTGCGTGTGTCAGCGAGGACGTTTTCACTTTTTCCCTATGGTGGAATCTTCACTGGTCTGTGGACTGTCTCAGGAGTGAAGTTCGTTTGCTTCTCTAGTATTTCGCGTCATACCACTTTAATATTAGCGCTTTTTTTTTACTTTTTTCGTTGTGCCCAACCAAGCAGCTCTTTTCCTCCCGTTGTCTCTTCATTCTTTTGATGTATCTCTTCCTCTGTTCTTCCTGTAGCTTGTCGGCGTGGTTTATCAGCAAATTTGTGATTGTTAATTATGATTCTGAATTTTGGTTCGTTCTTTCGTCTAGGTAAATTCCCTGTAGGTTTTCATGAATTTCTGTTCTTATCGATAAAGCTAAGTACAGAATATTTTTTGTGAACCTGTCGTTATTCGTTGTGCGAAGTGACCCTAATATTGTTATCGCCATTTCCTGATTGTATCTGTGATATTTTTCTGCAAAGTGACAAATTTACTTTTATTTCTTCTTCATCCAAATTCCATTTTCGCATTTCCACCCTAAGATTTTCCGCGGAATTTTTCTTTCCTAAAACTAGATTTTTTCAAAAATTTGGTTCAAATGGCTCTAAGCACTATGGGACTTAACATCTGAGGTCAACAGTCCCCTACACTTAGAACTACTTAAACCTAAATAACCTAAGGACATCACACACATCCATGCCCGAGGCAGGATTCGAACCTGCGACCATTGCAGTCGCGCGGTTCCGGACTGAAACGGCTAGATCCACACGGTCACAACGGCCGGCTATCTATTTTATTGTGTAACCATATAAAGAGAAGAAATCGTACTAATTGCCAGTAAATCGGACTATTTCACAAATGTTCCTGTGTTTAGTTTTGACAAAATTGGTTTATATAAGCGAAGATACATATACTGATAATGACTTGTGTTCTACTTAAGTCTTATTGTTTTTTAATGATTGTAACACTTGATAATGGGCTAAGGCCGAAATGTAGATTTTAAAATAAAACCCGTTGCTCACTCAAATGTCTGTTATATAAACGTTGTCCACCTGACGTTATTTTTGCGTCATGTTGAGGAAATGGGTTGGGCTTTTATTTTTCTACGTACTTTTTACTTTTCTTGTTGATTCCATCTTTTCAAACATGTAGCTTTTACATAAAACATGTCATCTAACAAATTTGCCGAAACGACAGCACTGCTACTTTGCGATGATAATCAACACCATTCACAGTAGTTTTCAGCCGACTACTTGTAGGTAGTTTGTGTATGAGAGGGAGATTGATAAATGACGTCCACTCAGCAGCGCGGAGGTTAAGTTGTAACCGCTACTTTGCCTGCTTGCGAAGATGGAAGGAAGATACAGAATGTAAAGAATATAGTCCTAATCACCTACCACTTTCGAGCAGGAAGTCAACTCAGCTGTGATAACTGAAATAAGCCGAGCGGTGCTTGTTGATTCCTCTTGTGATATCCTATTACTCCAAACTGGTGTTAGAGGGCAACGCAAAATTACAGATGAGGCCCAATGTAACTTCGAAAAGGCGAGTGCATAACGCTATCGGTCAATCCCTGTACGCTTAATCAGTGTCGCACTTCGTTTCCGAGAGACTGCAGGTTCATTGGTGCATGGTAAAATATTCTATAACTGGGTAATCAGTATTTGGATCACGCCAATGGAGGACGGGCTTGTCAGCACTTCTTTCACGAATAGCTGCAAACAAAGCTGATAATTACAAGAGATTAATACAGAGGGATATGTCTGGGCTGTTACATAAATAAATCTGAAAGGTGTTAATTTAAATGTACGTAAACATATTCGTGGTTCTTAAGGGCTAAGAAGATAGATGCTTACATGGCGAAGGTTGAAGAACAAGAGACGATACGAAACAGCAAGGCATCTCCTTGCTGGCCGCAGGAAACAATGCGAAGCTGCGGCCTTTTTTATTACCATAGAAAGTATCCTTTATAATCGCAGAAAGTACTACAAGTACTTATTAACATCTGTGGGCTCTCTGGGACATTAATTTCGTATTTCATAAATATAAAGAAAAAAACTTCTTGGGGTCTTACATTTGCCCCCTTGAATAACTATGACACAGGCTCTTACGTGAGTAGTCATTCAAATTATAAATACAACAAAATTACAAAATTGGTATATTTTTTAAATTTATTTTATGACGTACATTGGACCTCTTCAGTCAATATTATGAATTAGATTCTTCTGTTTCTTGTCAGCCCAATACATTTTCATTCTTTCAAATTGCGCCTTTCTCTCCTCATCCGCAATCACCCTTCCCATTCTGTGTTTGGTAATTTTTATTGGTAATGTGATATGTTTGTCCTGGAGTATCTTGAGCGCTTCTGTCTTGCCTTTCAGTCGTCCATCGTAAGCCGTAATTTGATCACATCCCCCTTGATCTCTGCGATCCATCTAACGCCGCTCTCTCTCTTCCATAGCTTCTCAATTATTCTCCTGCTAATTCTATTATCTGTTGTCCTCAGGAAATAGATCCGTTTCTTTCTCATTGTATTTGTCGCTGGTTATATTTCTTTATGAACTGTTTCATTTGAAACTATTCTCCAAATCTCGTCCTTTTGGTATTTGTTATTTATACGTGTTCTGGCTATCGTTCTTTCTATTTTGAGTAATCTGTCTACTGGTTCAGTGTTGGTTGTTTTAAAAATAGTTTCGCTAGCTTATGTTATTTACGGCTGTGTGACTATTTTGTAGTGTTTCAGTTTTGTGGCTATTGAGAGGCATTATTTTGTTGTATGTGTTCTTGGTAATTTGATGTGTTTTAATTAAGTTGTTTATTCTACTCTGCCATTATGGTTTCTCATTCAAGTTGTGTGTTATTATTTTTCCCAAGTATTTAACCTTTCCGGCAATTAAAACCGGTAAATTAAAACTGATATTACAAAAAAAGGCTACACAATTTTACACGTTTTAAATTAACAACTAGACAAGTCATTTTCGGTCATTGACACGGGAGTTATTTGTACACCAGGCGTTAATTTAATGTCTGAGCAGTATCATTGCTCCGAGGACAAGAGGGTATTTCAGTCCAATGACGTGTCTGCGCGCGGTAACTGGTGCAGTATGTCAGTCCAGTGCTGGAGTGACGTCACAGGTGCTTCAGTGACGTCAATCGGTCGGTGACGACCGGCTGGGCACGAGCTGTGTTTAGTGCACTTCGCTGTCCGCGTGTGCAGCGTCGGTTAGTTGCCTCCCACCTCGGTGTCTACTCTTATTCACTCTCCACTGCCAACATTTCAGGATTCATGGAACAATCGTAGTATAATATTAGTTTCTTGGAAAAAGATGCACCATACGGCACATACGAGGGGTGTCCGTAAAACAAGGTTCCCAATTTTTTTTCACACTGTAAAAAATGTTTATTTCATGAAACGTACATTTTTGGAAAGTTCAGACTTTAACCTGTTTTTCTATATAGTCGCCACTGACGTCAATGCATTTTTGCAAGCGGTGTACGAGCTTTTGAATGCCCGAGTCAAAAAAATCTGCCGCCAAGCCGCGCAGATGCCTGAGAACCGCTTCTTCCAGCTCTTCTCTGTCGCCTAAATGCGTTCGACCCAGGTGTTTCTTCATGTCAGGGAAGAGATGGTAGTCACTTGGGGCTAAGTCCGGGCTGTAAGGTGGGTGTTTGACAATACCCCATCCAAATTTTGCGATGAGTTCGTTGGTGGCTTTAGTGGTGTGCGGTCGAGCCCTATCCTGATGCAAACGCACCCCCTTGGACAGCATACATCTCCTCTTGTTTTGAATTGCACAGTGCAATTTTTGCAGTGTCTCGCAGAACCAGGCAGCGTTGATTGTTGTACCGGTGGGCAAGAACTCGCACAACAATACCCCCTTCCTGTCCCAAAACACTGTTGCCATCACTGTGCCGACACTTTGTGCGTTTGTTTGAATTTTCGCGATCTCAGCGACTCTGGGTGCTTCACTTGTTTGGACTGTTCTTTGGTTTCGGGTGTGCGGTAGTGCACCCAAGTCTCGTCTCCAGTGAGGATGGATCGAGGTATTCCTCGCCATGAATTCCGTGATCCTGAAGAAGGTGTTGGGCTGCTTCAACGCGTTGACGTTTGTGGACTTCGGTCAACATTCTTGGCACCCACCTCGCGCAAACCGTTGCATACCCTAGATGCTCCGTCAAAATTTTGTCAATAGAGGTTCTACATCTACATCTACATTGATACTCCGCAAGCCACCCAACGGTGTGTGGCGGAGGGCACTTTACGTGCCACTGTCATTACCTCCCTTTCCAGTTCCAGTCGCGTATGGTTCGCGGGAAGAACGACTGTCTGAAAGCCTCCGTGCGCGCTCTAATCTCTCTAATTTTACATTCGTGATCTCCTCGGGAGGTATAAGTAGGGGGAAGCAATATATTCGATACCTCATCCAGAAACGCACCCTCTCGAAACCTGGCGAGCAAGCTACACCGCGATGCAGAGCGCCTCTCTTGCAGAGTCTGCCACTTGAGTTTATTAAACATCTCCGTAACGCTATCACGGTTACCAAATAACCCTGTGACGAAACGCGCCGCTCTTCTTTGGATCTTCTCTATCTCCTCCGTCAGACCGATCTGGTACGGATCCCACACTGATGAGCAATACTCAAGTATAGGTCGAACGAGTGTTTTGTAAGCCACCTCCTTTGTTGATGGACTACATTTTCTAAGCACTCTCCCAATGAATCTCAACCTGGTACCCGCCTTACCAACAATTAATTTTATATGATCATTCCACTTCAAATCGTTCCGCACGCATACTCCCAGATATTTTACAGAAGTAACTGCTACCAGTGTTTGTTCCGCTATCATATAATCATACAATAAAGGATCCTTCTTTCTATGTATTCGCAATACATTACATTTGTCTATGTTAAGGGTCAGTTGCCACTCTCTGCACCAAGTGCCTATCCGCTGCAGATCTTCCTGCATTTCGCTACAATTTTCTAATGCTGCAACTTCTCTGTATACTACAGCATCATCCGCGAAAAGCCGCATGGAACTTCCGACACTATCTACTAAGTCATTTATATATATTGTGAAAAGCAATGGTCCCATAACACTCCCCTGTGGCACGCCAGAGGTTACTTTAACGTCTGTAGACGTCTGTCCATTGAGAACAACATGCTGTGTTCTGTTTGCTAAAAACTGTTCAATCCAGCCACACGGTTGGTCTGATATTCCGTAGACTCTTACTTTGTTTATCAGGCGACAGTGCGGAACTGTATCGAACGCCTTCCGGAAGTCAAGGAAAATGGCATCTACCTGGGGGCCTGTATCTAATATTTTCTGGGTCTCATGAACAAATAAGGCGAGTTGGGTCTCACACGATCGCTGTTTCCGGAATCCATGTTGATTCCTACATAGTAGATTCTGGGTTTCCAGAAATGACATGATACGCGAGCAAAAAACATGTTCTAAAATTCTACAACAGATCGACGTCAGAGATATAGGTCTATAGTTTTGCGCATCTGCTCGACGACCCTTCTTGAAGACTGGGACTACCTGTGCTCTTTTCCAATCATTTGGAACTCTCCGTTCCTCTAGAGACTTGCGGTACACGGCTGTTAGAAGGGGGGCAAGTTCTTTCGCGTACTCTGTGTAGAATCGAATTGGTATCCCGTCAGGTCCAGTGGACTTTCCCCTATTGAGTGATTCCAGTTGCTTTTCTATTCCTTGGACAATTATTTCGATGTCAGCCATTTTTTCGTTTGTGCGAGGATTTAGAGAAGGAACTGCAGTGCGGTCTTCCTCTGTGAAACAGCTTTGGAAAAAGGTGTTTAGTATTTCAGCTTTACGCGTGTCATCCTCTGTTTCAATGCTGACATGAGGGATCATTTCGGAGAGCTCACGAACCGTCACTCTTCGATCTGAGAGCACCGCTGCCTCCACTTTTGCGATTGTTTCGTCAGATGGCCGACCTGAACGCTCCTCTTCATGGACGTCAGTACGCCCGTTTTTCAACTCTCTGCACCATGTGTTGTACTTTCATACATTTGTCTCCATTGGTTTTGCATAGCTGAGTGTGGATTTTTGCCGGTGCAATGTTTTTCACAGGCAGGAAACGGATCACCGAACGTAACTCACACCTAGCGGGCGAAGCAAAGGCATGATCCATTACGTACGGCTGCCAAGCCAAGACTGAGCTCCGCAGGCAGCTCGCTAGGGAGGGGATTTGGAGTGGGGGAACCAAGGTACACTACAGAATCGCGGGATCCACCGTAACAGCGCTTTTCAGGACTGTAGCGCCATGGGAACCTTATTTTACGGATAACCCTCGTACAAAACTAGAAACACATACAGGGGATAGGCAAAATAATGTGAACAGTGGTAGTAATGGGATGGTTGTGTTTAGCGGTCAACAATGCAGGTAAGGCACGTGTCGCGCTGGACTGTGAGTGTTCAGTACGGACTAGGTATCAGTTGCAGGTTGTTTACGAATAGCGCACACTTCGTATTTGCATTCAAAGGCCTAGGTCGATGTACAATGAAAGACCTAACAGAGTTCCAAAGAGGGTAGCTTATAGGGACCCATTTAGCAGGAACATAAGTAACCAAGACAGCCAATTTATTGAATGTTTCAAGAGCAACGGCTTCAAAAGTCATGAAAGCCTACACAAAACACGGAAATACACCAAGGTGTAAACGTAATAGTGGGCGCAAATCAAAACTAAATGACGGAGATCGTCTTACGCTGACACGAATTGTGTCAAAACAACACAAAACTACGCCGGCTGAAATGACTGCAGAGCTCAATAGCCATCTTCGAGACCCCGTGTCTATCGACATTGTGTGCCGAGAACTCTATAAAGCGAATATTCGTGGACGATATGCTATATCGAAACCATTACTGACGACAACCAACGCAAAGAAGCGTAAAACATGGTGTCAGAAGCATAAATCCTGGACGCCTGATCAGTGGAAACACGTGATATGGTCCGACGAGTTAACGTTTTCGTTATTTCCAACTTTGGGCCGGGTTTACGTCTGGAGAACGCCAAAACAAGCTTACAATCCTTATTGCTTGATTCCAACGGTTAAGCATGGAGGGCCGGCCAAAGTGGCCGTGCAGTTCTAGGCGCTGCAGTCTGGAACCGCGAGACCGCTACGGTCGCAGGTTCGAATCCTGCCTCCGGCATGGATGTGTGTTATGTCCTTAGGTTAGTTAGGTTTAAGTAGTTCTAAGTTCTAGGGGACTAATGACCTCAGAAGTTGAGTCCCATAGTGCTCAGAGCCATTTGAACCAGCCATTTAAGCATGGTGATGGAAGTGTGATGGTGTGGGCAGCCATATCATGGTATTCTGCTGGTCGCATCATCACTCTCAAAGGCCGTGTTACAGCCAACGACTATGTCAACATATTAGGTGATCAAGTGCACTCCACGATTCAAATGTTATTCCTCAGCAGTGATGCCATATTTTAGGACGATGATGCACCCATTCACACAGCCAGGAGAGTACAATCGTGGTGTGAGGAGCATGCCACTGAACTGCAACGTGTTTTCTGGCCGGCACAGTCCCTGGACTTGAACATTATCGAACCCATGTGGGCTGTGTTCGAGCGCAGACTCCGGAGCAGATTTCCGCGTGCCCCGTCAGAGGCTCTGATCGAAGAGTGGCATAACATTCCACTGGAAGCTATACAATTGGTATTCCAAGAAGAATCGCAGCTGTATTACGGGAAAATGGGGGTCCAACCCCTTATTAATAAACCATTCCCAAGTAAATGCTGATGTTCACATTATTTTGCCTATCCCCCGTATACAAATACGTATCAGATAAAAAATTAGTTTATTTACAATAAAGATAAAAGAAGTTAATGTTTCTATCCTATATACTATAAGCTTTTAGTTCATTCATTTTCATTTGTCTTGGCCTAAACTAAGATGTAAAGTATGCCCAGTGTGTGAGTGTAGTTTTAAATTCAGTAGAGCCTAAAAGATCGTCGGTTTATAGTGAATCTCAATTGTCTTTCTGCAGCAGCTTCAAGTCTACCAGTTCACACGAGTACTAAAGTATTCACTTCCTTTCGGTACTCGCATCGTCGCGGAGATATTTGAATCTTCAACAATGGATGCGACAGAACAGTTCCGTGAGAGTCCCATTCAACCACGCGCCCCCCGCCCGCAGTTCAATTTACAAGCGACTGTTGTGCGGGACTCTGTGCGCTTGTGTTCTAAAGCTTCATCATCGAAGGCTGGTGTTGGAGACGTGTTTTAAGGAGTTCTGTGCCGTGGAATTTGTCGGCTTCCCTTTGGTGTTGCACTCCCAGGAGAAAACAGTCCTAGCTCTCCACAAGGTAAGTGCACATTCCTTTGCACTGTAGAAATGCTATCTTCTTGTCCTATTGTTTCTTTAGCATTCCGCCAGGACTCGATATTATACGCATAGCACAGTTTCTTCACTCCAGCACACTCATTAGACATTATCCTAACACCTTGCTGTTACTCGTTTCGGGTTTATTTGCTTAAAAGTTCAAGTACACTTGCACCATTCAATTTGTTTACGATGAGATTATATGCTTGCATGTCCAAGTCTCTTGCATTTACTTCCACTAAGTACTTCACTTAAGTATTTTTTTACAGTGGTTAAAATGTTAGGTTATCAGCTTCGTAATGTCAGTAAGTTTTGAAGTCTTGTGAAAGCGTTTATAAGTCATTCAAACTAAAATCGCAATAAATCACAGACAATAAAACACAGGTTAGAGGGGTGCCACTATTACACACCATTACCCAAAGTGTGCGAGTGTGAATTGGCTCAACTAAAGAGACAAATTAATCATAAAACAGATATAGTGATTTAATTAAAGTGAGCAGAGAGAAACGCTGGAGTGACAAATCTCAAGTCGGCAGTATACTCCTTCTTTTGTTAATCAGTAGTTTTCTTGTTAGTGTAATGCTTGATTCTGCTTAGTGAACAAACTTTTGGATTCAGTATTTGTAGTGTAATTTGGTTTGTTCAGAATATACAGTTCATTGTATCTGTGTCCAGTTTTTCCTACATAAATTTTCTTCTTCAAGTGACATGTTGGCATTGTGTAAAATTCTAACATTTAACCAAAAATTTTATTATAATCCTCCCTAAGCGCAATGTGTCATGTTATTACGTTGCCTTACGCACGTTGGATTTTCGGCAATGCTTTGATCTGAGGTGCACTTCTGCACTCAGAAAGATTAATCGTAAACCTACACAAGTGAAAATATTTATCTACATAACAAAAAAAGGTAAAGGTAAGTTGGTGCTATTGCACTTCTTCCTTAAAGTAATTTATACATATACAGGGTAGTCCATTGACAGTGACCGGGGCAAACATCTCACGAAATAAGCGTCAAACGAAAAAACTACAAAGAACGAAACTCGTCTAGCTTGAAAGGGGAAACCAGATGGCGCTATTGTTGGCCCGCTAGATGGCGCTGCCATAGATCAAACGAATATCAACAGCGTTTTTTTTAAATATGAACCCCCATTTTTTGTTACATATTCAAGTAGTACGTAATGAAATATGAATGTTTTAGTTGGCCACTTTTTTCGCTTTGTGATAGATGGCGCTGTAATAGTCACAAACGCATAAGTACGTGGTATCACGTAACATTCCGCCAGTGTGGACGGTATTTGCTTCGTGATACATTGCCCGTGTTAGAATGGACCTTTTACAAATTGCGGAAAACGTCGATATCGTGTTGATGTATGGATATTGTGATCAAAATGCCCAACGGGCGTGTGCTATGTATGCTGCTCGGTATCCTGGACGACATCATCCAAGTGTCCGGACCGTTCGCCGGATATTTAAGTTATTTAAGGAAACATGAAGTGTTCAGCCACATGTGAAACGTCAGCCACGACAGCAACAAATGATGATGCCCAAGTAGGTGTTTTAGCTGCTGTCGTGGCTAATCCGCACATCGGCAGCAGACAAATTGCGCGAGAATCGGGAATCTCAAAAACGTCGGTGTTGAGAATGCTACATCAACATCGATAGAACCCGTAACATATTTCTATGCACCAGGAATTGCATGGCGACGACTTGGAACGTCGTGTACAGTTCTGCCACTGAGCACAAGAGAAATTAAGGGACGATGACAGATTTTTTGCACTCGTTCTATTTAGCTACGAAGCGTCATTCACCAACAGCGGTAACGTAAACCGGCATAATATGGGCTATTGGGCAACGGAAAATCCACGATGGCTGTAACAAGTGGAACATCAGCGACCTTTGCGGGTTATGTATGGTGCGGCATTATGGGAGGAAGGATAATTGGCCCCCATTTCAGTGACGGCAAATTTAAATGGTGCAATGTATGCTGATTTCCTACGTAATGTTCTACCGATGTTACTACAAGATGTTTCACTGCATGACAGAATGGTGATGTACTTCCAGCATGATGGATGTCCGGCACATAGCTCGTGCGGTTGAAGCGGTATTGAATAGCATATTTGATGACAGGTGGATTGGTCGTCGAAGCACCATACCATGGCCCGCACGTTCACCGGATCTGACGTCCCCGGATTTCTTTCTGTGGGAAAAGTTGAAGGATATATGCTATCGTGATCCACCGACAACGCCTGACAACATGCGTCAGCGCATTGTCAATGCAGATGCGAACATAACGGAAGGCGAACTACTCGCTGTTGAGAGGAATACCGTTACACATATTGCCAAATGCATTGAGGTTGACGGACATCATTTTGAGAATTTATTGCATTAATGTGGTATTTACAGGTAATCACGCTGTAACAGCATGCGTTCTCAGAAATGATAAGTTCACAAAGGTACATGTATCACATTGGAACAACCGAAACAAAACGTTCAAACGTACATACGTTCTGTATTTTAATTTAAAAAACCTGTCTAGGCGCTACAGTCTGGAACCGCGCGACCGCTACGGTCGCAGGTTCGAACCCTGCCTCGGGCATGGATGTGTGTGATGTCCTTAGGTTGGTTAGGTTTAAGTAGTTCTAAGTTCTAGGGGACTGATTACCTTAGAAGTTAAGTCCCATAGTGCTCAGAGTCATTTGAACCATAAAAAGACCTACCTGTTACCAACTGTTCGTCTAAAATTATGAGCCATATGTTTGTGACTATTACAGCGCCATCTATCACAAAGCGAAAAAAGTGGTCCAACTAAAACATTCATATTTCTTTACGTACTACACGAATATGTAATAAAAATGGGGGCTCCTATTTAAAAAAAACGCAGCTGATATCCGTGTGATCTATGGCAGCGCCATTTAGCGGGCCAACCACAGCGCCTTCTGGTTTCCCCCTTCAAACTAGACAAGTTTCGTTCTTTGTAGTTTTTTCGTTTGACGCTTATTTCGTGAGATATGCGGCCCGATCACGATCAATGGACCACCCTGTTTATATAGATAGAACTTCAGCGAGACTGCTTCTATGACACCGACACTTGTGCATGTTGTGAGTGTAGTGTTCATTCCCAAGCAAAGTCAAGTCATTTAATGCTTCAGTTTATGTATTCTTTACACATGGGACGCTCTATGCTAATTTGTTGTTTCTCATTTTATAGGCAAATGAACACACAGCGTGTTATCAACTCCACATCGGTTACAGGAAAAGCGTAACCGAAAATCTGTAATCCACACATGTGCAACTAGATTCAGTAGCATCCAGGGAAGAGTTTACTACTGTATCTACCTAGAAGACGTCTGTCAGTTGCAAAAATCAAGATAAGGCTCAGCATAATGTACATATTCTGCAAATCGAAATGACCGAACTACAATGGAAATGTGTTTTTGAGACAGACATAAAATGCTGAAACCTCAGATATTGACGAACATTCAGTGGCACAGCTTCCAAGAACGGTCAAGTATGCAGGACCAGTAAACGTGAGTGGTAAGAGGTACAGCCCAATCACATGACCATCCAGAGTACCTGCCCTCACGTTAATACCAGACCGGTGCTGAAATCCCTGAACATGTGTGGAACGAGAGTTTTCGTCTGCCCAGATATAGCTGTTTCGCGAATTCAGAACACAATCCCTAGGGAACTTACATTCATCTGTGAACAGAACTCAACATGGAAATGGTTGTGTGTCGATCCAGCGGTGCAGGAACTACGTGCACTAGGCAACGCGTTGCGGACCGGGGCCAACGAGATACACGGACCCTAGAGCGAACTTGTGACGTCACACTAGTCGCCTTGTCCGTCACACTTCTCGAACGCTCGGTTCCTTGTAGCGCCCACGGGAAATCTATATTTAATTGAAAAGGTACCCCCTGAAGGTCTTAATTTTTTCGTGTGGCATCGAGAACTTGCATGCATTTAAACACGCAATCAATATTATTAAACTCGTCTGAATTGGCTACGCGCTCCCAGCCGGAGACGGCTGCAGGCACTCGTAAGACCTGCAGTGTCACGTAAGCCACGGCCTGTCTTTCTCGTGCGCCTCGGCTGGACCCTTGGCGTGCACCCTTTGTAAGTGGTGCGGATGGAATCGTTACTCACGCAGAACGTCCCAGTTGATACTGTAACTAAGACCCGTTTCATACTGGGACGCTCGTGACGGTCACCAGTGACGGTCACCGACAGAGATACATTCGTTTAAAATGGAGCATTCACATCGGGACACTACACCGATTCACCGAGCCACTGTGACACAGCAGTGACTCACCCTCGCCACAAGTGACGGACAGGATCACTGTGTTCACAGCAGTCACCGCCGGACATGCACTAGTTTGAATTGGAGTGTTCGCACTGGGACACAGATCACAGACACAGCACTGCAGATTTGCCAACAGACAGGCAGCCATTTCTGAGACAGTGCCGCGAAACATTCATAATATGTTATACTGTACACATTGTAGCCATTAGTTTAGGTTTTATTAACACGGAAGATTTTATAAGTGAAGTAGAAAGTCGTCCTGCTATTTGGGATGCCAGAAGCGATGACTATAAGAATGAAGTGGTGTAAACGAATGCGTGGCAAGAACGAATTTTAGGCTTGATTTCAATGAGAAGAGCATGGATGAAAAAAAAATTGGTAAGTTGTATGTTCCTTTTTCAAATTTAATACCTTATTTTTCGGATCATAAAGCACTAGTGAAATTTAGTTGCTACTCCTGTATGAGGCTAGGAGGGTAGTAACCTTCAAGCACATCTACATCCCTCGCCCCCTTTTTTTTTTTTTGGCGTTTGCAAGTATCAAGTATACCGTTATGCAGTCTTAATACGATAAGTAGAGGGAAAACGGATGAGCGTGAAAACCATGAGCTCATCCCTACAGGGCGAATGAAGAGAAAATCTAAAACAAAACTAATATTTAAAAATTTTCATAACAAAGTTAAGGGTGCGTCTTATCGTCGTCTTAAGGCGTTCCTCATCATGGTCCAAAAAATAGAGTTAAAATATTATTCTTAATTACAATTATTTACGCGTATGTGGCTACTACAATAACGGATTTTATTTATTTATTATAATATTATTGAGGTACAAGCTCCTGACACACTATAATTTTAATTGTAAGTTTCAGTCAGTTCAGTGAATACAATAATGTGACTTCTTACAGTTAGCATAGTAATAACTGCACAATGCACATCACAAACACAATGGCAGATGAACAATGAGGCCTAACCACGTTAACGTTCACATAACATTTCTAGAAATTATGTTTTTTGCAGCTGCCAAAGCACTTCACCTTCAGGATTAACGAAGTAGTTTGCAAAGTCATCTCTGATACTGCTCGCAATATTTCCTCCACGGACTAAACCAGGTGACATGTCCTGCAATCCCTGAATAGTTAACGTATCCTCCAACAACATAAAGAGTATAAAACAACCCTTTCTCCAGCCGATCATGTAGCCATGGATTTACGTGTAATAAACGTTTTGTCTTCATTCTCCTCCTCCTCCTGCTTAGAGGTACCAACAAAAGTTCCTCCTCGCTCGAGTCCATTTCACTAACTAATCAGTTGGCAACACCTGCGGTGTCGGACGCCGGTGATCCAGGAGTGTTCACCACAATTACCGGTGACCGTCACTGGCGACCGTCACCAGTGTCCCAGTGTGAAATGGGCCTAACGCCCATTGCACGCGCAATTGTTCCAGTACTCGTTGACGGATTCTCATAAACGCGATACAGTACATCTTCTTCAGATTCGGGCTTGCAGCGTTGCCGTGTAGCATTGTCCTATCTCCGCACGGTGAAGGTACCTGTTTCTCGAAGCCGCTGCATAACTTGGGCAAAAATACAGGGTGATTCAAAAAGAATACCACAACTTTAGGAATTTAAAACTCTGCAACGACAAAAGGCAGAGCTAAGCACTATCTGTCGGCGAATTAAGGGAGTTATAAAGTTTCATTTAGTTGTACATTTGTTCGCTTGAGGCGCTGTTGACTAGGCGTCAGCGTCAGTTGATGCTAAGGTGGCGACCGCTCAACAGAAAGCTTTTTGTGTTATTGAGTACGGCAGAAGTGAATCGACGACAGTTGTTCAGCGTGCATTTCGAACGAAGTATGGTGTTAAACCTCCTGATAGGTGGTGTATTAAACGTTGGTATAAACAGTTTACAGAGAATGGGTGTTTGTGCAAAGGGAAAAGTTCTGGACGGCCGAGAACGAGTAATGAAAATGTAGCACGCATCCAGCAAGCATTTGTTCGCAGCCCAGGAAAATCGACTCGCAGAGCTAGCAGAGAGCTGCAAATTCCACAATCAACTGTATGGAGAGTCCTACGAAAAAGGTTGGTTATGAAACCTGAACGCCAACTACCCGAGGCGATGGATCGGCCACCAGGCAGCCCGTGACAGAGCACTTCATCACTGGTCTCCAAGAAGCCCTGATCTTACCCCCTGCGACTTTTTCTTATGGGGGTATGTTAAGGATATGGTGTTTCGGCCACCTCTCCCAGCCACCATTGATGATTTGAAACGAGAAATAACAGCAGCTATCCAAACTGTTGCGCCTGATATGCTACAGAGAGTGTGGAACGAGTTGGAGTATCGGGATGATATTGCTCGAGTGTCTGGAGGGGGCCATATTGAACATCTCTGAACTTGTTTTTGAGTGAAAAAAAAACCTTTTTAAATACTCTTTGTAATGATGTATAACAGAAGGTTATATTATTTTTCTTTCATTAAATACACATTTTTAAAGTTGTGGTATTCTTTTTGAATCACCCTGTATTATGCTGTGGCGTGCTACGTCGCGGGAAACTTTCGTGATAGAGCCGATTTGCAGCTCTTCCGTTATCTCGAGCTTCACCGTTCACAAGGAGCATGTCTGTGTATTCCGAAAACGTGGGCCGAACGGTATTTACTGTAACGGAGACGCACAGGCACTGAATAGGTCTCGCAGCAATGCAGACGTTAAGTGGTATCGTTGATAGTCTCTGATGCAGTAAACGTCATCTTGTCTATCGAATTGAATACTGCAACAAGTTTCTCTGAAATTCTTCCCTTTCCATCAGCACACATGGACGCGTTACACATCTGAACCGAAACGGGAACGAACATCCTGTACATACCTTTATACATAGCCACCTCTACTAATTGGGGCAATCACCTTCATCATTCCCTTAAAATTTACAACTAGACTGAATGATTTAATGCTTGACTTGGTTAGGCAGGGTACCATTCACAACTAAGCAACTCGTGTGGAATGCTATTCTTGTGTCTCACACAGTCCACAAGTACTAAAATTAAAGTTATTTTGATGAAGCTCATACCACTGAGCTGAGTTCACATATTTACTCCCGTGTCGCCAGAATAGCTTGCACAACTCGTTGCATTTGTCGCCAGTAAAACATACCGTTTGAGAATTTTGCTCGTTGACTTATGTCGTAAGTGCTTCATAATAAAACGATGTACTGTTATGTCTCATAACCGTTGCATATTCCATCCTTCTTTAATCTTTGCGTTTAGCTGTAGTGTTTTGTGTTATTGCTGTTGCTATTTATAGATATTAGTTAACATACAGGGTGTTACAAAAATGACCGGTATATTTGAAACGGCAATAAAAACTAAACGAGCAGCGATAGAAATGCACCGTTTGTTGCAATATACTTGGGATAACAGTACATTTTCAGGCGGACAAACTTTCGAAATTACGGTAGTTACAGTTTTCAACAACAGATGGCGCTGCAAGTGATGTGAAAGATATAGAAGACAACGCAGTCTGTGGGTGCGCCATTCTGTACGTCGTCTTTCTGCTGTAACGTGTGCTGTTCACACCGTGCAAGTGTGCTGTAGACAACATGGTTTATTCCTTAGAACAGAGGATTTTTCTGGTGTTGGAATTCCACCGCCTAGAACACAGTGTTGTTGCAACAAGACGAAGTTTTCAACGGAGGTTTAATGTAACCAAAGGACCGAAAAGCGATACAATAAAGGATCTGTTTGAAAAATTTCAACGGACTGGGAATGTGACGGATGAACGTGCTGGAAAGGTAGGGCGACCGCGTACGGCAACCACAGAGGGCTACGCGCAGCTAGTGCAGCAGGTGATCCAACAGCGGCCTCGGGTTTCCGTTCGCCGTGTTGCAGCTGCGGTCCAAATGGCGCCAACGTCCACGTATCGTCTCATGCGCCAGAGTTTACACCTCTATCCATACAAAATTCAAACGCGGCAACCCCTCAGTGCCGCTACCATTGCTGCACGAGAGACATTCGCTAACGATATAGTGCACAGGATTGATGACGGCGATATGCATGTGGGCAGCATTTGGTTTACTGACGAAGCTTATTTTTACCTGGACGGCTTCGTCAATAAACAGAACTGGCGCATATGGGGAACCAAAAAGCCCCATGTTGCAGTCCCATCGTCCCTGCATCCTCAAAAAGTAGTGGTCTGGGCCGCCATTTCTTCCAAAGGAATCATTGGCCCATTTTTCAGATCCGAAACGATTACTGCATCAGGCTATCTGGACATCCTTCGTGAATTTGTGGCGGTACAAACTGCCTTAGACGACACTGCGAACACCTCGTGGTTTATGCAAGATGGTGCCCGGCCACATCGCACGGCCGACGTCTTTAATTTCCTGAATGAATATTTCGATGATCGTGTGATTGCTTTGGGCTATCCGAAACATACAGGAGGCGGCGTGGATTGGCCTCCCTATTCTCCAGACATGAACCCCTGTGACTTCTTTCTGTGGGGACACTTGAAAGACCAGGTGTACCGCCAGAATCCAGAAACAATTGAACAGCTGAAGCAGTACATCTCATCTGCATGTGAAGCCATTCCGCCAGACACGTTGTCAAAGGTTTCGGGTAATTTCATTCAGAGACTACGCCATATTATTGCTACGCGTGGTGGATATGTGGAAAATATCGTACTATAGAGTTTCCCAGACCGCAGCGCCATCTGTTGTTGAAAATTGTAGCTACTGTAATTTCGAAAGTTTGTCTGCCTGAAAATGTACTGTTGTCCCAAGTATATTGCAACAAACGGTGTATTTCTATCGCTGCTCGTTTAGTTTTTATTGCCGTTTCAAGTATACCGGTCATTTTTGAAACACCCTGTATACGTAAATAGTGTAGGTTTAATTCGCTCATAGTATAGTGCAATTCGGATTTTTGTATATAATAGTTCTCATTCCCCTTCTTAGACCATTTTCTTAAATCTAAACTTAAAATTCACGTTTACATTTGCGCATTTTAAGATCGTAAAAACTGTACATGTTCACACTGTGTGCCCCTACTATTCCCAGCGGTCGTTGTAGAGACGTAGCGCGACCGATCGGTGTTTCTCGGCGGCGGCAGAGTAGCATCGATTTGTCCACCACTTTAACTATGAGCAAGTTCTATGTTGCGCCAATTAGTATCCTAGGGGAAGCTTGATCCCCTTGTATGACCTCTTTTTTTGTATCGGACCAGGATTCCTTGTCTTATACTCACTATATTTCTCGTTGTTTACTCGCCTGTTGTCTGCAGCACTTTGCCAGTTGTTGTATCTACCCCTGTAGTCATTTTTCAGTGGATTCTGGTACACAGGTTTGTACCCACGATCTCCTTTCTTTTGATAATGGTCATTTCCTCGATGGCCAGAATTTCTAGGTCTATTGTCCTATTGTGACGCACAAGAGTGCCAGCCGCGAATGTACTGTAGTTGTTTGTCTCCTTGACCTCGTCCTCCTTTATAGATTAAGCCAATGGAGTCCAACAGAGAGAGAAAATAATCAATATCTGTTTCTGGTATTGTGACTAAATTTTCGCGAATGTTCGGCGGCAACCTGCCTTTCAAAATTTTTAGTACATAGGAGATAGGATTGCTATAGCATCACGTTTTATTTATACATTGCTGGAAATATCTGTGCAATCGCTCTTGTTTAATGTTGAACGGCTGCGGGTCGAACACTTCTCGTATATTCGGGCGAGTCCGAAAGTACATCACACGACAGCGTCTAAAGTGAAGAAAACATGTAACTGGTTTTGTTGCTTGCTCATACGCAAGCAAATAATATGACGCCTGTACCAGCTGCTCTGGAGAAACTGCGTCCACAGAAGCGTTGTAATGTAGCGAAAAGGAATGGTCAAATATTTATTTTATTTATTTATTTAAACTGATGTGATTGGATCCATCAGGCCTTCTCTTACAGTGGACCAGTACCTTTTTTATAGCATAATTACCTACGAAATAACAATTTTAATATGGCCAATAAAGGGTGGCGCACTAAAAACCCGCCCCAACTACTAGAGGGTAGAAAATTTTAATATGTCCAATATAGGGGTGGCGCACGAAAAACAGAAGACGACTATTACAGATTTGAAAAGGCACAATTTCCCTCTACTGTTTCGGACCACGTTCAAAGTTCATCGAATGGTTTTGAAGGTCGCTAATGGTTACAACGAGAGAAAAAACTGCGATCGCTCTGTACTCCAAAAGGGTGCGGTCATGTTCAATGGGGATGCAGCCTCACAATGTCCTTAGATAAGGGTTGAAACGACCGAATGACAGCGGTTCCCAAGGTTGTCAAGGTCATCTTCCTGTTGCTCGTCGCACTGAGAATTGTCGTTTACGACCGCGAAATGTTTGGGAATCAACTCTCGAGGAAAAGGGATAGTTTCATTGACGCCAATTCTGCCATCCGCTGAGGTCTTTTCCTCTCGATTCTGAGTGGCGGTGTGGCGCGGTTCTGACCTCCATCGCAGAGACGTCAAACCAACGGCTGAAATGTGGGTAAGAGGGGCTGTGACGACCTTCTCTCTCATCAAGTGAAACGTCCACTGTGGCGTTCGGCAGAATTGTGATGAAATTTGGTGCCAATGTGACGTTACTAACAGCTCACCTGAACTTCCGAGCTGTGGCTTCTTTTTGCATCGTCAACACATTGCTGTTTGAGACGTCGCCGAGCCCGAGGGTGACGTTGCAGGACGTCATGCTTTTGCACCATCACAGAAGAACGCTGTAGGCACTGTTGAGACAAATTTCAAAATTATGCGCCCCTGCGGGAGGCAACCACGGATTTCCGAAAAAGTGATTTTTTAATTGTGTTGCGCAGTGTGTAATCAACGTTCAGCCTGCATCGGCATTTATTGAATCACCCTATATCTCGTACAATTAACGCTTTTGGCCAATGTCGTCATCAAAATTAGAAATAAATTCAATATGTACAGGGTATCCGAAAAGTCTTTCCCTGATTACATAAATTGATAACTCAGGCTAGAAGTAAGATACAAATATGAAACTTGTGTCGAATTGTTTACAACTATCAAAGTTTTTTTTCTGTTTTAGGTTCGCAGTACGTAAGTAGTGGATGAGGTGCAGTGCCCAAGAAGCCATGTTAGCCAATCAGGAGAAGGCACAGTGTGTCCTGTGGTACCATGAGACACGATCACCAACCACAGTGCAGAGACATTTCCAGACAACATTTGGAAGGAATCCACCTGATGTCAAGAGCATTAAAGCCTGGTATGAGAGGTTCAAGAACACTGGATCAGTTACTGACCTTCCGAGGTCTGGTCGACCAAGAATCTCAGCAGACAGGGTGGAAGCTGTAAGGCAGTCTTTTCTGCGAAGTCCGAAGAAATCGGTGCGCAGGGCCTCACGTGAATTACAGATGCCGAAAAGCTCTCTCCATCACATTTTACACAAACTTTTATGTTTCGTGCATACAAAGTGCAAATCGTTCAGGCCTTGTTGCCCAATGACAGTACACGTCGATATGACTTTGCGGTCGAAATGCTATCACGTATTGAGGACGATGATGGTTATCTCAGACGAATTGCCTTTTCCGACCAAGCGACCTTTCTTGTCAGTGGAGTAGTGAATCGACATAATGTGTGCATTTGGGGTTCACAACCCCTTGGTGAGGTCATGGAGTGCACCAGAGGCAGTACAAAGATGAATGTTTGGCGCGCGATTGCACGATCGAATTATCGGGCCATTCTTCTTCGCTGAGGCTACCACCACATCTGCAGTGTATCTGGACATGTTGCAACTGTATGCTGTTCCTCAGCTGCTTCAGTATCACCCCGATGTCTTGTTTCAGCAAGACGGTGCACCGCCTCATTGGGGTTTGGACGTCCGTGGCTATCTCAATATGACCTTTCCTGGGCGATGGATTGGTCGTGATGAGCCAACGGTTTGGCCTCCTCGCTCTCCTGACATAACCCCATTAGACTTCTTTTTATGGGGTTATGTCAAGAACGAGGTCTACCAAACATGTGTACCAGACCTTGAAACCCTGCGGCAATGGATAGCCACAGTCGTTGAATCGATCCCTCCAGTGATGTTGGCTAATGTGTGGACGGAAATTGAATATTGCCTAGATGTGCTACGTGCTACCAAGGGTGCTCATGTGGAAGTTTACTGATGTGTGAAAAAAACTTTGATAGATTGTAAACAATTAGACACCAGTTTCATTTTTGAATCTTACTCCTAGCCTGAGTTATCAATTTACGTAGTCAGGGAAAGAATTTTTGGGACACCCTGTAGATTGAATTCATTTCTAATGCTGATAATGACGACAGCCGAAACACGTTGCGAGCCAGACTGAATATTGATAGTAAGTGCTAATGCGATCACTGAATGCAGTAAGATGTTTTTATCCTATATCCCTATACTTCTCAAGAATCACCTTTGTCGAGGTTTCCACAAAAGGCGCTCGACACAACGGCTTGTGAAAACTGCGTATCAGGTTACCGCTTACACTGCATCTCGCCCCTGTGTCTAGGCAACCCGCGTGTATGACACCCTGCGTATGGTACCGAGTTGCACGTATGCCGGCAAGAGAGTTCAGCGTAGGTCAAACTGCGTCAAACTCGCCATAGCAGTTCTACTCCCACATCCTAGGCTTCCAACACAATCCATTTATAAGAACTGCAGAAAGACGAGCCTAACATTTTCTGGATGGAGAAAGCCTCCTCACTCCATCTACTAGATATGGTGTACACAGTACCCTCAGTAGTTAGTTTATTCAGTAGAATATGTTAACAGTATCCAGAGTTGACAAACGTGAATTTTACCATTATCCCTTGGACCAGGCAAATTACCATGCTTAATTACATTTCCGTCAAAAAAAATTTTAAAGAGGAAGAGCCAACTGATTTACACAGTTTCACGCCAAGACTGAAAGTCGATTCTAGCTTTTACTACATTACCAGGATCATATGCCCAATATGAAACTGTGGCGTTCGCTGAGTTATTCAGTGGTTTGGTATTTAACTAATTTGTAAATGAAAATGATAATCTTATTTTATTACATTGAGTAATTACTAAATAAACATTTGATTTGTTTCTAAGGAAAACACAGACAAAAACGCGATACAAATCGCTATCATCAATGACTGCGCTCCTTGCAGCGGAAAGAAATAATTAACACAGATAATGCTTACTGAGAGAGGAATTAAAGTTACAAATAATTATTCACTCATATTTATAATAGTAATGAACTCTATTTTCAAGTAATAATTAACAAATAATTACAATTTCTTAACAGACCTCAGTTCGATATGCGTCCGCAACTTACAAAAGCCAACCAACAAAAGGTAAAAACAAAGGAAGACAAACGCAGATCATAAAAGGAAATTACAATTATCATTGTCTTTGTATGATACACGGCGATATGTCCAATTATATCATAGAATATTATATAAATAATTAATATTTATGAGTTTTCACTGTTTTTTCATACGTCGAATAGATAATGTTTATAACTGTTAGAGGCATAATTTTCTCTCGTCGCACTGTAGCCAAGAATTTATCACGTGGATGTTACAATAACCAGTGCTAGGCAAAGAGAACATGTGTGTGTGTTTTTCTTTCTATCAGGATCTAGCTTTGTGTGAGATGAGGGTTTGCAGCCTTCAGTTTCATCTATAATCGCGGAAACGGAGCGGGAGTAAAACACCTGCATGTGAATGCTGTTCTGCCTCATGTAAGTTGACTGGATGAGATTACACGTGTGTGGTGCTCACATCTGTTCCTTTCTACACACTGCGTAGCACATGATGTCTCAAAAGGAAGTTTCTATTTGATCTGTCAGAATAAAAAAGAGGTTGAAGTTTTCCGACAAAATCTCTATTTATTATTGAAATATACAGTTTAGGAACTCACTTCTTAAAAATAATATCATTCAAATACAATCCAACACGCCTGTGACACTCAATTAAACGACGAACAAAATTCTTCACGACGGCTCAGCATGTAGACACTGGAATGGCTGCCACTTCGCTACGGATATTTTCTTGCAGTTGCTCGTATTATTGACATATACATTAGGTTTGATATATCTTCCTAAGAAAAAATGCATCGGGTTCACAGCTGGACTCCTTGGGGCCCAATTTATGTCACACCTCGTGGAGATCAATTTGGCAGGGAAAATTTCACGAACTCGCAGTATAAATGTATTGGACGTGTATGCTGTGGCTTCGTCTTGCTGAAACGATGCTCTTTGGTGATAGACAGGAAGTTTTTGGAATTCATACACAAGAAAGTCATTCAACATCGTCACGTAAAGCTTCGAATTCACTAACTGCTCGGACGCTCTCGTCCTCGACAAAGTACGGGCCAATTATTCCTTGAGTCGACACCGCAACCCTTGTAGTAACTTTTGGCGAATGAAAGGGTTTCTCATGCTTCTGCTTAGGATTCTTTGCAATTAAGCAGCGGCAATTTTACTTATTGGTGTGACCGCTCAGGCGAAAATGAGCCTCATCAGAAAAGAATATGTTATATGAAAGGCACTCAGTCACATTGTTAACGAACTATAGCCAATGTTTGGCATCCTGAGGCTTTAATTCCTGCACAAATGGCGTTTTATAAGGTTTTAATTGAAGGTCTTTTTGCAGAATTCAGGGCAGTGTCAATCTATGCACATTTAAAGAACCTGCACGCTTACGAATGGAGAGGTTACGATTGTCACGAACAGACCGATTTACACTCTCCCACAAGTTCTCCCGTTCTTGATTACCTTGGTCGCCCGGATTTCGGTTTGACCAGTGGTGAACCGATCTTCTCAATGTTTTGGTCCATTTCCAGATAAGGGGAACTCCTGAGCATCATTTACGTTATGCATTCCACGATCACTGCAAAATTTACTCAGTGCTACAGTCGCCGAATCCCCGCTTTTGTAAAATTCTCGCGGTCCGCTTCCTAGAAGCGCTTCATATCGAGTTACTTCCTAAAGACCAAGTAAACGATGGACGTACCCCTCACTCTCCTCAGACTTGTTGCTCATGCACAGAGAGCTCTTCAAATATAACCTTTCTTTTGAGACACCCTGTACACGATAGTGTGAGTTATCACATTGGCTGATAGTTATTTTGTAGAGAGGAGACAAACTGAAAAGCCGGCAGAGGTGGACGAGCGGTTCTAGGCGCTACAGTCTGGAACTGCGCGACCGATACGGTCGCAGGTTCTAATCCTGCCTCGGGCATGGATGTGTGTGATGTCCTTAGGTTAGTTAGGTTTAAGTCGTTCTAAGTTCTAGGGGACTGATGACCTCAGACGTTAAGTCCCATAGTGCTCAGAGCCATTTGAACTATTTTTTGAACAAACTGAAAAATACATAGTCTGACAACAGACACAGTTTAGATCTGAGGTATGGAATAATGAGATGAAATGGAAATGCATAGGTGTTGTCCATATATCTGTTTGTCATTTAGATAGGAGTCTGGCTGGGTGCTACATGTGTTAAAACATAGATTTTGAAAAGAAGTGATTACTTCTTCACCAAGATTTTGGTTTCATTGAAAAGAAAGAGATACTCAGAGATCACATGAAAAGGAAGGTCCAACGCTAAAAGAAAAATGCTAATTTCAGAGAGGGGGTTTCGCATCTGCCAAATCACATGAAAAATCAAGTGAGATAAATGATGAAATTGCCAAGTTTAAATTTATCTGTCAGGGACTATTCAAAGTAGCTGACGTTCCACACACTGACACTTATTGACTTAAACATCCAAAATCTAGAGAGTATTCGAAACACAAATGTGGTAGATCTAAAAGCTGTGAACAGAAGGGAGTATTAACACATGATGTGACAAACATTTATGCGTATAATTAGTCTGAATAATGGATGCTACTTTTCAGTGATAGTATTAAGAAATCTTTGCACCTGGCGGTCAGTAGTAATACATCTTGTACGAAGTACATAAGCAAAGCATTTCACTGTAATTATACAGTCAAAATAGAAAGTTAACAGATACAACATCGAAGATTAGCTAGATTATTTAAATCATTGTGTCAGAAAACACTTGCTACGCAGTTTGATTAGCGACGAGAAACTTGATTTTTAGTATCTAGTATACTATGACAAATGTACTTAGACACTAATAAGATGCAAGGAATGTAAACTCCTTGGACGCCATGAGTTAACGAGTGAAATCCTGAAGATTTGCAAATGAGTGCCACTAAAATTGTAAAGTTAGAAATGGAAATACAATAAAGATTGCATCCACACAGAGAAAATGTGGAATCCCATGAGAAAGACAATGGCTCTTGTAATACTGATCACCAATATATTTCTACATCAATTCATATACTATCTTTTTGTGTGCACAGTATTTCTTTCAGATATGAACTTTGTCATAATCACTTATTTTATTTGTGTGAAATGTTGTATAAAATCCACAAACTAGGAATGTAAACAAATTTCTAATTGACTGGAAAATGATTTTATTATATTAGTTTTATGTCAATATTAACGGTCCATTATATTTATTTTAATAGTTACTGTCACATTTTCAGGTTGTTCTGGTTGATAGATTCAACCTGATACAGCATGATAGTAATGTAAATCTGACATCAGCCGTAACGTAGGTTTGAATGTTGTAATGCTTTACTAGGCTAGATCCTACTGGAGGTGCTTCGACCTCGCCTTCCTCTGACCTTTAATCGAACTTACGCAGATAGTTATAGGAGGCCCTACAGTCTAACACAAAATCCAAAACACAGTGTAACTCAGCCTTTTCCACATTAACAAACGTTAGTTTAGGTGAAAGAACTGATAGACGACCGACAAAAAGCTTAGAACTAACTGAGAATGGAACCCCAGATCTTTGGATTTGTAATCTGAGCCAACGGGAATGGTCAAAATGTAGGAAGTTGTATTTTCTCTTAGTCTCGCTGAGTTCATACAGCTCTAACAGACGGCTACAACGCTGTCAGCTCCAACGAGCCTGCGATGATCTTGGCGTATACGCCATCAAGTTGAGGTCGTTCTTTAAAGCAAACAAGAACCAGACGCTTGATTTTCCTAAGGAGAATCTGTCTGCCGACATCCAGGCAGCACAAATCAGTAGATTCCCCATACCATGATCGAGGAAAGGCTGAATGCCTAGGTGTGAGCTTGGAGCACTTGGGGAGACACTGGGACAACTCCGCATTCTTTACACCAATCTTAACCTCACATCCTACAGCATCACACTGTACCTTGCATTCATACACTTTCTGTTATAGGGCGAGACCATTTGCACGTACATCCATCAGCTCCAGAGCGAGCAAAACATAGTGATGAAGTTTGAACTTTTCCTCTTCAGAACTACCCAGTACGCCAGCTCCACGCTATCTCAAGGATCTCAGGGACTGCTTTCTTACACCAAGTGTGGCAGACGATAAACAGATTCATCAGCCACCTGTAAAACCAGTTTACTTCTGACGCACAAGACTAATAAACTTTATAATTTCGTTGACAGACCACAAGAGATGAACAACCTCTGACTCCAGTGACTTACAGGAACATAAAACAATGTTTATACGGCTGTACTACAGGTACTAAGGCCATGGGGCCTACTGGAGTCCGAAACGACGACACCAGCAAAGCAATTGTGTTCGAACTGAAGAAAGGGCAAATGCTCCCTACTGTGCCTGAATTTCAGGGCTATTCTTCTAAAAGTTTTTCCAGCGATCTGTTAGAGACTCAGAAAAACAGCAACAAGAGTACAGCTAAGTCTGAATACTTCAGGCGCCATCGAGTGGCTCTGACTGTCAACTTTATGCACCGCCTATCGTTTCATATTTTGAAATACAGGGTGGCGCACGAAATGTGTTACCATTTTGTTTTTGAATATAAACTTTATTGCCAATACACTCTGAAAGGAACATATACTACAATGAAGAGCCGTCCATGGAGATTTGTTCTAAGTCAGCACATGCTCAATATGTCCACCATTTCGTTTCCTAACTTCCTTCAAACGAACACTGAAGTTAGTGATTACCCTACGGCACATATCTTCCGTAATTTCACTGCAAGCTTGAAGAATAAGTCTTCTGAGCTCCATTAAATCACGTGGACGTTTCGGGAAAATTTTTTCCTTTAGGTACCTCCAAAGAAAAAAGTCTCATGGATTGGACTATTGGAGGGCCAATTTTGTCCGTCATTGAAGCGACCTGGAAACCTGAGTGAAATGACCGGCATGTCGAAATACTCGTGTAAAAACTCCAACACAGTGTTTGCAGTATGTGGCCTTTCTCCATCTTGCATGAACCACTGCGTGTTGAAGGGCAAGGTTGTAGCAAGAAGCTGTGGAATTTAATGGAGCTCAGAAGACTTATTCTTCAAGGTTGCAGTGAAATTACGGAAGACATGTGCCATAGGGTAATCACTAACTTCAGTGTTCGTTGAAGGAAGTTAGGAAACGAAATGGTGGACATATTGAGCATTTGCTGAGCTAGAACAAATCTCCATGGACGGCTCTTCATTGTAGTATATGTTCCTTTCAGATTGTATTGACAATAAAGTTTATATTCGAAAACAAAATGGTAACACATTTCGTGCGCCACCCTGTACTTCACGAATTCGCGATAAGGGTGTGCGCGTATACAACAGGTACTAAACTTACTGTGAACAGTAATTCGTAAGAAATGTTTAAACGAGGACTTCTGTTAATCTGAGCAATTGATCGGTATTGCGATTTGAACTTATAACTCTGGAGAAATATTATTTTTGGAGAATTTAAGGGTTTTATGTGTGAAGGCCTTGAATTGCTGTGATAACAAGAGATGAAATTTTAGGTGGACAGGATACAGTCGTACGGGGGGAGGCCACGTGCTCTACTGACTGTCCGTCCAAAAATAAATTCTTAAATCCAAACCGAGGTACATGCCGCCAATCACGTCTATGACTGTGGAGTTGAAAAGATGCTGTAATGCGCTTCAGTACAAACCAGAAAGCTCTCTCAGACAAGTTCAGTACCATGTGATCTACAGAAGCGTAAATGGATTCTTCATACAAAAAATGGGTGCCATGTTGTTTAATTGCTTTCCCTCGGTTTTGCCTGTTTATTGTTTCTTACTGTGACAGGGAGGTTTGGTTGTTAGTTTCCTTTCCTAGAGTAGTTCTTGATTTCGTTTCTACCAGCTGTTTGCTTTTCTTGGGAGCGATAGGAAAAGTAGAGTCAATTAGCTCTTACATGTTCTCTTGAATGGCAGGTGTTTGTGCTATATTTTTACTGCCTGTCTGAGACGATCAGTTGAACGGCGCAACCTGTTTCTTCAGGGTTGGTGCAAAAAACGTTGCAAGTAGTCGACATTATTGGGCTCTATACGCCTTCTTTGACTCAGAGTACGAAATGAGCTTTGTATCATTGCCCTTACCATTGAGAGAAATTGAATAATCCCTGTTCTGTACTGGATAGCTTCCTTGGTGATTGACGTACACGTGCACATCCAAACACTATAATCCTCGATAAAGATTACGATTTTCTCGAAATAGCCGTTGATAAGTTTCGCGATACCCCGAACGATGTAACTCCTCAGACCTCCCTTCTTTATTTAGCTATTTACTTCCGGTTGCGCACTCGATAAAGTTACGGTGCTGCACAGTAATAAAAGAATATTGTTTCAGTTTATCACTTTTGAACGGTATTTGAACTGTCGCTAGAAATACCCAAAGGCCCGACCCAACCGCTGGAAGTACTACGATTGGCATTAGTAGTCTCCGTGGAAAGTGTTTTACTGTTTCAATTTTGTGTTTCTGCTTTCCTCTGCAACCCTCTCGATTAATTCAATATTCTAACACTATGCAAAGCACAATGATCGATCGCCACATTAATCCAGAGTAAGTACGAAACTCATGTTAATGGAGGACTGGCGCCACAAACCAGAGTCCAGCTTGGAAGCCAGTCTTATCCCAAGCATTGCTGGGTAAGCTCAATGAAGAGCTCACCGTGTCGTACATACCACAGGGCTCATACAGGTTATGGAACGTTAGGTAAGCGACCATTGTTGGCATTCAGCAATGGATCACCGAAACACTGGAGCAAGAAACATGCAGGGTGTCAATTATTGAACTATATGAAAAAGAAACGTAAATTAGTTACAAACTACGGCGTGCACACACTTCATTCGACATGTAAACGTCACTACAGATATTCAGATATAGGTTATGACATATCCGATTTGCATGTCATTATTGGCAATGATGTGGCGCAGACGAATAGCAATATTCCGCACGACCTGCTGAACTGTCGAAATATCGATGCTGTCGATGACCTCCTGAATGGCTGTTTTCAGCTCAGCAGTGGCTCAGGGATTATTGCTGTACACCTTGTCTTTCATATAGCCCCACGAAAAGGAGTCGCGTGTGTTCAGATCCGGAGAATATGGCCGCCAATCGAGGCTCATGACTGAGGCCTCAGGGTACCCCAGAGCTAAAATGTGGTGCGCAAAGTACTCCTCCAGGACATCAAACATTCTCCAGCTCCGTCTTGCATGAACCACATCTTGTCGAAATCAGGGTCACTTTGGATAATAGGGTTGAAATCATCAATCAAAACCTTCACATACTGTTCCGTAGTCACCGTGCCATCAAGGAATATCGCACCGATTATTCCGTCACTGGACATTGCACACCACTCAGTCACCCGTTGAATGTGAAGAGACTTCTCCATCGCGATATGCGGATTCTTAATCCCCCAAATGCACTAATTTTCCTAATTGGCGAACTCATCCGAATGAAAGTGGGCTTCGTCGCTAAACCAAACCATGCATGCTCACACTAATTCCCATCATTCCCTGCGGACAACCGTGCAGTTTGAACGTCCTAAGGCAATCCGTTCGGAAGTTATGGCGATTTTATCTCATTCTGTAACAACCTTACTTTTCATTCTTTACAGAAATTTCTCTCTGTCTGGTAGGCGTAGAAAGGTTTATCATTAATAACGAAATCTTGGAACGAAATTTGGTATCTTTCCACTTACATGCTGTACCTTTCCACGGCCATTTCTACCTCACTATTAAAAGAAACATTACTCCTCTAAATATGATAGTTACCCACTTTTGTCTTCACAAGTATGTGAAACGGACACAAATTTCCTTAATAAAGGTGGTTTGTTCCAAGAAGAGAATCCAGTTACAGTAGTTTATACAAAGTTCTTTCTTCTTTGCGGCAGTGCCCATTCCACTTCTGCATCAGTATAATATTTTCTAGGGTTCCGTACCTCAGTCGGTAAAAACGGAGCTATTATAGGACCGCTTTACTGTGCGTCTCAATGTCTGTCCGTCTGTTAAGACGCCCTTTCCTGACGAATCGGCAGACGTTTTCAAGTTGAAATGTATTCCAAATATGATCCCTTGGTGGCGTAAAAAATGTAGGCCTAAGCTTCTAAATCAGTGCAATCAGAAGATACAGCCGTTTATGCCACGTACAGAGGCGGAAAAAAATCGCAACACCAAAAAATAACTACTGTAGAGTAATGAAATTTCGGGAATACATTTGTCTAGGTAACAGTTTTAAATGGTGAGCATTGCACGATCACACTTCAATGTAAGTGCGAGATAGCCATTGCAAATGTGAAATACTGGTAGATTAATAACCGATGTAACCTCCAAAACGTTGAATTCAAGCACACAAACGTGCATGCTTGTGTCGTGTAGGTGCCGAATGTCAGTTTATGCAATGGAGGCCCATACCTGTTGCATTTGGTCGGCCAATACAGTGTCGATCAACACAGCAACGCTAGTTGTGGATGGTGCTAGAGTTGTCGCCCGATGATGTTCCGTATGTGCTCCACTGCAGAGCAGGCCCGGGAAACATGTCAACAATCTGTAGAGCATGTTGGGTTACAACAGCGGCATGTGGACGAGCGTTGTCCTGTTGGAAAGCATCCCCTGGAATAATACTCGTGAATGGTAACACAACAGGTAGAATCACCTGATTGACGTAACCAACACACGACCATCACTGGCATCGAGGGAAAATCGTGTTTGATGAGGAAACACAACAAAAATGGTTCAAATGGCTCTGAGCACTATGGGACTCAACATCTGAGGTCATCAGTCCCCTAGAACTTAGAACCACTTAAACCTAACTAACCTAAGGACATCAAACACATCCATGCCCGAGGCAGGATTCGAACCTGCGACCGTAGCAGTCACGCGGTTCCGGACTAAAGTGCCGAAAACCGCTCGGCCACCGCGGCCGGCGAAACACAACAAATCTCCACCCTGCCCTCCAATTAGCTCTCGCTTGACACTACTGAAGTTGCAAATGGCGATGGTTCGGAGACAGTGGGGTGCACGCTACAGGGCATCTGGCTCAGAGCTTCCTTGAGGTAACCGATCTGTAACGGTTCGTTGTCTCACTGTGGTGCCAGCTGCGGCTCAAAGTGCTGCTGCAGGTGCAGAATGATGCGCCAGAGCCATACGGCGAACACTATGGTCCTCTCCCTCGGTAGTGCCACGTGGACGTCCAGAGTCTGGTCTTCTTGCGATCGTATATTCTCGTGACCACCGCCGCCAGCAATCATGTACTGTGGTTACGTTGCTGCCAACTCTCTGTGCGGTTTCGCAGAAGGAAGATTCAGCTTCTCGTAGCCCTTGTTCAAACTCAGTGAGGTGTTGATAAAGGCTTCTTTTCGCCTTAAGGGCATTCTTGATTAACATTAATTCACCACGTCCAATGTCAAAGGTAATTAACACTCACGACCGGCTACTGCGTGTATTTAAAGCAAGCGTGATTTGTGCCCTCATAGTGGCGCCACTAGCAAGACTCTTATGCGACTGGTGCGAAATCTGAATACACATCATCTTTCAGATGTACAGTCATGCTCAAAAGTATCTGAACGACCTGAATTGCATTTCGCCTGATTCGCATGCAACCCACATAACGCAGCTGTCTAGCAGGTCCTCTAGTCGCTCCTTGGTACAGTCGTTTGATTATTGAAAATGGTTCCAACAAGTCACCACTAGAAAACACTGCTCTGTATCGCAATAACTCAAGATGTTAAGTAATACGATACTACAAATATCAGGGAACAACTTGCCACAGATAAGACTGTCCTTAAGGCTTGTAAGCTCACATTTATTACAAATAAATGACATACCAGCAATGTTAACTCTCTCATTATTACGTCAGATAGGTAATGTACGTAGTAAGTTCGTCGTATTCATGATTTCCTCTTCAAAGTAACATACCGTATTTGTTATTTAACACAAAATGACATTAAAGTTTTAAGTTATTCACAAGCAGCTAGTAGAGAATATGTATGAACTTCAAATGACACGACGAACCGTCTCGTTCTGCATATGGATTTAAACCCAGGTCATGCAGACTAAGATTTCGTGACTGACGGAAACTAACAGTCATTCCTGACTAGGCATACAGAGAGTGATATACATCGATTTTAAACAGTATCAGTTAGCAAATATCAACTTTAAATTACATAACGTAAACGTTTTTAACAGACGCGAATTCCTACCCAGCCTCTATTGCCCTGTTAACGAACTACGAAAGATGTTAAATATTGCTTCTTCACAAGTAACTTACTTGAAATGCCGTGAGGTAAAGCTTTGCGTTGGGCAGGGATTCGAACCCAGAACCTAATCGGATTGATATCGAAGCACAATCAACTGTGACACATCGGATTTTCTCGACAGTAGCTAGATGTTTTAACTGAAATGACGAAACATTAATTTTTTCCTTCCCAGGACTCCAATCCGGCACCTTTCGCTGTTATATTCTAGGGAAAGCGAACGTTAAATATGGGTTTTTTACATCAGCAGCGACATGTGATCATGTTTGAACTAGAAATAATATGACGAAGAGTTCAGTGCTGACTGGGAATCGAACCCCACACATATCGCTGTTGACTGCACACAAAGAGACGTCAGCTACCGGATTTTTCTCCACCAGCAGCTCGGAATAACATCCTTGAACTTTCAGTGATCTCGCAAATAGTTCTATGCCTCACTGGGAGCCAAAAACGTCAAATGGTTCAAATAGCTCTGAGCACTATGCGACTTAACTTCTGAGGACATCAGTCGCCTAGAACTTAGAATTAATTAAACTTAACTAACCTAAGGACATCACGCATATCCATGCACAAGGCAGGATTCGAACCTGCGACGATAGCGGTCGCTCGGTTCCAGACTGTAGCGCCTAGAACCGCACGGCCACGCCGGCCGGCCAAAAACGTCAGATATCGTTATTGTTGGCAACGAATGAAAATGCATTAAAAATCAAAATTATTACCCACTAGCAGATAGGTGTTCCCGTGCTAGAGCTTGATAATACATAATGAAAACCTTAGTGCCGGGCCAGGATTCGAACCCATTCACGCACAATAGGTGTCGATGTTGAGGATCTGCAGTTTTGAGCAAACAACAAATTGTAGTCGAGCTGTATTGTCACGAAGGGATCAAATTCCGCGTTAAGGGCGGTCTGCATCCTACGCTGTTGGCAGTTCTGTATAGGTGGCAATTACGTTATTTTATTTCGGTGATTACATAATAGAGTCGAATGTATGCACTGGGTAGCCGAGGCAGCTAGTTCATAGCGATTCGGTCAACCAAGTAAATGAATGTACTGAACATGCTACAAACCACTACAGGGAGCCCGTGTGTCAGAATTCTCATCGAGTGTGCCGCAATGGTTTTATGATAAAAAAATAAGTCACAGAGAAAAGAATTTGGTGGGCTGTTGGATTGATGATAGGTTCATATACTGACTGTCTAGTTTCGATTCCAACTTCTGCCGATGATTTTTAATAGGGAGAGACAGATTCTGTTCTCTTCTGGCTATGGCAAGTGAAGAAGCTATAACGGCATTGTGGTCTGAAATTCAAATTAAACTCGATAGTCCTTCACTACCAAGTAGACATTATTTTGGACCACAATAAAGTCAGGAGTGGCGACATGTAGAAACTCTATCACCAGCAACCTTTCTTATACTAGTTATTTATTTCTAGTGACGAAACAAACGCTACGTAGGGTCCAGGACACTTATTACATCTTTTATTTGAGCTTCTGTCTGTAGATAAAATTGGTTCTGAATTGGGAATGCACTCAGACCGCCCTTAACGTGGAATTTGATCCTTTCGTGATAATACAGCTCGACTGCAATTTGTTGTTTGTTTACAACTGCAGATTCCTCAACATCTCCACATATTGCGTGTGAATGGGTTCGAATCCTGGCCCGGCACTAAAGTTTTCATTATGTATTATCAAGCTCTATCATGAGAACACCTATCTGCTAGTGGATAATAATTTTGATTTTTAATGCATTTTCATTCGTTGTCAACATTAACGATATCTGACGTTTTTGACTCCCAGAGATCACTGTAAGTTCAAGGATGTTATTCCGAGCTGCTGGTGGAGAAAAATTCGGTAGCTGACGTCTCTTTGTGTGCAGTCAACAACGATATGTGTGTGGCTCGATTCCGAGTCAGCACTGAACTCTTCGTCATATTATTTCTAGTTCAAACATGATCACATGTCGCTGCTGATGTAAAAAACCCATATTTAACGTTCGTTTTCTCTAGAATGTAACAGCGAAAGGTTCCGGATTGGAGTCCTGGGAAGGAAAAAATTAATGTTTCGTCTCGTCATTTCAGTTAAAACATCTGGCTACTGCCGAGAAAATCCGATATGTCATAGTTGACTGTGCTTCGATATCAATCCGATTTGGTTCTGGGTTCGAATCCGTGTACAACACAAAGCTTTACCTCACGGCATTTCAAGTAAGTTACTTGTGAAGAAACAATATTTAACATCTTTCGTAGTTCGTTAACAGGGACAATAGAGGCTGGGTAGGAATTCGCGTCTGTTAAAAACGTTTACGTTATGTAATTTGAAGTTGATATTTACTAACTGATACTGTCTAAAATCGAGGTATATCACTCTCTGTATGCCTAGTCAGGAATGACTGTTAGTTTCCGTCAGTCACGAAATCTTAGTCTGCATGACCTGGGTTTGAATCCATAAGCAGAAAGAAGCGGTTAGTCGTGTCATTTGAAGTTCATACGTATTCTCAAGTAGCTGCTCGTGAATAACGTCTTATCTGTGATAAGGTGTTCCCTAGTATTTGTAGTATCGTGGTATTACTTCACATCTTGAGTTTTTGCGATACAGAGCAGTGTTTTCTAGTGGTGACTTGTTTGAACTATTTTCAATAGTCAAACGACTGTACCAAGGAGCGATTAGAGGACCTGCTACACAGCTACGTTATGCGGGTTGCATGCGAATCTGGCGAAATGCAATTCAGGTTGTTTGGATACTTTTGAGCACGACTGTACATACGCACCTACCAACTTTCATCAATGTCGCACAACTCCTTCTTGGTGTTGCCATTTTCTTCTGCTGGTGTATTTTGACACTAGCAGCCTCACTCATCAAAGCCTATACACGAACTATCTGTATACGTAATTAAGTTTGTATGAAACCCTCATTGCGTGAGTCCTACTCGCACTTGTCTGGTTTCTTCCTTAAAAGCCGACAGCAGGTAACGGAGCTCTTCTTGTAAGTAAACCGGCTTGCTCATATGATTTGCCCTATCCCACGTTTTAACCACATCTCCTTTGATTTCTTTATGGAGGAACTGAACTGCATTTGTAGATTTTGCGAACATCTTACAGCTCAAAATTCCATCTCCACTTTTAATTAATGTTGCACCCACGATATTGAGGAAAAATTCCAGTACTAATGCGGAACAAGGGCCTTCTACGGTGTAAGTTCTCCTCTCATTGTTCAAATATGTGTGAATTCCTAAGGGATCAAACTGCTTAGGTCGTCGGTGTCTAGGCTTACACACTACTTAAACTAACTTAAACTAACCTATGCTAAAAACAACACACACACACATGCACGAGGGAGGACTCGAACCTCCGATGGGAGGGCCTCCTCTCATTTATTAAGAAGATTACAGATGGTATCGCACAAGTGTTGGCAAAGCAGGGGGTTAAGATTATTTTTAAGCGCGCCTGGAAAATATTTCACTCACAACTGCAAAAGGCCGGGAGAACGATGTGGTGACCACAAGCACCGCGATATCTGCATGTGCCATATCTACATCCAGTGATGTCTATGGGCTGAGGATTACACGGTGGTTGGACGGTACCTTTAGGTCTTCAAGGCCTGTCCGGACGAGGTTGAGCTTACCCAACGATTTATTGAAATTACGAAAGGAACTATTACCGCTCGTTTAACCTACAATAAGAAGAATTGTTGATTTGCACAAATTGATAAGTCGGGCGTAGTGGAATATACAGTACTACACAATGTTGAGGCTGTGAAATAAAACTTCTTGAGACTAGTTCACTGGGCGTTTTTCCAACAGAAGTCTTTAATAGTCGCTATGTTGTGCCTACAGAGGTTCTGTGTACAAGAAAAGTGATCTTTGATTGCCAGTAGCATTGTCATTGCCAGTAGCATTCTGTGTGAAGTAAGTGAGTCAGGTGTTGGTCACACCATTAAGCTGTCTCAAAATTGCTAGCAGAGCATAGAGATAAAGCTGCAGATGACGTTGAATTTCAGAAATTTGATTTGGTAAACATTGATTTGAGGACAGTGAAGTTTTTTGCCACATTGCTTGTTCACGTGTAATTTATCATGTGTTTAAGAAAGAAAAGACTTAACAATTTTCTCTTTACTGGTTCGAGTCAGTTAGTTTAACTGTCGACACATGATTAAGCAACATTATCTGTTCGCATAGCTTGAACACAGAGTTAAAAATTCACCACACCTTTATCAATTCAGTACCTAATCTCATGGCAGAGTAATGTATCTTTGTATAAGTGGTTTTTGATGAGATGTTGACAGTTGTTAAGGTATCAGAAGTTCAGTACACAGTGACTGAAGTCATGGGATAGCGACATGCACATATACAGATGGGGGTAGTAATGCTTAGACAATGTATAAAAGGGCAGTGCACTGACGAAGCTGTTATTTGTAGTCAGCTGATTCATGTGAAAAGGTTTCTGACGTGATTATGGCAGCAACACGGGAATTAATAGATGTTGGACATGGAATGGTAGATGGAGCTAGACGCATGGGACATTCCATTTCGTAAATGATATGGAGATTCAATATTCCGACATCCACAGTGTCCAGAGCGTATCGAGAACACCAAATTTGAGGCATTACCTCTCACCACGGATAAGACAGTGGCCGACGGCCTTCACTTAACGACTGAGAGCAGGGGCATTTGCATAGAGTTGTCAGTGCTAACAGACTGGCAACATGGCGCAAAATAACCGCAGAAAGCCATGTGGAACATACGAAGAACATATCCAGTGCGGCGAAAATTGGCGTTAATGGTCTATGACAGCAGACGACCGACGTGAGAGTCTTTTCTAACAGCAGGTTGAACCCTAGGCTACTGGAAAACCGTGCCCTGGTCAGCTGAGTCCAGATTTCAGTTGGTAGAGCTGATGGTATGATTCGAGTGTGGCGCAGACCCCACGAAGCCATGGAGACAGGTTGTTAGTATGGAGGGGCAATAAAAATTTATAAACACCATCATAATTATTTCAACATAAAGTACGAAGAAGTTACATTAAATAAAATATGAATGCAGCGTTTGTACAGAAACTGTAATAAAACGAACAATTACTTGTAACTGAGAATGATATCAAATACCGAAGACAGTCATTGCATTCAGTACCGCGTGACGAATGGTGGTGCCGTCTACATAGCTTCTTTTGGCATGACTTACATGCAACGTCCTCACTTATTTGTTCGATATATTCGAATCTCTGTCTTTCCCTACACTTTTAACCCTCTACATCTCCCTCTAGTAAGGTGGAAGTTATTCCCTAATGTCATGTCCTATTGCAGGGCCACGCCACGCCCCCCTTATTGGATGTTATTACTTAAAAAGACATCAGTAGACCTCGTACCTAACACCCAGTTGACGAAATCTTTCAGTGAGGTTCATATAATAATTCAGCTTGATCGTTTCAGACTTCTTTCCCAGCGGGAGCACCACGACGAATCTGAATTACCTCAATGAATTCCTTAAATAAACTTTCTGCAAGCTCGGAAATAGAGAGAGGCGAAAATTCATTCACTTGTGTAACTACAGTTTCATAAAAATTCCGTGAGCTTTCAAAAGTTGACACTTGGAGTATTGTCTCTGCTCTTGTCTTTAAATATCGATAACTGATTCACTTCGAACGGCAATAATTGTAGTTATTTCAGCAAAACTCAGTCATGAAGAAAAATCAATCTAATATAACTGATTCAAAGACAAGTAACTTTCTACTGTATAAATGTTCACTTCAACTTTCTTGACAGATAAATAAATCATTTCTCACTTTCAATGATATGTTATATTTGAACGTAGTCTTCACAATAACGTCGATTTTGACCGTCAGAGGTCAAGACAAGAGCAAGAACTGAATTAACTACCATTACATTCTCGTTGGAACATTGATTGTTTGTTACATACAATTAAGTACATTTATTTTATTTGAATCATAGGGCGATAACAAACGTCGACATGATCTTCTACCAAACGATGGCCTTAGCTTCGTGAGCAACAGCGTCACTTCGATGCTTGGCGGCGAAGCCGAAGATGATGCCGTCGTCGTCTTGCTATGCTCTCCAACGGCATGACATAGATACAGAACAAATCATTTAAATGCACATTTCCAATTTTTCAAACACACAAATAATACGGACAATACTCTTACTAAATATGTAACGCTATGCTCGTAAATACATAAACATACCATTACCTGCAAACTGGGCGGTAGGAGATGTGGTGTAACTCTTTTGATATTTAGTCGTACTACACTATCATCCTGTCGCTTCTTCTGGATACTGTTTTCCACAAATTTCTGCCCTTACCGATTCTACAGAGAACCTTCTCATTTTTTTTATCTTATCAGTTCATCTTATTTTAATTGTCCTTCTATAGCACCACACTCCGATTTTCTTCTTTTTCGATTTCACCAAAGTACAGACGTACCTTTTCAGAAATTTCTTCCTCAAATTAAGAATTATGTTTGCTGCTAGAATACTTCTTTTGGCCAGAAATGCCCTCTTTGGTTTACGTGTCATCCTTGCTTCCTCCGCCATATGTTATTTTTTCTTCTAAGACAGCAGAATTCGTTCACTTTGTCTACTTCGTGGTCCGCAGTTCTGATGTTTAGTTTCCCTCTCATCTCATTGTGATACTCCTTCGTATTTCATCGGTATGCTCTCAATCTATATTCTGTGCTGAGTAGACTGTTCATTCCATTCATTATGTTCTTCAATCCTTTCTCGTTTTCACTGCTGATGCCAATTTCATCAGCGAATCTTATCACTGGTATCCTTTCACTCTGAATTGTAATCCCACTCCTGGAATTATCATTTATTTCCGACATAGCTCATAATACTCATACATAATTTGGAGCCCCTGGAGCTTTCTATGGATATGTCTCTCACAGACGTGGATGAAACGATAGTTGACAGTTTTACACATCGGTGACGGCCCCTCAGTCTGTCAGTTTTGAGCCAAGTTTAAACACCAGCCGTGGAAGTCTTCATTGTACAAGGGTGAGCCAAATGAAAACCTTAAATTTTTTTTAAAATATTATTTACTGTGCAGAAGTGGTACAAAGCTGTCTCACTTCTCAACATAATCTCCCCTACGCTCAATGCAAGTGCTCCAGCACTTACAAAAGTGCATAAATTCCTTTAGAAAAAAATTCTTTTGGTAGTCCGTGCAACCACTCATGCACCGCGTGGCGTACCTCTTCATCAGAATGGAACTTCTTTCCTCCCATTGCGTCTTTGAGTGGTCCAAACATATGGAAATCACTTGGGGCAAGGTCTGGTGAGTATGGTGGATGAGCCAGACACTCTAAATGCAGGTCTGTGATTGTTGCAACTGTTGTGCGGGCAGTGTGAGGCCTTGCATTGTCATACTGCAAAAGGACACCTGTTGACAGCAATCCAGTCGCTTTGATTTGATGGCAGGCCGCAGATGATTTTTTAGGAGATCTGTGTATGATGAACTGGTGACAGTGGTCCCTCTAGGCATGTAATGCTCCAAAATTACGGCTTTTTTCGTCCCAAAAGAGACTCAGCATAACCTTCCCTGCTGATGGTTCTGTTCGAAACTTCTTTGGTTTTGGTGATGAGGAATAGTGCCATTCCTTGCTCGCATTCTTCGTTTCCGGTTGGTGGAAGTGAACCCAGGTTTCGTCCCCAGTAACGATTCTTGCAAGGAAGCCATCACCTTCTAGTTCAAAGCGCCGAAGAAGTTCATCAAAAGTATCAACACGTCGTTCTCTCATTTCAGGAGTCAGCTGCCTTGGCACCCATCTTGCAGACACTTTGTGAAACCGGAGCACATCATGCACAATGTAGTGTACTGACCCATGGGTAATCTGTAAACATGCTGCAATGCCATTCAGTGTCACTCGGCGGTTTTCCTTCACTATAGCTTCATCTGCTGCAATGATCTGTGGAGTCACAACTCGTTGTGCCTGACCTGGACGAGGAACATCTTCCACTGAAGTCACACCATTTGCGAACTTCCAACTCCATTCGTAGACTTGATGCTGTGACAAACATGCATCACCGTACTGAATCTTCATTCGTCGACGAATTTCAGTAGGTTTCACACCTTCACTACGCAAAAACAGAATAACAGAACGCTGTTCTTCCCTGGTGCAAGTCGCAAGTGGAGCGGCCATCTATGTACTGATACCGCGACGGTATGTGTGCGTCTGCACTATGCTGCCACCTACAGGCCATTCTGCACGCTGTTTGTAGCACGCTTACCAACTTACAGGATATAGGCGCGAAATTTCGATTTGTTATTACAAATTTAAGTTTTCATTTGACTCACCCTTGTGTTTTACTCACAACTGATCTTATTTTCCAAGAAAATGGAAGCGGCTTGATCTTATTATTAACTACAATTTTCTTCATGTAAGATGTGTCCAGAAGACCGTACTTCACCAGTATTTCCCGCGCACTACAGCGTCCTCAGCGAACAGCCGCAGATTGCTGCTCAGCTTGCATGGCAGATAGTTTATGTATATACAGGACAATGGAGATCCTAATACCCTTTCCGAGGACACACTCAACAATACCTTTGTCTCCAATTAACGTCACCCGTCCACGAGAACATTCTACGTTCTACTACTTAAAAAAGTCTTCGAGCCACTCACTAACTGAGAACCCACCTCCGGTAGGATTTTACCGAGTAAACAATGTGGGACCTTTCAAGTACCCACTGTACATTGAGCACAATAATTCAGTCTGTAACTCGTGACACTTTTGTGCACAGTAAAGTAGTCTTTATTTATTTGCGTGACATTACAAAAATAACGTGGAGTGTGCCAGAGACTTCAGATTTTTTTTTTTCATCCAGTGCACAGTGTCCTTCGGGCGAAGCAGCCTGAAGTAACATAGGGCAGGATGGACAAATAGCGGCAATACGACGCGCGATAACACCTGCAAGAAACTTCATCGCATAATCCTCTGTTTTGTCGTAATAGGCGTATAATCCGACTTGCCATTATCTAGCTTCTTAAAGAACAAGTTTTCCTCGCGGTAAAGATAGTGGCGAGCGCCGTCCGTCGGTTGAGGCGCCAGTCAGGTTCAGAACTGCTTTCTGCAGACTCGGAACAGGGATTTTTCTCGCTTGAGAATATCAAAACAACTTATAGATTCTCCTGAATCTCATAAATCATATCAAGAGAAAATTAATAGTGCTCAGTTCTGTTGAGCCTAAATAATGCTGCGTCGACGTCAGTGATAACAGCGACCAAAGAGATTAGAAAGACATGCGTTTGTCTTGTTTTGTAATCTTCTTTGTCATCGATCATTTCTGGAACGCAAAATTGACGTTAACAGCTGTTGGGATTAGGAAGATTCCATTGTGTGCAAGAGTCATAAAAAGTAACGCAGGCATTGTCTTTTGAGAGGAGAGCTCAAGAAGATCAACAACGGATGTAGATGATTGCTTGCTTTTGAGTGGCGTTGTATCCTTATGACACACTTTCCGCAAATTACCTCTCTTACTTTATGGTACGTCCAAGTCTTACAACATTCTTCTGAGGATGCGTATTTAATCCGTGTATTAACGTGTTCCGTCGATTTGCTAGAGTCCCAGTTTCGGTATGGCAGTGTAGGCTGTGTGTACATTTCTGTACGCAATATGCTCGATGTAACTCTAAGTATATTGGTAGACTGTGATACCTGGTTTGTAAGCAAGAAATTTCTGCATTATACAATACGGGGTTGATGCAAGTCTGTCTTATGTCTAAAATTTAACTTTCTACATTTAAATCGATACTATGGAAGCCACTGTGAAATGCATGGCAGAAGTTACTTACCACTCTACCAGTCATTAGGATTCCCCCGTTCCATTCACGTACGGAGCACGAGAAAAATGACCTTTTAAACGTCTCTGTGTACACCGTAATTAATCTAATCTTGTCTTCGCAATCCCTGCAGGAGGGATGCATAGATTCCTAGAATCATTATTTAAAGCTGATTCTTGAAACTTTGTATGTAGGCTTTCTCGGGTTACTTTCCGTCTCACTTCAAGAGTCTGCTAGTTCAGTTTATTCACCATCTCCGTGACGCTTTCCCACGGATCAAACAAACTTATGGCCATACATGTTGTCCTCTGTATAAATTTAATATCCTCTGTTAGTTCTTTTTCGTACATATCCCACAGAAGTGAGTAATATTCTAGGATGGATGCCAAGAGGTTATTTGTAAGCCATCTCCTTTGTAGATTGATTACATTACCCTAGTGTTCTACCGATGAACCGATGTCTGCCATTTGTTTTACCTACGACTGGGCCTATGTGATCGTTCGATTTCGTATCCACACGAATTATTACACCCACTTATTTCTACGAGTTGATCAATTCCAGTTGTGACTCGTTGATATTTTACTCATAGAAAATCATCTTTTTTTCGTTCTCTGAAGTGCAAGATTTAACATTTTTGAACATTTCAATCACGGTGCCAATCTTTGCACCACTTTGAATTCTTATCAAGTCCCGGCTAAATATTTGTGCAGCCTTTCTCAGACAGTACTCCCTTACGGATAACTGCTTGACCTTCTGAAAGTCTGAGGTTATAACCATTTCTGAAATGTCGTTACTACACAACATGAACGGCACGTGGAACACAGCTTAAGTTATTTCTACATTTGTCGATGACTCTTCATCTACTATAACAAACTGCTTCCTCTCTACCAAGAAACCCTCAATCCAGTGAAAAATTTCACTTTTATACCTCACATAAATGTGGCAGAGAGCCATATGCTTTTCGTGACTCGGGAAGTACTGCACCCGTCTGACTGCCTTAACCCACGGCTTTCAGGGTGCAATATGAGAAAAGTGTGAGTTTGGTTTCACATGATCGATGTTTTCTGATTCGTTATTAGTTAGAGTGGAAGAGGTCATTCTATTAGAGATACCTCCTCTCGTTTGAGCTCATAAAAGTTCTAAGATTCTACAACAAATGAATGTCAAGGATAGCAGACAGTAGGCTCGCGGATTACTTCCGTTACCCTTATTGTAGGCGGGTATGACCCGTGCTTTCTTCCAACTACTTGACACGGTTTTTTGTTCGAGGGATCTAAGATATTTTGTGGTTACAAAGGGGGCTAACTCAACCGAAAATTTGGTACGAAAATTGATAAGGACTCCGTCACGCCCTGGAGTTTTGTTCGATTGTGGCGATTTCAGTTGTTTCTCAACGCCACTGACACTACTATCAACACCACTGATATTTGCGTTGGTGCGAGAAGTAAATTGGGGTCTACGCCTGGATTTTGCTTTGCAAACAGACAATTGAAAACGGAGTTCAGCGCTTACGTTTTTGCTTTGCTACACCAAGTTTCATTTCCCGTTTCGTCCACGAGTTTCTGAACAGTAGGTTTTTCCATGAAAAGAATTTCTTTGCGTTTTGTGAGACATTTTTTGATTACATTCTGCTACAGTAGGCTCTGAAGGCTCCACACATTGTCATTTACACAAGCAAATACGTTTCATACAGCAAATATAGATCTATGCTCCAGTGCTTTGTTTTATATCTATTATGCTGTAGCCTATGTTTCCTTATAGGCATTTTATAGTGATTGTATACCGTGGAGCATGCCTCCCATAACGAACTATTCTACTACATACATATTTATCAAGTGCTTGGTCATCTATTCTTTTAAACCTAAATAACAGTTCTGCCGTACGCTCCTCTCCACAGCTAAATGTTTCGAGTACGTTATTGAGATACGACATTACGGCCTCCTTTGGTAGCTCTCTGAACGTATACATCCTTCTACATGTTTTCGTTGCCATTTGTATTTTGCCAATCATTGTTGCTATAACTGCCTCATGATTGCTAATACAAGTTTCAATGTGGACATCCTAAAGAGGTCAGGTCTGTTTACTGTTATCAGGTCCAGTATATTGCAATCATGAGTGGGCTTCCTAACAATCTGTCAAGTTAGTTCTCAGAGAAGACATTTGACATGTTTTGCAAAATGTCTCGTCACGCCCACGAATTACAAAACTGCACTTATTACAACTGATTGCTGAATAATCAAATTCTCCCTCTATGATAGTTTGACTGGGGAACTTAAATACTATCGAACTTTCTGTTATATCTCGAGGTGAGCATGAGACACGATAGAATTGACCCATTACAGTTTTATGCTCATCTTCAACATTGAGTCTTGCCCAGACAACCTCCTACGCAACTTAAATGTCTAGCTCGGTGGACCTGAGTTTTTTGTCTTCTGCGACAAATACACTAGATCCATTTACCATTAACCCATCCTTTCGATATACACTTAGAATTTCCCCAAAAATCTCACTGCAGTCAATGTTGGGTTTTAACCAGCTTCTGTACCTAGTATTACGTGAGCTCCACTGCTTTTTAGGAGTGCTTCAGCTCTGGGATTTTTTTGTGAATCCTTGGGCAGTTAATTATTATGATTTAAATACTCTCACCTGCAATTTACTTTTGTATAACTAATTTATAAACACCCTGTATTTCGTGCCAAAGCAAGGTAATCTGACGAACGAAATAATGTCTCTCCCTGTGCTGGAATGATACGATTTGTATGCGAGCACTATGGGACGTAGGCACTAGGAGATATGGAAGTTTCTGTCGGTCCTGGAAGCTTATTGGATGACCGAGGCGATTAAGACCGATCGCTCGCGTAGAGCAGGAAATCCAAGTTCAAGTCGCGATCCCGCACAAATTTGCATGTGTTACTAGTAAATCGTATAGTCGTCGTACAATCGAATTCGCAATTTGCAAATGCATTTCATAAAACGAAACCATTGTTGTGAGAAAACTATTGTCGGTGTAGGTAAAATACATGAAAAATAAAGAACATAGAGGAAGAAATTAAATCTCGTTGTGCGATAAATATGCGATACTGAGAACATTAATGCGCCAAATTACATACAGAACACGCTACGATCAATCTCATTACGTCTCTAGTAAAAATAAATACGCGGTGGCATCGTGAACTGAGCTCTAGATGCATTTCACATGCTTCTAAGAAAGACTGCCGTAGACTTTGTAATTTGTATACCAGATTCCTCCTACACCCTAACTAAAACTACGTTTCATCTCTCACCATTCGTCTTGGGCTATCGTATGCTGAAGTAGCATGTTACGATCCTCTCTTCAGTCATAGACTCGCACCTAGAAGCTAACGTTTAACTTTTTTTTATGTGGAACTAGAAACATACTTTGGTCCTGTCGATACATTGGATACATATGACATTCTGTGAAAGAACATCTGGGTACAAAATTTCCTGTACATTTCACCACGCCATTGAAACCGCAACGAGAAGCGATTCTTGTCAGCAATTCCCTTCGTTCCGAAGGTGTAGCACTCTGTACGAACGACCTCCGGGTCCTACAGAAAGCCAGAGACTTTCGAAACGTATGTCTAACAAAATTGGGGAATTTGCAATATCAATTCGTAGAACGGCGAAGTTCTGCTAGCGAGTACTACCGTTCCAGTCTAGTAGAAACTATCCTGATTTGCTCGTGGGACGTTAACGTGTACAAAACTTAGGGACGAAAGTAACTTTCTCATGATGTGTCAATGTGAAGTAACATAGCTCGATGAAACTTAGATCGCACATAGAAAGAACTGCTTGAATATGGTACAGAAGGCAACTGACAGCAATACGCAATGAGACCAACAGAAATGACAGTTTTATGCATAGCTAATAATTACGCAGGAGTCACCGCGATTTATGATGGTACCCAGCACATAACGAAGGAGGACATTGTTCTTAATAGCGTTTATGATCTACATCTATATCCATACACCGCAAACTACCTGACGGTGTGTGTCGGAGGGTAATGCATGCTCCCAGACTGGCCACAAAGTTGCTAGCTTATTTTTGGTATTCGAGGAATATGATGTCAGTTCTATGTTTTCATTCGATGTCATACTTCATATCTGTATTCTGGACTTTTTCAAACAGTAATTTTCTGTAGTTGATGAGCCGTAAACGCTGGCTTCGCGGCCAGAGTAGTGCCTCTTGATGGTCGTCCGTGATTTTGTCTTCCGATCAGAGACGCCCATCTGAGGTCCTTTGACTGGAAGACTATTTTAAGCGTTCGCGGCGTGTCGGTCGCCCCACGGTGGTGGCAGCCCCCTCCCCCCCCCCCCCCTTCCTTGGGCTTGTGTTCAGTGTTCCTAGCGCCGACGATCGTCGCCAGTGTTTTGTGCAACAGTGTTTTTCGTCGGTACTGTGCGTCAGCGTTCTCTTCGGTGTGCTCCTTCGTTCGGTGGAAAACTGACTGATTGCCTTCGTTTGTGTGCTATGCCAACCTTTCTTCTGTGTCGTGTGCCTTCCATCGAACGCCTCCATCACACTCTTATTGCGTATACCAACTGTTTTTAACATTCATGTCCATCTGCAGTTATGTCTTCCTGTACGATTTCTGTTATACTATTGACCGTAGAGCGGCGTCTGTAAGCCACTGCCCCCCCCCCCCCCCCTTGTATCAAAGGGATTTACAATAAAGGAAAAAAAAATGTCGGTTGCTCTCGAGTCCTTTTAGTTTGGTTCCACGGTGGTGCGAGGATACTCTGCCGGGTGGCGTGGCACGCGGCTGCTGGCAGAGTGAGAGAGCGAGCGGGCGGTGCAATGAAGGGCGGTTTGTCCGCCGTGATTGCGCGGAGCCGGCTTGGTCGCTGAGTACGAGTCCCAAGAGCTTAGTCTGCTCTGGTCTGAGGGGCCAATTTGCACTGGTGTTCACAAACAGCGGTGGCCGTTAGTTTGGTGGCTAAAAGGCTGTTCAAAGCATTAGTGTGGCCCGCAGCCCAGTTAAAATAGAAGTACGGGTACAGTTACGCTGTTATACAGGGTGGTCCATTGACAGTGGCCGGGCCAAATATCTCTCGAAATAAGGATCAAACGAAACAACTTCAAAGAACGAAACTCGTCTAGCTTGAAGGGGGAAACCAGATGGCGCTGTGGTTGGCACGCTAGATGGCGCTGCCATAGGCCAAACGGACATCAACTCCTTTTTTAAAAATAGGAACGCTCATTTTTATTACATATTCGTGTAGTACGTAAAGAAATATGAATGTTTTAGTTGGACCACTTTTTTCGCTTTGTGACAGATGGTGCTGTAATAGTCAAAAACGTCATTAAACATCTTAAGTAAGGGCTGTGACTTCTTATAATGTATGGTGCTAGTATGTTTGTTACAAGTATCGTAAGTTATTCTAAGCAGAGGCGCCAAGACGTGGACTATTATAAAGAGGAAGGCCAGCAAGTGCACTGAACGACCTACCATATGTAAAAGTGTTTAAAGTTATAAAGAGACTAACTACAAATATGTTTTGAGAGGCACCCACATGCCTTGCTCATACTGTGGCATCAAGCAGTCAGGCCTGCAAGATGAGTGGTCTGCCAAGCGAGTGGATTCATTCTTATTTATCGAGTAACATGAACTCTCGTACTCACAATTAAGTTACAAATTATCCTCCTGTATGAATAATACGCAACGGAAACGCACATCTGAATATCAGTAATTTACAGAACTCTGACCACTACGCACTGGCAATACCACATTTTCTTTCTTTTTTTAATCTAACGGCTTTTATCAACACGTGGCCATCGCACTGAATATGAGTGGCGCACACATTATAAATTCTGGATATCATGACAACATACAATTCGAAGGAAAAGGCCACCAATCTTTTTCTTTTCACTATCTTATTTATTCCGATAAATTCTATAACTTAAACACACAAATTCTATAACCTACAACAATAACACATGGGAAATTCCGCCCAGTGGGCATGGCTTTACATTGGTGAATCTCTATATTATGGTCTCGTAATTATTTAACGCTACAGTGCACTTTCTGGATAGGATGGTGGATCTTTTATTATTTCTCACACTTAGACTCTCACAATCATCATCACAAAACTTTCCTCCAGACCGAGCAGTACAAAAGGAACACGCATAACCCACTACCTCTGTAACTACCTTGCTACTCTCCCATGCAAACCACACATACTTAAATTACATGACATATACCACACTACAACATGAAATACAACACAGGCAATAGTCACAACATTATCACTTTCAGCTTTCCCACTTCAATTAATATTCATCCCAGTTTCACACGACACTGCCCCACTTCGTAATTCTACTTTCCTACTATGAACTCTGGAGATATATGCACGTCTTCCTGTGCAATGCAAGCCAAGTGGCGTTGCTGGATAGACGGCTGACTCACCTTGTTTCTCTCTCAGAGTGTTGTAGTTTGAATCAAGCGTCACACGGAAACATATCTCGCAAAGTAATATTAAGAACATATTCATCACACACACGAGTCCTAAACCGATACCATGGACGAGTACTTCTCTTTATCCTTTGTCTCATACACAGATTGAGACTCACACAGTACTCACCACGTGGAAGTACTCGCCTCTAACTTCAAGTCCTGCACACGCTATTTCTTAAATATTTCAACTTATAGTACACACGCTAGTAATTCAGCTTAACTTAGCACACGGAAGTATTTCAACTTATTGCTACACGTGGTTTCATTGTGACCGTTGGTCACTTCCGAAGATTACTACGATTCCATTAATATTACCTGCCTGACATTTAATTCTCCCCACAAAAGTTCCTGAAATAGAGAAATTATTATTTCAAACTACTCTTAAATATTCCACATGCATACCATGTCTCCACTCTTTTGTCTTTACGTAGCACACCTAAGACAGGTCTTAACAGCACAAGATCCAGCGGCAGAGTGCTGAAACATTGCCGTTCTTCAGGTCCTCTCGCACCTCTGCCCAAGTGGGGGAGCACCTTGCTACCATATTGGTCAGCCACATTTCAGGCGCTCAAAGCTCAGGTAAATTTCATCTCTTTGGTCCCACCAAAGGTGGACAAAGGATCGTCTCAAAGATGATCATATATTCACATTCACTATCTGCGGTTAGCAGACGACCATACATTCATTCATTTCACAGATCTCACCAAACTGGATGTAGGGATTTATTTTGTGGGAGTGCACATGTGATCAATTAAATAAATAAATTGTCATTCTTTCCCACACTGGTATCTGGCTTCGCTGTATTAATTGAAATTGAGTTATTTTACAAAAAAAAGTGTTGTTCTGACAAAAATAATGAAGTATGTTGTACCTATTTTCAATGTCTGGCGGTACTGTACACTTTCAGTTTTTAAGGTGTGTTCGTAAAGTGGCTTGGCGCCTCACCTCTACCTTCCCACTCCTACCGTTTCAGTCGATGTGTTACACCACAGAGCTTCTGAGTACAAGCAATGTGATACTTGCTTGCTAGTAGCGTTATCGTTACTGTAGCATTCTAAGAGAAACTAGTGAGCACGGTCTAATGTAACAGTCGCGACATCCTCTTTTTTTTTTTTTTTTACCCACTGCGACTGAAGTGCGCTAGGTGGCCAGGAAGTTATACTTCAGAGTTCGACGAGCTCTTGTGAAAGCGAAAGGGAATCGTAATCGTTTATATTGGTCTGTAGAATGATTTTTACAAGTGGGAGCGTCTATAGCGCAATAAATTGCTGCAACAACAAGAAGAGGACACTATATTGAATTTTTTGAAATTCCTTGCGAACCTAGGAGGCGTGAAACGCTACAGTACAGAATAGTTTATTTACTATTTTCCTGTAACCTTCAAATATTAACTGGAGAATGTAGTGTTCTTTAAGTACAAAACAATTGCTAGTAAACAGCAGAAGACCTGATCTTTTGCAGAAAGGAGTAGTATATCTACTCAAAATCGTGCAGATTTTCTTCGCTACACTTCCAGAAAAATCAGTGAATGTAGGGACGTATATGGAATACAATACCTACATAATCTAATGTAGCAGATAAGCTACCACAACTGTAGCTGAAGGAAAAACTACACAGACGTGCAGTGGCTGCTCAGATATACGTACAATGTGGGCCTATATATAGTACAGATAAACTGACCCACCATAAGATCAAAAGATGTCAGAAGCATGAATAAACGCCATAGTCTCGCAATCGACGGTGATGTGTTTTATGGTCGCATCTACATTAACGGCATTCAAAATGACCGATAAATCCTCAAGGTGTCGAAAGTTAAGGTGTTCATGTGCTCTTTCACAGCAGTCGCCACTGCAGACGTGACGATAAAAGAACAAAAGCAGTAGAACTGCTTGCCAACGCAGAAGGAACCAATTCCACAATTGTTGCTGCATATAAGCGACAAACGGCAAGAATCTTCAACGGCATGAATCTTCAACACATTCACTTCGGAAGCAAAAGTAAATAAATCTACAAAAATAATTATTTATTAGAAAGTTGAGTGAAGTGTAAGACTGTGTAAAACATTAGACTTCCTATAAAGCTGTTAAGTGTCAAGAAAAATGCCTGTCATAGTAAGAAGACAACGAAAGAAATAATTGTCATACATAAAATATTCGTTTGCATTCTTTTGTTTTCAGAGGCGTGAGTGAACTATAAGCAATTCGAAAGTATTCCTTCGTCATTAATTTGTAGCTTATACCATTGAATCAAGGATATTTGACTGTTTTTACATGTATTTCATGACCACTGATGTCTCTTGATAATTTACTTATATTTTGAATTAAAAAATGTAGTAGCTATTTCGCGCATTAACTAGAAAAATAATTCTAAACGAATTGTAATTTTACGGCTGCTTTCTCGCTGCTTGGGACGCTAGTGTCGCACCACAGCTCAGGCCGTAAGAACTTTCACAGCAATGATTGTCGCGACTGTATTGGTTAGACTGTGCTACAGAGGAAGTCAGGTGTTGGCTATGCCACTGAGCGGTTTGAAATAGCTGGCAGAGTAAGGAGATACAGGGTATGATAAATTTTGGAATATGATTTGGCAAATATTAATTTGAAGGGTGAAGATTTCCAGGTACTGTTGTTGCTGCACTACTTAATTGCACTTAATTTGTGATGTGTTTGGATAACAGAAAGGTTTAGTAGGACTTTATTGGTCTGGGTTAGTTAGATTCGTGGTTCAGACTGATTAAGTTATCTAGTCACATGGCTTGCATTCAGAAAATATAGATTTACCACTCCTTTACCATTTCAGTAATTAATTTCATTGCAGTCATGTTTGTAAATAAGTAGAAATTATTGTGAAGATGAATAACATAGACAATGAGTTTCATTACTCACAATATACACTACTGGCCATTAAAATTGCTACACCACGAATATGACGTGCTACAGACGCGAAATTTAAGTGACAGGAAGAAGATGCTGTGATATGCAAATGATTAGCTTTTCAGAGCATTCACACGAGGTTGGCGCCAGTGGCGACACCTACAACGTGCTGACATGAGGAAAGTTTCAAACCCATTTCTCATACGCAAACATCAGTTGACCGGCGTTGGCTGGTGAAACGTTGTTGTGATGCCTCGTGTAAGGAGGAGAAATGCGTACTATCACGTTACCGACTTTGATAAAGGTCGGATTGTAGCCTAACGCGATTGCGGTTTATCGTATCGCGACATTGCTGCTCGCGTTGGTCGAGATCCAATGACTGTTAGCATAATATGGAATCGGTGGGTTCAGGAGGGTAATACGGAACGCCGTGCTGGATCCCAACGGCCTCGTATCACTAGCGGTCGAGATGACCGGCATCTTATCCGCATGACTGCAACGGATCGTGCAGCCACGTCTCGAACCCTTAGTCAACAGATGGGGACGTTTGCAAGACAACAACCATCTGCACGAACAGTTCGACGACGTTTGCAGCAGCATGGACTGTCAGCTCGGAGACCATGGCTGCGATTACCCTTGACGCTGCATCACAGACAGGAGCGCCTGCGATGGTGTACTCAACGACGAACCTGGGTGCACGAATGGCGAAACGTCATTTTTTTGGATGAATCCAGGTTCTGTTTACAGCATCATGATGGTCGCATCCGTGTTTGGCGACATCGCGGTGAACGCACATTGGAAGCTTGTATTCGTCATCGCCATACTGGCGTATCACCCGGCGTGATGGTACGGGATGCCATTGGTTACACGTCTCGGTCACCTCTTTTTCGCATTGAAGGCACTTTCAACAGTGGACGTTACATTTCAGATGTGTTACGAGCTGAGAGTCTACCCTTCATTCGATCCGTGCGAAACCCAACATTTCAGCAGGGTAATGCAGGACCTCAAGTTGCAGGTCCTGTACGGGCCTTTCTGTATACAGAAAATGTTCGACTGCTGCCCTGGCGAGCATATTCTCCAGATCTCTCACCAATTGAAAACGTCCGGTCAATGGTGGCCGAGCAACTGGCTCGTCACAATACGCCAGTCACTACTCTTGATGAACTGTGGTATCGTGTTGAAGCTGCATGGGCAGCTGTACCTGTACACGCCATCCAAGCTCTGTTTGACTCAATGCCCAGGCGTATCAAGGCCGTTATTACAGCCAGAGGTGGTAGTTCTGGGTACTGATTTCTCAGGATCTATGGACCCAAATTGCTTGAAAATGTAATCACATGTCAGTTCTAGTATAATATATTTGTCCAATGAATACCCGTTTATCATCTGCGTTTCTTCTTGGTGTAGCAATTTTAATGGACAGTAGTGCAGTTCTTTAAAAAAGGTTAGTTTCTTTGCAATCATTTAACAAGTTTAAATTGTACCATACCACTGTCTCCTCACGGAAGTTTATTTTCTGGTTGTGTGTGTCGCCGCATTGTACTGCACAGTGCTAAAACCTAACGCACGTTCTGGTTAGAATAGTTGCATGTCGGGCCTTGTACTGCGCAATGCTTTCTTTCCTTTCTCTAGTTTGCTGCTGTGCTGCATTTTTTATGTTCATCACTAAGAGCAGGGTTTCTGTTGCCACACATAGAAATTTTAGAGAAAGATTTTCATTATTTATTGTTTCAAAATTCGATTTGTAATTTTGTGTATTTTTGTGTTAGCTTTATGTATTGAAACTGAAAGTTACGTATTGTGACCTCACGCATTGTAGCACTATTCATTGCTCTACACAACATTTTCACAGGACAGCTCATTTAGTTTACAGTTTTTGGTTTCCTAATAAATTTGATGGGAGCTAACTGCAATACAGGTATACAGTTTCAGACAGTTGGCGAATCATTTTATCAGACAGCGCTTCGTAACTACCTCTTGCATTGTTCAGGACAACACAGATACACGACGTTAAAGATAGGAAACAAGTCTAGTCCAAGTTTAATTCACAACAAATAACATTTTTATTTAGAAAAGTTACAATTTCTTGTGGTAGGGTGTTCCATTTCTCCACCAAAGCGGTTGACAACTAATGGCTGGTCATTGGTGTACATAGACTTGCTGCAATAAGTCTCAACACAACTCTCACGTACTCGACGGGATTTAAGTGGGCCGAACGTGCAAGCCTGTCCATTCGCCGAAAATCCTCTCTTTCCAAGAGCACCTCTGCCTGCACTGTTCGATGCAGTCGCTCACTGTCATCCATAAAAATGAAGTCATGGCCATATGTGTTATGACTGCGTTTGCAGGTTGTGTAGTTCTTTAGTGGATAGAGCAGTGAGAAACAGATGCTGTTCGATAACAGAGAATTCGAATATTATTTAATTCTGTGTCTAATACCAAACAATAAAAATAGTATTTAACTTTGTTGCTGTAGTTGGAGCGTCAGTTGTTAACTGTGGCTTTGAATGTGGAGATAGATACAGTTAAAAAAGGTTTATAAATTTGTCACTCCTCAGTACAATGTCTATTCAGAAGGTGTCGAGTCCTGGCCACTAGGAAAGTCTCTAAATGTTATTTAGTTGGTAGAACAGAAAATGGGGTGAGAGCATGAATTTTGGAACTTAAATATATCCGCCGCTGGAGCTCCGGATAGGAGATGCTTGCATCTTATTGGCAGCGGCATCATTATTCGTGGCAGCGCCCTCGTACTGCGGTGGCGGATGTAGGGAACACTGCGGCGTAAAAGGCGGCACGCATATTTGAAAGCGCGGACGATATCGCATTACGGATCCGTGAAAAGACTCACATGGAGGAGAAATACAGTGCCGCAATAAAGATGACCGGATAGTGCACCGTGTTCAGAGATTTGGATATCAGTCCGACGATGCAGCATTAACAGCTCCCCACACAATAACACCTACACCACCAAAGCAATCAAGTTCGGCAATGATCCCGGGTGCATTACGTGTTACCACCTCTCAGAATACTCGCGAACTGTGCAGATTGAGGAGCTCTTGGAAGGAGAGGAAATTTGTCGAAGAGGCAGCACTGTCCGATATCATGACTTAAATCCAGGCGAACACGAGTGGGACGTGTTGAGACGTATTGTAGCGCGTCCACATGCACAATGACCATCCAGCAGCTGTCAAACCGTCTGATGAAGCATGGCCAGCATGGGAGCGTGTTACAGAGCATGCATTACCATCCCTTATACAGGGCTATTACAAATGATTGAAGCGATTTCATAAATTCACTGTAGCTCTATTCATTGACATATGGTCACGACGCACTACAGATACGTAGAATAACTCATAAAGTTTTGTTCGGCTGAAGCCGCACTTCAGGTTTCTGCCGTCAGAGCGCTCGAGAGCGCAGTGAGACAAAATGGCGACAGGAGCCGAGAAAGCGTATGTCGTGCTTGAAATGCACTCACATCAGTCAGTCGTAACAGTGCAACGACACTTCAGGACGAGGTTCAACAAAGATCCACCAACTGCTAACTCCATTCGGCGATGGTATGCGCAGTTGGATGCCTCTGTAAGGGGAAATCAACGGGTCGGCCTGCAGTTAGCGAAGAAACGGTTGAACGCGTGCGGGCAAGTTTCACGCATAGCCCGCGGAAAATTGGCTCATGCCACAACTGGAGACCGACAGCGCCGACTTCATCTTTCAACAGGATGGTGCTCCACCGCACTTCCATCATGATGTTCGGCATTTCTCAAACAGGAGATTGGAAAACCAATGGATCGGTCGTGGTGGAGATCATGATCAGCAATTCATGTCATGGCCTCCACGCTCTCCCAACTTAACCCCATGCGATTTCTTTCTGTGGGGTTATGTGAAAGATTCAGTGTTTAAACCTCCTCTACCAAGAATCGTGCCAGAACTGCGAGCTCGCATCAACGATGCTTTCGAACTCATTGATGGGGACATGCTGCGCCGAGTGTGGGAGGAACTTGATTATCGGCTTGATGTCTGCCGAATCACTAAAGGGGCACATATCGAACATTTGTGAATGCCTAAAAAAACTTTTTGAGTTTTTGTATGTGTGTGCAAAGCATTTTGAAAATATCTCAAATAATAAAGTTATTGTAGAGCTGTGAAATCGGTTCAATCATTTGTAATAACCCTGTATATGAGGGTAATCCCAAAAGTAAGGTCTCCTCTCTTTTTTATAAGTACACAACTCTGTGTGGAAGTTGGTCACAATGTTATGAAGAGTGCTTCACGCGTTGCGTGTAAACATGCGCACGCCGCGCTGAGGCGGCCAGTCTTGGCTTGGCAGGCGTTGAGAATGGAGCTCCCGTTGGATGTTACCGCCAAGTGCGAATTGCGCGCAGTCATTCGGTTTTTGAACGCAAAGGGCACTGCGCCGATTGAAATCCATCGCCAATGGACGGAAGTGTATGGTGAGTCGTGCATGGATGTCAAAAATGGTCGTAAGTGATGTAGAGAGTTTGCAGCTGGTCGGACCGAAATTCACGACGAACAAAGGAGCGGGAGACCGTAAGTTTCTGCAGAGACAGTGTTGAAGGTTGAGCAAAGCATGCGTGAAGATCGGCAGATCGCCCTGGATGATCTCGGCACGTTGGTTCCTGAGGTTTCCCGAAACACCGCTCACAGAATAACGGAAACATTGAACTAGCGGAAGGTGTGCGCAAGATGGGTGCCACGCATGCTGACCGAGGACCACGTGTGGCAACGAGTTGATGCTTCCCGCGCATTTCTTCACCGCCTTGCAGCCGAACAGGACAACTTTCCGGACTCAATTGTCACGGGTGACGAAACCTGTGCATACCACTTTACACCTGAGACCAAGCAACAATCACGCCAGTGGCGGCATCCTTCTTCGCCAAAGCCGCCGAAATTCAAACAAACACAGTCTGCCGGTAAAGGCATGACAACCGTTGTTTGGGATCGGAAAGGGGTATTGTTGGTCGACTTTATGGCCTCTGGGACCACAGTTAACGCTGACAGGTACTGTGAGACTCTGAAAAAACTCAAACGGACCATTCAGCACCGGAGAAGAGGAATGGTGAGCAAGGGCGTACACATTCTCCATGACAACGCTCGCTTACACATCGCTCGGTAAACCGTTGCTCTCCTGCAACAGTTTCAGTGGAACATAATCACCCACTCACCCTATAGTCCTGACTTGGTGCTTGGCGTCCAGTGACTGTCACCTGTTCCCTAGGTTAAAAGAACATTTGGCTGGAAAGCGATTCAGCTCCGACGACGAGGTGAAAGAAGAGGTTCATAACTTTCTGAACAGCATGGCGGCGAGCTGGTATGACATGGGCATACAAAAACTGCCACAGCGTCTACAAAAATGCATCGACAGCAATGGTGATTATGTCGAAAAATAGCTAAATGTTCAAGCTGTAAACTGATGGAAACCATTGTAGAAATAAACAGGTCTATGTACTTATAAAAAAAGTTGGAGACCTTACTTTTGAGATTACCCTCGTATTTGTCCTTACGCACCTATTTTTTTTTAAGATCTAAGTGCAAGCACTGTTTCTCTTGTTCCTCTTATACTTTTTTTAAAACCTAACTGGTTTCACGTAGATTAGTTTCTAATTTATTCTTTACCCTTCATAACATTGTCATAAATTTTTCGTAAGGGGGAATGCATTGTTTCCATTTCTTTGCATCTCTTCGTGTTAGCATACTAGTCTCGCATCTTTATCTCTTGTGACTGAAATTTCATTTTGCAAAACAATTTGTGTTTTAGGCTGTGTCCATTTCATTACATGTCAGTTGTTCTCCCGCACCCTTGAATGCTTCTTCTATCTGGGGGCTGTTTTTAATTCGAGGCTTCTTATTTTTCATTTTATGAAATATCTCAGAGCCTAGCCGTTCCGTTTCTTCCTACATACGCGCTTCTGTTTACCTTTCAATTTTTCCTCTGCTCTCTTCACATTGGTCTTTATTTCTTCGCAACGTCCGTTAATGTTTTTTGCATTCTTTCGTTTTTTATATGTTGCGAGTGGATCCTTACTCCTTAGATTATGTAAATTAGGTTATATTTTCTATTAAAGTGAGGACCGAATTGTGGCCACTATCTCACATTACTAACAGTGCACTGTAAACAGCAGGAAACGAGTAGGCTGCAGAATTTCACGCAGGAAGATAGTCTAAAAATAGTACCGTTAAAGAGAGCTCTCAAATTGCAACATATTTTGTCGGTCAAATTTTTTGATGTGTTCCACCGATTCAGTAATACTATCAGAACACAGGGATATTCATAAATACATCTGGGGATTTAGAATATGGTGGCGCGTAAACCAAACGACATAAAAAATAACACAACAGTGAAAAATTCATCTCTGCAAGTTTCGGTTCGTAATATGCGCCGTGTTGTTCTTTCAGAGGGCACCACTAGGGAGAGCTTGGAGAGATGCTCTATCCACTGACATGTCTCTATTTTATTTATTTTTATTTTGCACGTCTAGTTCCGTAGGACTAAATTGAGGAGCGAATCTCCAAGGTCATGGAACGTGGCAGTACATGAAATTACAACATAAAATTAATAACTGATAAAATAAAGTTTATGAACCCAAAAAAGATAAGCTATAAGTTTATGTAAACGAAATCATCAACAGAACAAGGGAATCAACTTAATTTTTCAAGGAGTTTCTCGACAGAATAGGAGGAGTAGCCCACGAGGAAACTCTTTAGCTTCAATTTGAAAGCACATGGATTACTGCTAAGATTTTTGTATTCTTGTGGTTGCTTATTGAAAATAGATGCAGCAGTGTATTGCACAGCTTTCTGCACAAGAGTCAAGGAAGCGCGATCCAAATGCAGATTGGTTTTCTATCTCGTATTAACTGAATGAACGCTGCTAGTTCTTGGGAATAAGCTGATATTGTTAACAAACAACCGTAAAGAATATGTATATTGAGAGGCCAATGTCAGTATGTCTGTTTTCAATGCGTCGTGTAGATTTTCCACAGTGGTCTTCTGAAACCCCAGAAGTTCTTATAAATAACCTACTACTGAGAGAAAGGATAATGGATGTGTTCAGAAATGCCCTTTTAAATTTTTAGTAGTATAGAAGGTTTTTCGATTTATAATTTTAAGCAAACGATTTTTTGTCATTCTTTTCCGGTAAAAATTTCACAGTTCACCTCAATGTTCATACAAAATAATACCCTTTCCTGTTTACAAACTTCCAGCATGCTGGAGTAATTGCAGGACAGCAACTTATGTTAATCAACACAACAGAAAAACAGCCAAAGTTGCAAATTTCGCTTTTATTTACTTGATGACTAGTTTCAGGTCTGGACCCATTTTAAATCATCCAAACAGTCAAATGTTATTTCCCAAAATATAAGAACCATGTCAAGATAGCAAAAATATACATATAACAAAGTGTAAATGAACAGTTACAGTTATCTGTACGCTCTGTACTCTTCATTTGCACTTTGTTATATGCATTTGTTAGCATGGTCCTTATATTTTTGGAAATATCATTTTGACCATCCAGATGATTTGAAAATGGATCCCTACCCGAAACTTGACTTTCGTGTTACTGTAACAGACATCCAAAGTGCCTGCTGCTTCGTTCTGACAGCAGATCTTCATTGTCTTCGTGTGCATCGGGTACCAGGTAAGATTTATACGCCTGGCAAAGGGTCAGCGTGTTTACCAAAGTCGTTCTTTTACTTGATGTCTAATTTCAAATCTAGATTGGAGTCTTTATCTCATTACAGCGTTAGTAATATATTTTTAAGCGTATGTAATACCCCAAAAAGAGTTTCTTTTGTAAAGAGTGGTTTGGCTAGACAAGAAGCATTTTGGCGATGTCATCAAATCGACGCTACCCATAAAAAGTCCTTTCAGACACAAAACGTTCAATTTTCACACCCCTGTTCAGTGACACTAATTTTAGACCATCTTCCCTCAACAGATTCTGAAGTCTGTAATCATTTCAACATTTGAAGTTATGCGCCCATTCTGTTGAGTACAGCTGGGCATCGTCGCCAGGTTTTAACTTAGTCGACTGTGCGTCAACAGTCTCCGTCAGAGAGAGACGGCGTTTATGTCTCGACGACGCACTGATGCATCATACAAGCACCATGGAGTTACTGTTAAGAATAAAATACAATTTTAATGTGGTGATAACGGTGTAAACATGTGACTTATTTTTAAAGAGCACAGTTATAGCATCTGGTGAACAGAATGTGACTGACTAGTGTAGCAGTATATTCGCACTCGTGTGATACTGCCAGGCCAACAATGCCAAGAATTCTGAAATATTTTCATAATGCAGTCAGACAAAAAAATGTGTAGGAGAGAATGCTGCGTCCTGGTACAATTTTCAAACTTTCACCTCTAGCCAACCCTGTAACGAAAGTTTAATGTATTTTCTTTTTCCGCGTTTAAATGGTAGCATTCATTCTTTATGTGCTGCAATCATTTTCTGAAGTTGTGAAAAAAAATTACTCCAGAAAATTAAGGTTCCAAAGTACAACATGATTGTGTACATGGCAACAAATATTCGACTGAAATTTAAAACCGTTGCAGTTGAAAAAATTTGTTACATTATTATTCTGTGACAAACGTATAAACACCTAGTGAAATCAAATTAAGGAGAAATATTATTAAAAACCAGTTACAAGTTAATAACATTTTGAAACAGAAGTTGTTGGAAACTAACAGAAATGTCCATTTTCAAGACAGGGAAAATTGCTAAGACATTAAGGAAATTCAGTTCACTTGCAAGTATCACGTTTGGTAAAAGACCTCCTTCTGTTTCAAGGTACAAAATGGTGCCTTACCGACGAAATATGGCTTAACTGTTGACATGTTACATGAATAGTTCTAAAAATATAAAATAATTTACTCATCATAAAATTCTTTACCTAAAGAACGAACAATATATTCTAAATGGCTTTCATTTATTAAACAGCACTTGACTGTAGTGAAGGCGAAATATTTACAAATGCTGTGCAAAATACATCATGTCCAACAACAACAAAAACTGTAGAAAATGGCATAAACTGCATATGGTGGTCTCTTCTACGCATTCCTTCATGTGATTTTAAAATCAGTCAGTAGATTGAAGTAATAACAAAAAACATCGTGTGTTCCTAGGTACATTAGCCTCTAAATTCAAAACTCTCCACTAGTTAATAGAATTCGGGATTAAGTTAGAAAGAGAGCAATTTTGGTAATCAAAACCAAAACCTCGCGTAACTAGTGCATAGTTTACGTGGCTTATAACTACAATAATGGTCTGGCAATAGCTTGACATAGCCACAAGTGAATCAATGTGCATAGAACTGAGTAAAGTGCTACTGAGTGCTTGGATAAAACACTTTCAGAATACACGCAAGTGTGTTGTTAACTCGTCGGACGTTATTCAGCACGCCCTCCACCTGTGCAGTGTAGTGAAAAGGCAAGTGCTGTGCATAAGCTGAGAGTCGTGGCTGGTCTGTGAATCAACGATGAGGTGAGTGACTTTAAAGAACTCTTTTAGGATGGGTCTCCCGCCCTCTTGAAAGTGTCGGTCTACGCAATTAATTTGTCATGAGTCCTGCTGAATTTAGGCCGCCACCACACGCTACCTGCAGGGGCAGAAAACTGCCAACCACGCACGTTTGTACGCGGCTGCGGCGCTTACAAATCGACTTAGTTTCGTCCAGTTTTTCGCAGATTCCTAATTTGTGGGGTCAACAATTTGATTAGACCTTGAAGGATTGTCCAAAATGCTGTTTACTCGCTGAAGCTTAGTCGAGAAAATGAGCAGAAAACATTTGCGACATCAGTACTTCTGATAACATGCGGAGTCTCCTATTGCAGTTATGTGATAGCTTTTGCTTGACTTCCTCACACTAAACAACACATTTATCATCGTATTTTCAAGCATCCGCCTTTAAATTCTTAGTTTTGATAACCATTCTTCATCCTCTTGCTGAGTGAGTTAGAAACGCCTACGAGGTACGGCATATGCATCACGCTGTACTCAGCAGTCGTGCTGATTTGCACACACAGGGGCTTTGACCGCAAACGTGGCCCATGACAGATATTTCTTATACTCCAATTTATCTTTTTAGCTGGAAAGTTGTGAGGTAGTTTTGATTTCTTCCATTACCTATGTTTTTTAGGGTGCTTAAACTCATTCTGAGGTTTTCCAATAAAATTTCGTAACGCAACATTGAAAAAAATCAAAGGTAAGAAACAATCTTATTTTTGTTGGTTTTTTTGTTTATAACTCGAAAAGTAACAACTTTTCGTAAATGACCTCCCTGTTCGAAATGGAAGTACATAAAATGTCCTAAAAATCCACTGTTGAGGTTTTTCTATCCCACGAAATACTGAGGCGTATTTCTGCTGTCTCCGCGAAACCCTAATTTATTATTAAAGGTTGACACCTAATTCGTCCCAGTTCTCTGTAAGTGCCTTATTTAGAATATATTTGTAAAGGTAAAGGTCATTTTTTTCTTAAAAAAATTACGTAACGTTTAAGTTATTTAATTAAGTGTGAAATTGAACAAATTCAGTTATAAGAAGCTGAAATTCCAATAAAAAATCTTGAAAATTTATTATTGTATTACATATGGTTATATATTACACTGTTAGACGAGCCTATTCTATCTTTGCAGTGTTGGGGCTTGTTCATCTGGGAAATGAAAGAGGTGATCAGAGAACAACAAACCCGTGATCATATCTCAAGGAGAGATGAATAATTACGAAATAGAGAAATTGCACATGCTTCCGCACCCTCCCCCTAAGCGTCTTTTTTCAATATGTTCTCGGTCTCTTTCTTCGGTCTCTTCTTCATCTACGTCAATGCTGTCTTCCGGGCTCGACGTTCTGATGATGACGATGTTTGGTTTGTGGGGCGCTCAATTGCGCGGTTATCAGTGCCCATACATATTCCCAATCGTTGCTCAGTCCAAACTCGCCACTTTCATGACTGATGATGAAATGATAACACAATCACCCAGTCATCTCGAGGCAGGTGAAAAATCCCTGACCCCGCCGGGAATCGAACCTGGGACCCCGTGCTCGGGAAGCGAGAAAGCGACCGCGAGACCGCGGGCTGCGGACCGACGTTTTGACTCAGCCCTTCACACGATGTGCACCGTGGAACAATGAAACCTGCCTTCCTGCATCCATAACTGCGTTGGCAGCCGTTTTGACATTTGAGATATGGTCGGAGTATCGAGTCGTGTGAAGGGTTCAAACTGTTTAGCACTCGCACGAGACCCCTCCCTGTTGTTTTCCACCTTCACTCCTTCGCATATCTTTGTTGATCATCGAGTGTGATGCATCTGAAAGTAAATTCTGTGTGTGTGTGTGTGTGTGTGAGGAGGGGGGGGGGGGTGACTAGTGGGCAATATTGGTTTTACTTTTATACGATGAAGATACGTATTTCTTGTATCTCAAATCGTTCCGGCTAGTCTCATATGCCTTCTCATACAGAGTCATGAGAAACATATTTCCTGCTTCAGCAATGTCTTCCTGGTGTACCGCTTGGGGCGTCTAGGTGGGAGGGGCACCCAAGTGCAAGATTTGTAGACGGTGCGTTTCGCAAATAGTAGCGAAAAATAAAACGGGTGAAAGTGTATAAGGGAAAAGGAGGGAGTGGGAGAGAGCCGAATGATAAGTCGCTTATGTGGAAAAATGTTCTCGAACCGGCCCTGGTAAAGGGAGAGAATAAACAAAATTACTTAAAAGACGGAGCTATATTTACATAACAGATGAAACTAGTCTACATTGCTACATTGTATTCAGCTTAAAACTAGGAGGAATTCACTGGATTACAGCCTTTAGCAATATATCAGAGAGCAGAGCGGGAAAAGTGGATTTTTGCGCAGACAGCTGAAATACGGCAATTTCCAACTAGCGCTTGAGTGCCAACGGTTCGTCAGAGATTGAAACCTAAATAGTGAAATTTGTAGGAAATTTTATATACTTTAATTTCGAATTAGAATTACGATAAGTTGATAGTTTCAGAGTTGTAAGGAAAAAACTGATTTTTTACCTTTTTATCATTTTGTCAATGTTGCGTCACGGAATTTTGTTGGCAAACCTCAGATTCGGATTCAGCACCCAAGACAGATTTAGAATAGAAGAAATTAAGGAAATTGAAACTAAGTCACAACTTTCCCGATAGGGATCCTTTTGAGTACATACTGATTATATTAGGGCCTATAGTCATTCTCAGCATCTGCACATGGACGCTATCAAATACTGCCACAGATAAGTGAGTGCAGCCAAATATTTTATTTCAGTAGCGCTTTCCCTATGGATGACTGTGACTTTCTTGTCGAATGTCTTTGACGTCGGAGGTCCTGGAGAGACACGGGCGCTGTAGGTATCCCTTCTGAAGCCGTGGCAATAACAGAAACCTAATCATTGATGCTATTATACTACATCTACTAATTAATTTTTGTAATGTCCCATATTGTGTCAGATTAAGCCCAATAGTCTCTGTGCGCGTTTAGCCGATCGCATAAGAGTCGTTTCTGTATTTTAGCCAGAGTGTTCAGCAGGCAAATAGTTCTGCACGATTTCCCCCAATTTTTAAATAACTATCGCCACAGCCTCCTACCAGACAGTTGGTACTGTGCCTTGAATAAAATACTGATTCATCAATGGGTCAGATGGGGCACTATTTGGCCTTTAATGCAGTGAGTTAGTTCCGATTGTAGGCCGTCAGGATCGGGATATTTCCCTATCCTTCGTTTCACAATGCCGTGCGCAAAGAAAAACTATTTCATCGTTGTTGTATGGCCCGTTCATGTCTCTTTCCAACTGCCCCTATAAATAGTTAGCTTTCTCCCCTACATCTCCTGGCAACAAGGAGCCCAGCAGGTATTCGGCCGAATCCTCCGATCTTGTTGTCATTTTGTCATCTCTTTGGATGGTTGAAAATAAAGTAGGCACTTTCATCCTTTCCATCAAAATCTTATGTGGTATTTCCCAAGGATTACTATTTAGTTGCCAATTCATGTACCTCCCCAGTGCTTGAATCTAGTCTAGATTGTGTTCCTGCTGTTGCTCTTATGTGGTGCACTGACGCCTGGCCTGGCTTGTTAAGTACATGCAGATCCAGCTCAAGAATAGTGTCGACCAGGTCCGCACCTCTCTCATATGTTACACAGCTCTACCAGAGTACAGACTTGGCATCGCCGTGATGCGTCGCATTTTCCTCCATGACCTGCAGCTGCTGTCTATCTAGTCCAGCCACGAGAGTGCGCTCCTGTTCCAGGCGCCTAGGCTGAGGCCAGGAGCGGCTGCCCCACCAAGCAAGCACCTCTAGCCACTGCATAACTGTGACTAGCTATTAGAAAGCGATGCTATTTTCGCTGCTCTAAGTTTAGATCTAAGTAATCACTTCCAATTAGACCACAGACGCATATCAAAATCTACACTGTTTTACACTTAATCATGCTTCAATTTTAGAACTGGATAGCAGTCTACTATGATGGAGGAATGAAATGTACTGGTTGTAGGGGCTAAGCAGAAAGCCCTTTGATCAGAGTCGATGCAGTGCAGAACACCGCACAGCAACTGTTCTATAGCTTACATCAAGTAGAAGCATTTGGCATGGAGTTCATTTGAATGCTGTTTCTTTGCGTAGGGTCAAACAGTGTAGTGGTAGATCGTTCAGACATATTGACACTTTGAACTACCACAGAATACTGATCAACAGAAGCTGTCAAAGTTTCTTGTACACCCTAAGGATAAAGATCGCGTCGTGATAACTTACGTAAAGTGGAACTATGGGATGACACTCAAGCGTAGCCTCCGACATACACACACACACACACACACACACACACACACACACACACACACACCACAATAGAGGTTAGAAGTTTACAACTAAATTGCAAGGACAAGCAAAATGTAGAAGGCATGACCAGCAGTCATGATCACATGTCTGGAAATGCTGTCATCTTGGATATTTAGCGTATATGAGAAGCTTTGACAGGTACTGCTGATCAATATTCTGTGGTCGTTTAAACTGTCGACTTGTCTCGACCTAAACGTATGCAAACGTAAATAATTTTTGGTACTTACGTACAAACTCAGCATCGTCCATGTTGCTCCATTGGCCTCTCATCATCATCAGAATTTGTCATAATATTTATTAATATTTTATCCAGTTCTGTGTGCTGATTTACATGCTCCTCCATCGCTTTATCATCCAGAATCCCCCCCCCCCCAAAAAAAAAAACAAAAAAAAAAAGAAAAGCATCTCATAAGCAAATGTATAAAAATCCAAATAATAATAATTGTAGAAGAAATATGTATTACTTCTACTACTTACATATTCGCTTGTCTGTAATTTGATTCCATCCCTGCGAGCTTAGGGTACAAATGGGATCATGGGTTGGGGTGGGAGAACGTTATCGTGTTCTGGGTTGACGACTGTGACATATGGTCATTTTTCCATCGTGGTATCATTATCTATAGCACCTAGAAACGAAAGAAAAAATATATCTTAAGCTTCTTATGCAAACGTAAATTATAGCACTTTTATGCGACTTATTACTCACGTATTCGACCATCTGCGATTTCAGTCCATCCTTGCGATCTTAGGTAGAAAACTGTGTTTTGGATTGAGATAGTAGAACCTCGTATCTGAACTCCCTAGCAAACGAAAGAAAACTTTTCATAAGCAGTGTATGCAAGCATAAAGTATAACACTTTTATACGAATTAGCATTTATGTATTCTGCCATAGGAGAGAGCCCTGAGAACTCAGAGCCGAAAATGGATTCATGTGTTGCACATCATCTACACAAGGGCTAGGCATCCCTTCACGTACCTGACCAGCCCTCAGTATTTCTATAAGACACGACAGACGATGGTGTTTAAGTATCATGCATAATCAAACATACGCACATGTAGAGAGCTACCATGGTACACACATGCATCTACAGCTGGTGGACTGGTCTCAATCAAATGCATTCCAGTGAGACCGAGGATGTTCATAAACACTGCAGGAAGGGGGGGGGGGGGGTACACATTAGATGACATAAGTATCAAGTTTAAATACACACACACACACACACACACACACACACACACACACACTCACAAATGGGTCAAATGGCTCTGAGCACTATGGGACTTAACAGCTATGGTCATCAGTCCCCTAGAACTTAGAACTACTTAAACCTAACTAATCTAAGGACAGCACACAACACCCAGCCATCACGAGGCAGAGAAAATCCCTGACCCCGCCGGGAATCGAACCCGGGAACCCGGGCGTGGGAAGCGAGAACGCTACCGCACGACCACGAGATGCAGGCCACACACTCACAAAATATATATATATATATATATATATATATATAGAGAGAGAGAGAGAGAGAGAGAGAGAGAGAGAGAGAGAGAGAGAGAGAGACTCATGTATTTCAGTATTTCATCATCTGCGACTGGCTGTCTGGCCTCGTTTGGTATAGCCAGTAGACTGGGCGCTGTCATACCTTCATTCATCGGCGTATCCCCAATATTGTTCAACAGTTCTGTGGAAAAAAGCATAAGTTAGATAACCATAAAAGACATGTTCTCACGATCGTAATCTTCGTTAGTTGATGGTGCTAGTTCAGTCATTCTGAACCATCTGCCTCCCACAGGGCGCCTATTAACGCCATTAAAGCTCTAATGTGTCATTTCCCATCAGAGGGGACGGTATGATGCAGTCTGTAACAACAGAGAAAAAAAATCATCAGATCATGGGTATACATGGAAACACAAGCATATAAGTTTCAGGTACATACTCGCAGTTTTGTCACCATGCAAGTGATGTTGCTTGCTCCCATCCCTCCTATCACCGGACTGATCAAAGGATCGCTTTGTTGCTACTGACGGATAGAATAACACAGAAGTGAACTCAGTATGTTGAGCAAGGCCTGTTTATACCCTCGGGTGTGGGTGGAGGGGGAGCATCAATGATGTCCCGCCATTTTTTCAGTCAATAGAAGAATGCTGACGCAACTGTCTTGAATTAACCCATGGGGAGGGGATAGGATGCACACGCAACCAATCAATCGAATTACTTCCCGCTATTTTTTTGTTTTCCAACCAATAGCAGACGAGAGAGTACGCTGGCTTAAGAGTTTTATTTCAGTGCAAGTACAGACAGAAGAGAACCTTTATTTGTTCAGATGACTTATCCAACCAAATGCAATCACTGTCTCAAGGGCTTGACAGTCAGCAAGAGGTTTATAAAATGTACAATGATTGTTTATCCTAGTTCACAGGACGTCTGTTTATTCAAGTGAGTTGTCAAACGAGAATGTGTGCTGGAGGAAGTCTTTAGCGTCTGTGTGAGAGTCCTTTTAGGTACCAAAAATGACTCCATTTTCTACTGTAATCTTTACTGTAAGAGACCCCTTATGCATATATAACGCAGGCAATGAACAAACAGCCTCCAGGAAGCTATGAACATTACTGTAACATCACTTTTAGGTGTTATACGCATGTATAATCTGGGCATTACATAGTAAATAAATATGCTGTGCGATGTTATGAACTTACTATGAGAGACCCTTTGTGCATATGGAAGGAAGGCATTGTATAGTGAATAAATACCCTGGGGATTTAATAAAATTTACTATGAGAGATCCTTTGTGCGTATATAATGCAAGGGTTATATGGCCTATATTTTTGGGATTTGTGATGTGGCATCAGTTCTCTGTAGGAAAGGACGAACGTGCAGAAAACTTGAGCTAAAATGTGTACGTTGAACACTTAGCACGTTTTCATCTGTAAATAAAATAGCAGTGTTTAAAGAGGTAAGTTTTAGTCTTCGACAGAAAGAGATATTGACAGCTCAGTGCCGTGGATACATTGAGGCTACCGGCTAAAGAGCGATGCTTCACACAGCGACACAGCTAGCGCAGTGCTTATCAGTTGTGCAGTGAACACACATTTTTTAACACATTATTAAGTGCACCACAAAGAATTTTAATACACTAATATCATCATAAGTTCCTACCTTCAGTGGTAATTTCGCAGACCACAGTAGGCTGCCAATTGTTTTAAACAGATGTAGATGTCAGTGTCACTTGTTTAAACAATGCACTTTGGTAATTATTTAAACATTTAAAGTTCCTCATATGGGTATGGTGTCTATTCATTCGGACAAGTATGTCTGAAAGAACAGACACCATTGTATCAATCTGCTGCGTTTCCAGACCCATGTTTATTGGACTTATTTCGAATACTTACCGAGATAAACACGTGTTTATAGGAAGGACTGCGTGACGCTTGACTGAGGATATTAGCACAGTCGTTGCATTTGCGCTCGATCAAAGGTCTTGGCAGGATATTATGATGTCTTACTCACAGTGCTCTACCCACCATTAGAGGTCTGCATTCAGCCGTGTAGTTAGAGTCGTGTTGTAGGCTACATTAGTTTTCGTTGTTTGTGTGGCTTATTGTACAGTACTGTCAACCCTGGATACGTATCATGGTATTTTATCTTCTTCCAAATGCGGATTCACTTATTTGTTTACTGTTGTTGCGATGTTTGAACATATAAACGGTGTAGTACATTTACATTTTCTCTCTTCCACCCCGGTTAGCAATGGGAGCGTACTACTCGACAAGTGAAATGGCGTGATATACTGCTATAGTTTAGCAAATGGCCGTAGCATGCAAGCCCATGCACTCTACGCTGAAAAATATCCACAGTGCAGAGTGCCCTCTGGTAAGGCGTTCGGAATTCTTTTCCAGCGTCTGAGGGACACAGGTACCCTTGCACCTCGGAAGACTGAAAGTGGAAGGCCCCGCACGGCCTGATATGGAGGAGCTTGTGGCACATTCGCTGGAAGAAACATCTGGGATCAGTGTGCAACGATCAGCAGTGGCAGAAAGCATGTCTCACTCTCTTATCGGGGGGATACTACATGAACAATTGCTGTACCCATATCATCTACAGTATGTTCAGGCCCTAAGGCCACAGGATCATCATGGCAAATGGCGGTTTCTGTCAATGGCTGTTACAGAAGTGTGCCACAGATCCGCTGTTCACATCCAAAATTTTGTTTACCGATGATCACAAGAGATGGTGTTGTTTCCATAACCAGCATGTATAGGCAGATGTAATTCCCAAGCAATTCAGGAAAGAGGGGCATCAACACCAATTCTCAATCAACGTGTGGGCAAGTGTACTTGGCAATAGATTAATAGGGCCATACGTGCTATCACAAAGATTAAGTGCAATATCTGGACTTTCCCATTAACGTATTGCCTACCTTGCTGGAGGCTGTGCCATTGCAGAAACAAATACATATATCGTTCAAGCATGACAGCATCCCAGCATACCTTCGTCATAATGTGCACGAAAGTATGATGCAGATTTTCAGGACAGCTGGAATGGTCGGGCGGGAGCGGGGGGGGGGGGGGGGGGAGGGGGGCGTACACCTTGGCCTGCTCATTTCCCTCCCATGGATTTTTGGTTATGGGGACACTTGAAGGAAGGAAAATGAAAAGTTAACGATGAGCGGACACCACTGGGTCGCGTCATCAGTGAGTGCCAGCTGATACAACTACCAGATATACTACAAAGAGTGCATCATTCCTTACGCCGGACGGCAGAGGGGTTCATTGTCATGAATGGACGCCATGTTGAACACCTCCTGTAAACTCGCGTTTATCGCAGAACGTATGCGTTTCCGGACCATGTTTATTGGACTTATCTCAGAAAGTATGCATTTCCAGACCTAAGTTACAGACACACACACACACCGCACTTGACGAAAGAAATTTCCAAACTTTTGCTGCAATGGGGTATCTATCGATAGTGATGACAGATGAAAATTTGTGCTATACGAGGATTCGAACCTGAATTTCCCGCTTTATGTGAGCGTTTGCCTTAATCGCCCGGTTATCTGAGCCCATCTTCCGTCCGACCTAAATCTCAATACGCTGCACACTACTGAATAGTCTCTGCTGTTAATTATCCTTCTTCGCTCGCAACTCTTCTCTATTCCCGAGAGAGGTCGGACATTACTGTGCATCTACACTGAAATGCCATCAGGTGCATATATTATACAGGTGTAGTGTGTACATGCATGTGATTCATGTTGAGCACTTTAAAAATTTACCTGTGTACAGAGAAAACTTGTAAGGGGAGCCTAAGCACCTGCCAGTAGGCATACAGGATCAGAGGGATGTGAAGGGCCTGCCTGCCTGCCAGCGAGCGCAAAAGTGCTCAACAAACGTGGGCGGTGGCACTGTGTTGCCGAACTGTGCGGTCTTAGAGGGACCCTTTACCATTTTATACATGCACGTGTCGATGTTGCACCCCTCTGTGATCACGCCACAGGAGGGTGCGAAACGAGAGGGCTGAAAAAGTGTAAGCATTGCTTTCAGATTTTGTCGAATAGTTTTGAAAGGTCCCTATTGCTTCCACACTGTACTCGAGAGCAAAAACTGTGGTCACACTGCACGCTACAGAGTAGTCTATCCTAGGGGTGCGATCATGTTCAGTGGGGTTGCTGGACCATGATGTCCTCGGCGAAGGGTTGTAGCGTCCGTGGGGTCTCGATAGTCACAAAGATCGTCAAGAACGTCGTGCTGTTGCTTATCGCTCTGTGAACAGCCGTTTTCGATTGCTAACACATCAGTGGAAGGGATGGTTTCATTGACGCCCTTTATGCCACACTCAGAGGTCTTTTCGTATCGATTCTGACAGGCGGTTTTTTCTGAAATGTTTACCTCAGCCAACCACAAGAAAACCGCATGATTTCAACGTTGAGCGTCGTGGTTCTGGCTTCCATCGCGAACCCATAAAAGAGAAGGGGTGAAATGTGGGTAAGAGGGGGGGTATGACGACCTTCGCATCGTGTGACACGTCCGCGGTGGCGTGCAGCATTCTGAGGAAATTTGGTGCCATCTATAACCTACCTTGTTGTTGTTGTTGTTGTTATCGTGCTCTTCAGCCCAAAGACTGGTTTGATGCAGCTCTCCATGCTACTCTACCCTGTGCAAGCGTCTTCATCTCCGAGTAACTACTGCAACCTACATCCTTCTGAATCTGCTTAGTGTATTCATTTCTTGATCTTCCTTTATGATTTTTACCCTCCACGCTTCCCTCCAGTCCCAAACTCGTGATACCTTGATGCCTCAGTACGTATCCTACCAACCGATCCCTTCTTCTAGTCAAGTTATGCCACAAATTCCTCTTCTCCCTAATTCTATTCAGTACCTCCTTATTAGTTAAGTGATCTACCTATGTAATCTTCAGCATTCTTCTGTAGCACCACATTTCAATAGCTTCTATTCTCTCCTTGTCAAACTGTTTATCGTCGATGTGTCACGTCCATACATGGCTAAACTCCATGCAAATACTTTCAGAAAAGCCTTCCTGACACTTAAATCTATACTCGATGTTAAAAAATTTATCTTCTTCAGAAACACTTTTCTTGCCATCACCAGTCTACATTTTATATCCTCTCTACATCGATCACCCTTAGTTATTTTGTTGCCCAAATAGCAAAACTCATCTACTACTTTAAGTGTCTCATTTCCTAATGTAATTCTCGTAGCATCGCCTGATTTAATTCGGCTACATTCCATTAGCCTCGTTTTGATTTTTTTTTTATGTTCATCTTACAGCCTCCTTTCAAGACTGGCCATTATGTTCAACTGTTCTTCCAAGTCTTTTGCTGTCTCCAACAGAATTACAATGTCATCAGAAAGCTTCAAAGTTTTTATTTCTTCTCCCTGTTTTAATTCATACTCCAAACTTTTCTCTGGTTCCTTTACTGCATGTTCAGTTACAGATTGAATAACACCTCGGATAGGCTACAATCCTGTCTCACTTCCTTCTCAATCATGGCTTCCATTTCATGCCTCTCAACTCTTATAACAGCCTTTTCTGTAAAAATTATAAACAGCCTTTCGTTCCCTATATTTTACCTCTGCCACCTTCAGAACTTGAAAGAGAGTATTCCAGTCAACATTGTCAAAAGCTTTCTCTAAGTCTACAAATGCTATAAACGTAGGTTTGCCTTTCCTTAACCTAGATAAGTCGTAGGGTCAGTATTGCCTCGCGAGTTCCTGCATTTCTACGGAATCCGAGCTGATCTTCCCCGAGGTCGGCTTCTACCAGTTTTTCCATTCGTCTGTACAGAATTCGTGTTAGTATTTTGCAACTGTGACTTATTAAACTGATAGTTCGGTAATTTTCACATATGTCAACACCCGCTTTCGTTTGGAACTGGAATTATTATATTCTTCTTGAAGTCTGAGGGTATTTCGCCTGTTTCATACTTGCCCACCAGATGGAAGAGTTTGGTCATGAATGGCTCTCCCAAGGCTATCAGTAGTTCTACATCTACATACATACTCCGCAATCCACCATACGGTGCGTGGCGGAGAGTACCTCGTACCACAACTAGCATCTTCTCTCCCTGTTCCACTCCCAAACAGAACGAGGGAAAAATTACTGCCTATATGCCTCTCTACGAGCCCTAATCTCTCTTATCTTATCTTTGTGGTCTTTCCGCGAAATGTAAGTTTGCGGCAGTAAAATTGTACTGCAGTCAGCCTCAAATGCTGGTTCTCTAAATTTCCTTTAAAATTCACGAAAAGAACGCTTCCTTTCCTCTAGAGACTCCCACCCGAGTTCCTGAAGCATTTCCGTAACACTAGCGTGATGATCAAACCTACCAGTAACAAATCTAGCAGCCCGCCTCCGAATTGCTTCTATGTCCTCCCTCAATCCGACCTGATAGGGATCCCAAACGCTCGAACAGTACTCAAGAATAGGTCGTATTAGTGTTTTATAAGCGGTCTCCTTTACAGATGAACCACATCTTCCCAAAATTCTACCAATGAACCAAAGACGACTATCCGCCTTCCCCACAACTGCCATTACATGCTTATCCCACTTCATATCGCTCTGCAATGATACGCCCAAATATTTAATCGACGTGACTGTGTCAAGCGCTACACTACTAATGGAATGTCGTCTACTCCCGGGGCATTGTTTCGACTCAGGTCTTTCAGTGCTCTGTCAAACTCTTCACGCAGTATCATATCTCCCATTTCATCTTCATCTACATCCTCTTCCATTTCCAAAATATTGTCCTCAAGTACATCGCCCTTGTATAGACCCTCTACATACTCCTTCCACCTATCGGCTTTCTCTTCTTTGCTTAGGACTGGTTTACCATCTGTGCTCTTGATATTCATTCAGGTGGTTCTCTTTTCTCTAAAGGTCTCTCTAATTTTTCTGCAGGTGGCATCTATCTTACACATACTGATATATGCTTCTAAATCCTTACATTTGGCCTCTACCCATTCCTGTTTCGTGATTTTGCGCTTCCTGTTAATCTCATTTTGTAGACATTTGTGTTCCCTTTCGTCTGCTTCATTTATTGCAGTTTTATATTTTCGCGTTTCATCGGTTAAATTCAATATCTGTTGTGTTACTCAGTAATTTCTACCAGCCCTAGTCTTTTTACCTATTTGATCTTCTGCTGCCTTCTTCATCTCTCAAAGTTACCCATTCTTGTTCTCCCATATTCCTGTCCCCAGTTCATATCAATCACTCCTCAGTGCTGCCTTTGAAACTCTCTGCAACTCTGGTTCTTTCAGTTTATCCACGTCCCATATCCTTAAATTCCTACCTTTTTGCAGTTTCTTCTGTTTTAATTTACAGTTAATAACCAATAAATTGTGGTCAGAGTCCACAGCTGCCAGTGGAAATGTCTTACAATTTAAGTCATGGTTCCTAAATCTCTGTTTTACCATTATATAATCAATCTGAAACCTTCCGGTGTCTCCAGGTCTCTTCCACGTATGCAACCTTCTTTCATGTTTCTTAAACCAAGTGCTAGTAATGATTAAGTTATGCTCTGCGCAAAATTCTATCAGGCGGCTTCCTCTTTCATTCATTACCCCCAGTCCATATTCACCTACTATTTTTCCTTCTCTTCCTTTTTCTGCTATAGAATTCCAGTCCTCCATGACTGTTAAATTTTCGTCTCCCTTCACTATTAGAATAATTTCTTTTATCTCATCATAAATTTCTCCAGTCTCTTCATCATCTGCAGAGCTAGTTGGCATATAAACTTGTACTACTGTGGTAGGCGGGGATTTCGTGTCTATCTTGGCTACAATACTGCGTTCACTGTGCTCTTCGTAGCAGCTTATCCGCGTTTCTATTTTTTTTATTCATTATTAAACCTACTCCTGCATTACCCCAATGTGATTTTGTATTTATAGCCCTGTATTCACATAACCAGAAGCCCTGTTTGTCTTGCCACCGAACTTCACTAATTCCCACTATATCTAACTTTAACCTATCCATTTCCCTTTTTAAATTTTCTAACCTATCTGCCCGATTAAAGGATCCGACATTCCACGCTCCGATCTGTAGAACGCCAGTTAAGTTTCTCCTGATAAAGTCGTCCTCCTGAGTAGTCCCCGCCCGGAGATCCGAATGGGGGACTATTTTACCTCCGGAATATTTTATCCAAGAGGACGCCTTCATCATTTAACCATACAGTAGATCTGCATGCCCTCGGGAAAAGTTACGGCTGTAGTTTCCCCTTGCTTTTAGCCGTTGCAGTACCAGCGCAGCAATGCTGTTTTGCTTGATATTACAAGGCCAGTTCAGTCATTCTTCCAGGCTGCTGTCCTTGCAACTACTGAAAAGGGCCTTCCGTACACCCCACGTGAACTTCTGAGGTGTAGCCTTTTTTCGCATCTGTTGGCTCCTTGCTGTTTGAAGTGTCGCCGATCCCGAGCGTGAGGTCGTACTGCGCCAGGCTTTAGCACTGTTCTAGAGAAAGATTGCAGGCACCTTTGAGCCAAATTTCAAATTTATGTGTCGCAATGGGAGACAATTACGAAGTTTCGAAAAAGTGATCCTTTGTGTTGCGCGGTGTAGATGTAGCAGTAACTCTTTAGATCAACGTGCTCTTTTGGTGTTAGAGTCATACCATACCTGTTATCTTCCAAGCTGTTGTATTTTAACTCCGCATGTAACTATGAAATAGCTACAAAAAATATTTGTCTCAGAGATTCTGCAGGATGCTATGTTATTATGCTTTTACTTCATCTATTTTCCACTTCTGTATGGCATTAAAGGCAGTACGGGAGTTCCACAGGTTTTTCAGACCTACTTCTACTCTTCTTGTTTGCGGTCTTCGTGATCCTCTTGAGCATCCACTGCGCTTACGATAATCTGTCCATTTCTATTGTTAATACTTCCGTGAACTATATAAAAGCTGTGATCTATACATACATTCATGAGCCGAAACATTATGACCACAGTCCACCGCGAGATTGAATGGTACCTGGTGACGTTGCGGATGCGTAACACCGTAAGGAAATAATATTCTATAACACGGTAAGGAAAGACTATTCTAGCGACGATAAGCGTCAAAAATGGGGAAATCCACAGATATAAAGACTCTGGCAAAGTTGTGAGCGAGCATCTCGAAAACGGTGAAGCTGGTCGGCTGGTAGCGTGATACTATTGTGAGCATCTGTGGAAAGTGGTTAAGGCAGAGTGAAATCACGGGCAGGCGATAAGGTGTCGGACATCGGCGCCTTATCACGGAACATTGAGGTCGGTGGCTTGCCCTCTCTGTAAAGCAGGTTAGGCGGTGATCTGAGGCGTTACGTGACGACAGATTACCATGCTGCTGCAGGCATGAAAATGGGATCCCGCACAACGTGAACCCCTACATGTTTTCATATTGCCCCAGTGACATCAATTACGATTGCAGTGGGCAATGGACCGTGGATCGAGAAAACATTTCACCTCGTAGGATGAATTCCCGTTTCTTGTTGCACCATGTCGATGGCCGTGTCCGGATATTCCGTTACACAGGCGAATGGCTACTCAAGAAACGCACCGTATCAGTCGCAGGCCCATGGGGATAATATTATACTATGGGAGACATTTATCTGTGCTTCACTGAGACTGTTATAGTAATCTAAAGTACCATGACGGATGCGAACTATGTAAACATACTGCGGACCACCTGCACTCCTTCATGCTTGACGTCTTTCCCAGTGGATCTGGTATCTTTCAGCAGGGTGGCTGCCTGCATCACAAGAGCAGAATCGTGCTGCAGTGGTTTGATGAGCGTGCCAGTAAATTCGCGTTGACCCCTGATCTGCACCTTGATGAAACACTCCTCGGACGCTACTGGGCGCCAGCTCGCGCCCATAACCACCTACCCGTAATTTACGGGAAATGCATGACCTCTGCGTAGACTTCTGGTCCACATACCCTCCAGAAACCTACCGAGGACTTGTCGAATCCGCACCACACCGAATCGCTCCTGTATTTCGTTCCAACTGTGGACCAACGCCCTATCAAGCAGATGGTCATAATGTTTTCGCTCATCGGTGTATGAGTGAGTATATTTCTATGGGGAGTTTCTGTGCCATTTTCTATGTATGTCCTTATACTTTTTTTTAATAACTTATCAGATGTACCATTTAGGTAATACAATATCTGCAGCATGGTAACTTATGTTAACCGAATGCCTACAAGCACACCAGACAAAAATTATTCACCCCCTGGAGACCTCACGCTAATACCATGGAAGACTGCATCTAACCTGTGTAATGGCTTCAGTTCAGTCAATACGATAGCTCACAAGTTTCTTTAGGTACACTGTTGATTATTAGATTCTGTAGAGCTATCAGATTGTGGAGATGTTGGTGGCTACATTCCACCTGCTGTTCCAACCAGTTTTTTAATTTGTACTCAAGTGCTCAAGTGGTAGGGGGGGGGGGGAGACTGTATACATCACTTCAAGCATTACAATCGCAATGGGAAAGGGAACCAAAAAGTGATAGTGATTTTAAAAAAATATTTTTTTTTGTGGAATTTGATTCTTTGGAATCTCGTTCATAAATTCTCCAAAGCATTTTCCTGATAAATTGGTTTTGGGACATGTGCTTTATCTAACATCGTTAATTTGTTGCTCACGCCTAGATTTTCTGTGACAGTAAGATTTCACATTCAACCTTTCCTTATCATTTGTCTTAATTTGGTTTTATTAGAATTACAGTGATCTGATGTACGCACCTTGGATAGGTAACTGTGGGAGCAATCTGTCATGCACAGGTCAAATTCAGATTCATGAGTGTGTCAGTCTGCATCTTGCATAAAATGGCGACCCTGCCAGTATGTTTTTAATTAGAATTATAGGTTCTTTTGAAACACAGTTAGAATTTTTTGGGCAACTTAGTTCTAAATCTTTGCAGATGAGAGTCCATGTCATGTTCTCTGCCCAAAAGGTGACATATCATGGCACAATTTTAGCAACTAATATGTGAGAGGAGAATCTTATTTGCTTAAACTTAGTCCTCCAGCAGCTGTACTTGGTGCTATAAAGCCAGTATTTAGAGATTTTGCAAGTCATGAGCTGCTGAAGAAGTGTTCACATAGAGGAAAACAAAATCGAAATAAGTGTTTCAACAGCTTGATTTGGAATCATATACCAAAAACTGTATTTGTTGGTATGCAGACGTTAAAAATAAGAGTCTACTGTTCTCACATACAACTGTGTAAATATTGCCAAGTGTTGGGTTCTACAAAAATTAGGGATTATTTCTGGGGAGAATGTGGTTGAAATATCTGTTATTGAAATATCTGTTACAGTAATGACAAAAATGCCAAACAGTTAGCGAGATGTTGCAAAACAAAGCCAGAGACACACTAGAGGCAGAAGAAGACAGAACATATGCATCACATTGTTTTTAATAATCTGTACGTGTTCATATTAAACCCATTTTCTTTAAAAGAGATTTCCCAGATGTTACACGTTTTACTAGAAAAAACCCTTTTTCTAAAGACCTATGCAAGGTAATTCAGTGTAATTTAGTGTGCACAATCTTCAACTATAGAAACCTAAAGTAGCGTGAAATTTTTTAATAAAATTATAAGTGAAAAAAATGAGTCAAAATGTTGAATTATTTCGTTTTCCACACTTTTTTGAAAAAAAGCGACTTAAAGATCATATTTTAGGTTCAGTGTAATGCACAGTAGCTACTTAATGTCTGGTAGAAATTTCATTGCTGTACATTCAATAGCCTTCTCACACATGGCACAAAGATTTGGTGTAAAATTAACATGGAGATGCCTGAGTATTTGTCAAACCATGAACGTCCAGGAACAGCTAAGAGAGTCCAGGAACGAACGTGTGCAGCCCTGTGAATACAGCAGTTGTCATCTTCGAAGGCGAGAGTGTACAGAGCATAATCATCATGAAGATATAAAAGCAAGCGTAACGTTTTCTCATTCATAATGTTGAAATAAACATCTTGCATCATGTTATTGGTAACATGAATGAGTAGGGTCGAGCTACGTTATGAAAAACTCGCTCATAGCATTGCAGAATTAGGTGCAGCCTGAACTACACCTCCACACTCTGCGGGTTGAACGTCTCATGGAGCTACCAGTACACACGACGCCTTACATCAATTGAAAAGAGTGAAAACCATCACACGATGGACATGCTACACGCCTCCAGTCAGTTACTGCCCCGTTTCTGTGTTCTTTGGACCACTGGAGGCGTGCAGCATTATGCACCGCTGTGGGCAATGGCATTTTGCAATCTTCCTACTCTAAACGTTCATTGCATGAAATTCCTTTGGCAGCTCATGACAGCTCCTTTCCATCGTGCTGACCCATCTTACTGCTCTGGTTACATACAAGCGACTGATACACACGCGAGTGCGCGCGCGCGGTCACACACACACACACACACACACACACACACACACACACACACACACACACAAACACACCTCTTCCCAGGGGTGAGGGTGTCATGGGCGTCTGGTGCAGGTTGTACACCGTCTAACGCTCCAAAGCGACGGTGTGTTGTTTTAAAATAGTGGCTAATACTTTGTCTGGTGAACTAAACGAACCTGTGCTACATCGCGATAAAAAAGTGTTCTTCGATCAAGTGTCGCTGTTAGTGAAATGCTTGAATAAAACTGTTTTGGGGATCTATGGCTTCTTTTTTATGTAATGGAAATGTTGCTGCAGGGATTCAGTATGCAAAATAACAGAACCGTTAATTTAGCATTTTATTTTGGAGTAATAAAGGTAAATATACTCTAACAAACAAAAATGACGCACCACGAAGGAATTAGGGAATGAAATGGAAATCGGTAGATGTGATGTACATGTATGGACATACACTACCCTCCATAAGTTTGGAAACACCTAGCAATTATAGACAATGAAAATGAAATACGGTATAAAAATGCATTTTGTTGTTCTCCAAATGTTTATTAAGCTCAAATAATACACAGGAAGATGCAACAATTAAATTTTCGATTCCTCAAAATAGTCACCCTTTGCTTTCATCACTGCCTTGCACATTCTCAGCATGCGCTGTGTGTTTTGCCAAGGTTTCAGTTGGAATTAATCTCCATTCTTGCTGCAGGACCTCCCACAATTGTGACCCACTCAAGATTTCCCGTTTTCGGATCCTCCTGTCCATTTCATCCCATAGCAGCTCGATTGGGCTACAATCAGGGGATTGGGGGCGGCCATTTCATGTTTTTCAATATTTTACGAACCTCTAAAGAGTTCACATAGTTCTGACACAAGCAAGACGTATGTTTCGAGTCATTGTCTTGCTGCAAGACAAAACCTTTCCCAAACAGACGCAAACCAGATGTCATAGCATGTCGCTGGAGACTGGCGTGATAATCCGTTTGGTTCAGTTTTCCATCTATTTTCACCAAATCTCCGACTTTATTCCCTCCAAATGATCCCCATACCATCAGAGAACCTCCTCCATACTTTACAGTTGGAATTACGCACTGAGGATTCAAGCGTTCATGGGGTAAACGGCGTACAACTTGACGGCGTTTACTTCCAATTATTTCGAATTTGGATTCATCGGTGAATGAGACTCTTTCCCAATCCCCATCTGTCCAATGTTGGTGTGTCTTAGCCAAATGAAGCCTTTCCGTCTTGTTAACAAGGCGCAACAGTGGTTTCCTTGTTGCTATATAACCTCGGAGGTTGTTGTCTGCCAGGCGTCGTCTCACTGTTGACTCACTCACCGGTGTATCCCTCGTTGCGTTTAGTTCAGCAGTCAGTTCACGGACAGTTTTTAATCTGTTGCGTTTACTGGTCACTATCAAACACTTTTCCTGGCGTTCTGATATTTTCCTGGGTGCTCCTGAGCGAGGACGATCTCCATAGGAGCCTGTTTCTCGATGCTGGTGTATGGTTTTGACAACCCCGCTGATGGAAATAATCAGTTCCTTCGTTATTTGTCGGGCACTATTGCCTTCTTGGTGCAAAGTGATTATCATTATCCGTGATTACTTTCGCGCAACGCAACTACAAGTGAACAGAAATGTAAACATCGTACCTCTACATAGCCATGCGGTCCCGTCGCCCCACATGGCGTGTTTAGTAGATCTGCTTGGACAGGTAACGTCGGTTTACATAAAACGGAGCAATACTTGTATGTTCCAGTATGTATGTATATGTACAATAATTAAGTGCACAATACCGTACGTGTCATTATTAACCATTATTTGAGCTTGCTATTCCGTATTCTAACCAATAACTCACATAGATCACTTCCATTTTGTTCCATTGTAATACGCAGCATAGTGTTTCCAAACTTATGGAGGGCAGTGTACAAATTATTACAATTTCAGAAAAATCAGATGATTTATTCAAGAGAAAGAGCTTCACAAATTGAGCAAGTTAGTAACGCGTTGTTCCACCTCCTAGTCCTTACACAAGTTGTTATTCGGTTTGGTACTGAATGCCAGAATTGTTGGATGTCCTACTGAGGTATATCGTTCCAAATTCCGTCCAGCTGATGCGTTAGATGTCAAATTTCTGAGTTGGATGGAGGGCCATACCATAATGCTCCAAATGTTCTCATTTAGGGAGAGATCCGGCAACCTTGATGGTCAAGGGAGGGTTTCGTAAACACGAAGGCAAGCAGTAAAAACTCTCACTGTCTCCTCGCGGGCACTGTCTTCCCGAAATATTCGAGGATGGCTCGCCATTACAGCGCCATCTATCACTAAGCGAAAAAAGTTATCCAACTAAAACATTCATATTTTTTTACGTACTACACGAATATGTAATAAAGAATGGGGGTTCCTATTTTAAAAAACGCAGTTGATATCCCTTTGACCTATGGCAGCGCCATCTAGCGGGCCAACCATAGCGCCATCTGGTTTCCCCCTTCAAGCTATACGAGTTTCATTCTTTGTAATTTTTTCGTTTGACGCTTATTTCGTGAGATATTTGGCCCGGTCACGATCAATGGACCACTCTGTATAAAGGGGAAAGGTTGCTAACAAAAGTCTCTAAAATTTTTCTCTATGAGCATCAACAAGGCGCTGGGCCAGTCACTTTGTGTGGGAGGGGGACTTCCAATCTGGAGGAGGATTCTACAACAAACGTCTCCGGAAAAAGTGTGTCGCGTTGAAGGTGAAAGGGCTGTCACCATCCGCTGATTTCGTGACTGAAACTTGATTTTTTTTTTTCAAGGTGATTATTTAAACTTTATGACTACCCTTCTTTGATGGCATCCAAATATGTGAGAATTATACAGGGTGTCTCCCCTAAGAGTCGTCAAGTGCGTTTTCTCTGGTGGTTCGGCAGATTTCTGCACTTTCTTTTCTGCAGTGTGTAGCTGGAGTTAGCCAAACAAATACTGCTCATCACATCTTACATGCGACGCGCATTGTCTACGGAATGCTCGGGTGCTTCCTGCTGCGAACAAATTGATTTTTAAATCTGAATTTTACGTGATGTTTCAATAGAGCGGTCCCAAATTAGTCTAGTTCGATATTCGTTTTATCGATGTGTAATAATAGGGACAGTAAAACACGAAGAATAACCAGCACAGCAGTGACAACACCGCCCTGGCCCGTGCTTACAACAACCGACATGCAGCAGCGTGCTGTACGGTCGCTGCTGGAGTAGTGGTTATTCTTAGTGTTTTACTATTCCATTTAAGTCATATCGACAAGACGAATATCTTACTAGACTGATTTGGGGTAGCCGCGCGGTTAGATGCGCCATTTCACAGGTTGCGCAGCCCCTAACGCCGGAGGTTTGAGTCCTCCCTGGGGCATGGATATGTGTGTTGTTATTGGCATAAGTTAGTTTAAGTAGTGTGTAAGTCTAGGGACCGATGACCTCGGCAGCTTGGTCCCTTAGAAATTCACACACATTTGAACATTTATTATTATTCTTTCCTTTCTCAGACGTTATGTCTGGTAAAAAATGGAAAGTGACGCGGACCTTGATCAAGCGTGACTTCCTTTTAACTGTACGGTATATGTTACATCGCATTTAGGAACTTTCGGGTAATTGAACATGTGTCAATAATTACAGATTTCTGTAGTTGTATATATAAGTTTGGATGTAGCTGTATTGCGTTTATGTACTGGTGGATATTGTGTGGTATGACTCCTTTAGTTGATAGTATAATTGGTATAATGTCAACTTTATCCTGATGGCACATGTCCTTGACTTCCTCAGCCAGTTGGATGTACTTTTCAATTTCTTCTCCTGTTTTCTTCTGTATTTTTGTTGTATTGGATATGGATATTTCGATTAGTTATGTTAATTTCTTCTTTTTATTGGTGAGTATGATGTCAGGTTTGTTATGTGGTGTTGTTTTATCTGTTATAATGGTTCTGTTCCAGTATAATTTGTATTCATCATTCTCCAGTACATTTTGTGGTGCATACTTGTATGTGGGAACGTGTTGCTTTATTAGTTTATGTTGTATGGCAAGTTGCTGATGTGTTATTTTTGCTACATTGTCATTTCTTCTGGTGTATTCTGTATTTGCTAGTATTGTACATCCGCTTGTGATGTGATCTACTGTTTCTATTTGTTGTTTGCAAAGTCTGCATTTATCTGTTGTGGTATTGGGATCTTTAATAATATGCTTGCTGTAATATCTGGTGTTTATTGTTTGATCATGTATTACAATCATGAATCCTTCCGTCTCACTGTATATATTGCCTTTTCTTAGCTATGTGTTGGATGCGTCTTGATCGATGTGTGGCTGTGTTAGATGATACGGGTGCTTGCCATGTAATGTTTTCTTTTTCCAATTTACTTTCTTTGTATCTGTTGATGTTATGTGATCTAAGGGGTTGTAGAAGTGATTATGAAATTGCAGTGGTGTAGCCGATGTATTTATATGAGTGATTGCTTTGTGTATTTTGCTAGTTTCTGCTCGTTCTATAAAGAATTTTCTTAAATTGTCTACCTGTCCGTAATGTGGGTTTTTTATGTCGATAAATCCCCTTCCTCCTTCCTTTCTGCTTAATGTGAATCTTTCAGTTGCTGAATGTATGTGGTGTATTCTATATTTGTGGCATTGTGATCGTGTAGGTGTATTGAGTGCTTCTAGTTCTGTGTTACTCGATTTCACTACTCCAAATTAATAGGTCAATATTGGTATAGCGTAAGTATTTATAGCTTTTGTCTTGTTTCTTGCTGTCAATTCTGTTTTCAGTATTGTTGTTAGTCTTTGTCTATATTTTTCTTTTAGTTCTTCTGTAATATTTGTATTATCTATTCCTATATTTTGCCTGTAGCCTAGATATTTATAGGCATCTGTTTTTTCCATCGCTGCTATGCAGTCGCTGTGGTTATCCAATAAGTAATCTTCTTGTTTAGTGTGTTTTCCCTTGACTATGCTATTTTTCTTAGATTTGTCTGTTCCGAAAGCCATATTTATATCATTGCTGAATACTTCTGTTATCTTTAGTAATTGATTGAGTTGTTGATTTGTTGCTGCCAGTAGTTTTAGATCATCCATGTATAGCAAATGTGTGATTTTGTGTTGGTATGTTCCATTAATATTGTATCCATAATTTGTATTATTTAGCATGTTGGACAGTGGGTTCAGAGCAAGGCAGAACCAGAAAGGACTTAATGAGTCTCCTTGGTATATTCCACGCTTAATCTGTATTGGCTGTGATGTGGTATTATTTGAATTTGGTTGGATATTAAGTGTGGTTTTCCAATTTTTCATTACTGTGTTCAGGAACTGTATCGATTTAGGATCTACTTTGTATATTTCCGATATCTGCAGTAACCATGAGTGGGGTACACTATCAAAAGCTTTTTGGTAATCAATGTATGAGTAGTGTAGCGACCTTTGTTTAGTTTTAGCTTGATATGTCACCTCTGCATCTATTATCAGTTGCTCTTTACATCCTCGTGCTCCTTTGCAGCAGGCTTTTTGTTCTTCATTTATAATTTTGTTCTGTGTTGTATGTGTCATTAATTTCTGTGTAATGACTGAAGTTAATATTTTGTATATTGTTGGTAGGCATGTTATGGGGCGATATTTTGCTGAGTTTGCTGTGTATGCTTGATCTTTAGGTTTCAGATAAGTTATTCTTTGTGTATTATTATTATTATTATTATTTGGGGCAGGTCTATCGAAAGGGCACGTCAAATTCCGTTTTAAATATAATTTTGCTCGTAACAGAAAACAAACGGGCACTTTCCGTCGACACTTGGCGTCGCAAGAAGGACATGATGAGCAGTATTTGTTTAGGATGACTACAGCTACGCCGTATAGAAAAGAAATTACAAATGTCTGCCGAACCACCAGAAAATGCGCCTGACGACTGTTAGGAGAGACAACTCGTATATGTTAAGCACCTCCTCATATAAGACGTGTTATTGAGAAGTTCATGAATCAGAAAGCACTACAAACAAAAGGATTCCTAGTTTAACACGAAACCGTAACAACGAACGGGTCGTGAAACAGACGGAGTTGTCTCGCACGCGGCGTCAGAAGGCGAGGCCGCTCGCGAGGTGTTACCCTGCAGCACCTTGAACACGCCTTTCGGCGGCGGTGACGTAAAGTTCCAAACAAAATGGGACTCGGAAGTGACGCAGCGATAATCTTGTTTGACAAATAAAGGGATTCGGGCGAGAGAGCTGAAGACCTGCGGGGCGGAGCGCAAACACGTGCTGCCGCAGCTGGCGGTGCGGTCGAGTAGGTAGGGGGCCTGTGGAGCACCAGAGGTCGGACAACCTGTCTCGTCTCGGATCCCGATGAGCGCGTGCTGGAGCAGGACTTGAACCTAAACCTTTAGCTGTCAGAAGGGATGTCCTACTACCCGTTAATACACAAGGATCAATGCCAAAATTTAGTCTGCTACTACGAGGGCCTTTCAGTAAGTAATGCAACACATTCTTTTCTGAACGCAGGTTGGTTTTATTAAGGATTCCAGTTCACCTTATTATTCCCCACTCTTTTGGCTACAAAACCCCATTTTTCAACATAATCTCCGTTCAATGCGACGGCCTTATTCCACCTTACTGCGAGGGCCTGTATGCCCGCATGGTACCACTCTACCGGTCGACGTCATTGATGCAACATCTTGTTGCATCAATAACTTCCACATTATCGACGTACTGCGGAGTTCATCCTTCATTGGGCCAAACGGATGGAAGCCGGAGGGGGCAAAAACCGGGCTGTAGGGTGGATGAGGAAGAAGAGCCCAATGAAGTTTTGTGAGCTCCTCTCGGTTGCGCAGACTTTTGTGAAGCCTTGGTTGTCATGGAGGAGGAAAGCTTATTAGCATTTTTGTGGCGACGAAAACGCTGAAGTTGTTTCTTCATTTTCCTGAGCACTTCAGAGTTGATCATTGCAACATGAGGGAGAAAATAAAACAGAATAACCCTTTCAGAGTCCCAGAAGATCGTCACCATGATTTTATCAGCTGAGTTTGCCGCTTTGAACCTTTTCTTCGGAGGAGAGGTCGTGTGGCGCCACTCGATGGATTGAAGTTCTGTACCCATTCGAAGTGATGAACCCATATTTCATCACTTGTGACGATGTTCGGCAAAAAATTGTCACTGTGTCTTCTGTCAGGTGGAGAGGAACTTGGCGGACACACACCTTTAAGTACCCCAACTGGTGGACTAGGGTGTCAGCACTACCAACAGAAGACGTCCAGTTATACAGCGAGGTGTTTGATTGTGATTCGTCGTTCACCTCGAATGAGAGTGTCCACACGTACCACCGTTGCAGGAGCCACAATGGTGTGCGGCCGGCCGCACTCGGGAGATCGGACAGATTTGCGGGACCTTGTTCCGATGATGCCAAACGCCTCGCTCAGCGCCTCACCATGCTTTTGTTCATTGTCAGGTCTCCACAGACATTCTACAAGTGCCTATGAATAACTACGATGCTCAGGTTTTCACTAAAAGAAACTCAGTTACAGCTCTCTGCTTAGAACGCACCTCTGTTAAAGACACCATTTTGAAGGCTACTTATAAGCCCCCCATCTATCGAAATTTCATGAAACTGTAGGGGCTGAAGCTGGAATATTCCAAGATGTCCCACAACATATTCTGCATTTTTCAACAGAAATTGGCCAAGAAAAAAATGTGTTGCATTACTTATTGAACGCCCCTCGTACTTCCGTCACTTTTTAAGATTGCACAGTAATACTCCCACGATGATACCACGTCCTTCAGAAACACTGGCGTCGTCAGACTACATTTACATATGTAATTCGTAAGCCACAGTACGGTGTGTGACACAGTGAATACATTGTTTCTCTCCCCCCTCCTTTTATTTGTTATTAAAATCACGGATGATACACACCATGTACACATCCTTCAGCGTAAAGCACAAATTTTCCTAGTTTCATTGTAGTGCTCAAACAGGTGATATTGTTGTTACTCTTGTTGTGGTCTTCATTTCGAAGACTAGTTTGATGCTGCTATGCACGCTGGCCTATCCTGTGCAAGACTCTCCATATCTGCGTAACTGCTGCAACCTACGTCACTTCGAACCTGCTTACTGTACTCAATCCCTAGTCTTCCCCTACAATTTTTGTTCCTCACATTAACTTCCATTACCTAACTGACGATCTCTTGATGTCTTGGGATTTGTCCTCTCAACCAATAAGCCAACATGTCTTATGAGACTGTGTCTGTGATGAGTATGTTTGTGCTGTTGAATATGAAGCGAAGGAAAAGGGCTAAAACGGCCACCGACGCATAGCCTGCACCTCTCTCATAGTACTAAGGCGCCGCCAAGCTTAGCGACGAATCACTGTCAACGTTTTCATATGCCCTCTAACGATGACAACCTGCGGAGAGCTTTGGAGTTTAAGTTAAGGATTAAGCGCAAATTTTGGCAATTAGAAACTTTATATTGGGTTGTTTCACAAGCTCGTAGCGTTTTTCTATAAGTTTAACAAACACAACCGGATACATATAACAGACTTTTTACTCATTAATAATATATTCTTCACCACTATTTACAAAAGTCTGCCAAAATTGGGGTAACTTTTCGAGTTTGCGACTGTAGAAATCACGTGATTTTGAGGCGAAAAACTCGTCGAGTCATGCCCGAAGCGCATTTTCATACGAAAAGGAAGTTCCTTGAAGGTAGTTCAATAGAGAGTGGAAAAGTTGAAAATCCGCGAGCCTAATATCAGGTGGATAAGGTGGGTGCGGAATGACTTCCATCCCAATTCCTATATAGTGGTTTTCCGTCAGTCTACCAGAATGCGAGCAGGCGTTATGATGAAGTAGCATCACTTTACGCAGTCTTTCTGGTCGTTGTTCTTGAATCTCGTCTGGAAGACAAAAATGGTTCAAATGGCTCTAAGCACTATGGGACTTAACCTCTGAGGTCATCAGTCCCTTAGATTTAGAACTACTTAAACCTAACTAACCTAAGGACATCATACACATCCATGCCCGAGGCAGGATTCGAACTTGCGACCGTAGCAGCAGCGCAGTTCCGGACTGAAGCGCGTAGAACCGCTCGCTCACAGCGGCCGGCTCTGGAAAACATCTCAGTTGTTGACAGTAAACGCCAGCAGAGATTGTTACACTTCGGGGAAGCAATTCGTAATGCACCACAGCGTCTCTGTTCCACCAGATACATAACATTATCTTTTGCGATTTTGGCTTGAGCATGCGGTACCTGTACACCCGATTTTTGAGCCTTCCACACTGCATGCAAATGTCGTACGATGGTGGAATGATCACAGTTCATTACATGTGCCAGTTCTCTAGTATAATGACGTGGATCATTGTGGATTAATGCACTTAAATGATCTTCATCAAACCCAAAAGGTCTTCCTGAACGTGGAGAGTCACTATTGACAAAATGATCCTCCTTAAAACGCCAAAACCATTTGCTTGCCGTGCTCTGTCCAGTGGCATTATCCCCATACACGGCGCAAATGTTTCTGGCAGCCTTCGCCACTGTCACCTCTCTACTGAACTTAAATGGAAGAATATGTCAGAAATGTTCCGATTTTTCCACTTGTCTCTACATTTTCTAGAGTCCAGATCTCCACTCATTATCCCCAAATGACAATATGTAAACTCAAATAGCAACAGTGAATTACAAATAAAAAAATGACAATCGATAAATAAAGCCATAGCAACCGGTATACTAACATGCAAAACGAAAACGCTACGAACTTATGCACCACCCTAACACTACCACCTGTACTCCCCTTTCCTGCCCAGCACTGGCGAAGAGAACGTCTTCTGCCTGTAGGAATAGAGCCTGCTGCTTCTAAAATGAGGCGCGCCTCCCAGACGCACATTGGAGACATCTCCTACTGAGATGTGTTACCGGAAACTTCTAACTTGGCAGACTCGCCGTAAAGTAACGTTTTCTGTAAATATCAGGGTTGTATTGTTCACAGACTACTCATTGAGCTATATCTCTTGCCCGCCTTCCTGAATGAACCGTCTGCAGGTGGAGATTCTACAAAGTGTTTACCTGATTGGTTGGAGGATGTATCCTTCGGCCACTACGGGAAGAAAGGTTCTACCATGACAGAAATTTCTCTCTCTTCCATCTGCATGTCAACAACTATCTCAGCGTTGCAGTTTCTGGACTCTACACTGGAAGATAACATATGAGGGCTGTTCAATAAAGAATGATCATAATTTTTTATGGTCATAATTTTCGCGCTAAAATTGAATCTTATGATATACTGTTAGCTTAATGTGCAACAAACACGCCGTAGTAGTTTCATTGTTGGGACTCCTGGCTCCCGCCTGTGAGAGGCAGGCAAGGCAGGTATGTTCAGTGTCTGTCGCCTAGTGCTGCAATGGAGGTAAAACGCGAGGAACAATATGCCGCTTTCTTCTTTCGTCTCAACAAATCTTCAGCTGAGGCCTATACAATGTTACAGGGGGCTTATGGATAGTCTGTTCTTTCCTACAGTACAGCTCGAAGGTGGTTTAAAATGTTTAAAGAGGGGAGACAATCAATTTCGAAGGTTGGTAGACCCGGTGCTCCAGTTACTGCTCTTACGAAAGAAAACATCAACACTGCTGCTATCATTGTGAGAGAGGATCGACGAATTACCCTAAGATCACTTTCTGAAATACTGAACATTTCACTGGGTGCCACCCAAACGTTGGTGACAGAAAAATTACAAATAACACCTGTTTGTGCGCGATGGGTTCCAAGACCGTTCATTCCCGAGAAAAAGGACATTCGCGTGCAGGTATGCATGCAGTTAAAGTTGATGTTAGTGGAAGTTTCTTTCAAATGTAATCACTGCTGATGAAAGTTTGCTACATCATTTTGATTCTGAGAACAAACAGAAAAGCTGGTTGCTTCTGCTGGGAAATTTATGGTCATCTCATTCTTTGATATTGATGGAATGGTTTATCAGCATGTTGTACCTGCAGACACATCGGTAACTGGACAATACTACAGGGATGTCCTGAAAACGTTGGAAGTCCATATCAGGCGCAAAAGATCACAATTCCGTGAAGCAGGCTGGATGCTGCACCACGATAATGTGCGGCCGCATATTGCCAATGTTGTTGCTGGATATCTTGCAAAAATCAACGTGAAGTGCATCCCTCACCCTCCCTATAGTCCGGATTTAGCCCCATGTGACTTTTTTCTATTCCTTAACATGAAGAAAGGCCTTCGTGGGAGGTATTATCAATCATCAGAAGCAGTGGTGAAGGTGCGGAGGCGATTTTGAAGGACCTCTCAAAAAATAGTTTGCAGCATGTATTTGAAGACTGGCAGAAACGCTAGGACAAGTGCATCGCATTCATGGAAGACTACTTTGAGAAGGACCATCAAAATTATGAGGATGAGTAAAGGTATGTTGTCAAAAAAAATTATGATCAATCTTTATTGATTGGTACAATGTATAGTACAGCCGGTCATTTTACACAGGCGTGTAAATGGCAGTAACAATATGGTTGGTGACAGAAAAATTACAAATAACACCTGTTTGTGAGCGATGGGTTCCAAGACTGTTCATTCCCGAAAAAAAGGACATTCGCGTGCAGGTCTGCGTGCAGTTAAAGTTGATGTTAGTGGAAGATTCAGAGTTTCTTTCAACTGCTGACAAGAAGCGCACAAGTCTTTACGGGGAGTCGATTAAAGATGTGGCTGGGTTGTACATGCGGATATCTGAGATCATCTGCACTTAATAACGTAATTAATATGCCATTTTACTCCCTTGCTAGTTACATTAAGTGTAATTCCACTCGTAAGAAATGTTCCCTTCTTTCTCAACTTGATTATATTTCTTTTTATATTGCAGTGCAGACATAATATCTCCTGAATTTCTTTTGATATTTGCGTTTTACATGTAACTCTTCTTTACCGAAAGGGATAACGCAATGATAAACACACTGGACGTGCACTCTGGATGAACAGCATTCACATCGCCGCCCGCCCATCAAAATTTTGTTTCTCCATGGTTTCGCTAAATTTATTAAATACTGGAATGGTTCCTTTGTTAAGGACACGTTACGTTTATTTCGTCATCGTTTCCCAATCTGAGTTTGTGCTCCGTCTCCTAGGACACATGTAATTGTTCTAGACGCCTTATCCGAAAATTAAGTTGACTAATTAATTACAAAACCCTGGGGATGACGTCTTATTATTAGATCTGATTCCAAAGAGACCCGAAATTTTCAGTTCAACGTAGAGGATGAAATCAATGAACATAAGACCGTTATAGTATCGATGACTATAGGGATGTAGAGAAAGGTAGGACGATATCTCTGCTTAGCAAGAGCGCCAAGAAACAGATTTCATATTATCTGAGTTGTGAAAATGAAATACTCATGACCGAGACTGAAAATATTGTGTATAAATGGACAAAGTTCAAGAATGTTCTGTAACACGTTTTAGACAGCTTTGTGGTGAGCAAAGATGTCAAGAATGCGAAAGACCCCCCGTGGTTCGACAGGCGAATTAGAATGCTGCTCTCAAAACCTGACCGAAACCTTGTAAACAAACAAAACTTGTAGGAAGCCAAAATCAGCGTAAGGAGAAATGTGCGTGAAGCGTTCAGTGAATTCGACAGTGGAATTCTGTCTACCGATATTTCAGAAAGCCTTAAGAATTTATGTTAAAGCAATACGCAGATAAAGCCATCTCTACAGACCCTCAGTGATCATAATGGTATCAAAGCGGAGGATGACGAAGGGTAGGCTGAAACATCAACTTCCTTTTTCCAAAATTGTTTCACTTGGGAAGTGCGTACTGTATTTCCATATTTCTGTCGTCACACGTTAGTCAAAATTAAAGATATTGTAATAAGTGACTGCGGAATAGAAAATCAATAAAAATCGCCCAACAGAGGAAAGGCGAGTAGAACTGATGGGATACCTGTACTATTCTGCACAGTGATTCTGTATAGAACTTGCTCCACACAGCAATCTACAATAGCATGCTGTAGGAGCGAAGCGTACCTTGTGATTGGAAAAATGCGCAGGCCTTTTCCATTTTCAAGAAGGGACGTCGAACAGACGCACACAACTATGAGCCTATATCGCTGACGAGTCTTTGTAGTGTTTCAGAACTTTGTGCGCGCGTGTTGTGACTTTTTTGGAGACCGAAATCTCCTCTACAGGAATCAGCAAGATTTCCGCTAACGACGGTTGTGTGAAACCCAACTCGCTCTGTCCGGCCACGAGACCTGGAAAGCATTAGGTCCCGGGCACATGTTTAATAGGTCTTGTGCTTAGATTCATACTGTATTCCTTGACTTCTGGAAACAGTTCGCTGGACTTCCGCAGGCACCTACTGACCACAATACGAGTGGAAGGAGTATCATAAATGCTTTGTCATTGGAGTCAAGAGATTATAGTAAACAGAACACAGTGTGTCATTCTGAACTAAGAGAAATCTTCAGACATAAAAGTAACTGTGGTTATTCCGCAAGGTAATGTTACAGGAACATTACTGTTCACAATATACAGGCTGTTTCAAAAAGAATCATCCGATTTAAAAAGCTAACTATATGTTATTTGAGATACGTGCGTGAACAACGTTCTGTTGGAAGGAGTAAACTCTCGAGTTTTACATGGTTCCCGCTAGGTAGCTGCAGTGTGTGCCCACTTCAGTTTTAGTAAATTGTTGTTGTTGTGGTCTTCAGTCCTGAGACTGGTTTGATGCAGCTCTCCATGCTACTCTATCCTGTGCAAGCTTTTTCATCTCCCAGTACCTACTGCAACCTACATCCTTCTGAATCTGCTTAGTGTATTCAGCTCTTGGTCTCCCTCTACGATTTTTACCCTCCACGCTGCCCTCCAATACTAAATTGGTGATCCCTTGATGCCTCAGAACATGTCCTACCAACCGATCCCTTCTTCTGGACAAGTTGTGCCACAAACTTCTCTTCTCCCCAATCCCATTCAGTACTTCCTCATTAGTTATGTGATATACCCATCTAATCTTCAGCATTCTTCTGTAGCACCACATTTCGAAAGCTTCTATTCTCTTCTTGTCCAAACTATTTATCGTCCATGTTTCACTTCCATACATGGCTACACTCCATACAAATACTTTCAGAAATGACTTCCTGACACTTAAATCTATACTCGATGTTAACAAATTTCTCTTCTTCAGAAACGCTTTCCTTGCCATTGCCAGTCTACATTTTATATTCTCTCTACTTCGACCATCATCAGTTATTTTGCTCCCCAAATAGCAAAACTCCTTTACTACTTTAAGTGTCTCATTTCCTAATCTAATTCCCTCAGCATCACCCGACTTAATTAGACTACATTCCATTATCCTTGTTTTGCTTTTGTTGATGTTCACCTTATATCCTCCTTTCAAGACACTGTCCATTCCATTCAACTGCTCTTCCAAGTCCTTTGCTGTCTCTGACAGAATTACAATGTCATCGGCGAACCTCAAAGATTTAATTTCTTCTCCATGAATTTTAATACCTACTCCGAATTTTTCTTTTGTTTCCTTTACTGCTTGCTCAATATACAGATTGAACAACGTCGGGGAGAGGCTACAACCTTGTCTTACTCCCTTCCCAACCACTGCCTCCCTTTCATGTCCCTCGACTCTTATAAATATGGTGTCGAAACACAGAAAGCGTATTGTGTTCTGCGTTTTGCGGGTCAGTAATAACTGTACAGCGTGACTTTCGTACTAGGTATGGTATGGATCCTCCTACAGCACAGAGCATTAGACGATGAAGATGATGTTTGGTTTGTGGGGTGCTCAAGTGCGCTGTCATCAGAGCCCGTACAAAGTCCCACTTTTTACGCAGTCCAATTTTTACATAAACCAATCTATCCACTGTCACGAATGATGATGATGATCAAATGATGAGGACAACACAAACACCCACTCCCGGGGTAAAAAAAATCCCCAACCCGACCGGGAATTGAACCCAGGACCCTGTGATCCAGAGGCAGCAACACTAGCCACTAGACTACGATCTGCGGACATTAGACGATGGGATGAAGAATTCCGAGAAATACACACATCAAAAAAAGTTTTGCATCACCTCGGTTCCGAGAGATCCGGAAACTGTACAGAAAATTGGAATAGATATCAACATAAACATCATTTCCGCCCTTTCTATTGCTCATGTTGTACCACCGTACAGCAAGACCTTCAGAGGTGGTGGTCCAGACTGCTGTACACACCGGTACCTCTCATATCCAGCAGCACATCCTCTTGCATTGTTGCATGCCTGTATTCATCGGGGCATACTATCCACAAGTTAATCAAGGCACTGTTGGTCCAGATTGTCCCACTCCTCAACGGCGATTCGGCGTAGATCCCTCAGAGTGGTTGGTGGGTGACGTCATCCATAAACAGCGCTTTTCAATCTATCCCAGGCATGTTCGATAGGGTTCATGTCTGGAGAACATGCTGGCCACTCAAGTCAAGCGATGTCGTTATCCTGAAGGAAGTCATTCAAAAGATGTGCACGATGAGGGCGCGAATTGTCGTCCATGAAGTCGAATACCTCGCCAATACGCTGCCGATATGGTTGCACTATCGGTCGGAGGATGGCGTTCACGTATCGTACAGCCCTTACGGCGTCTTCCGTGGCCATCAGCGACGTACGTCGGCCCCACATAAAGCCACCTCAAAACAGCATGGAACCTCCACCTTGCTGCACTCGCTCGACAGTGTGACTAAGGCGTTCAGCCTGACCGGGTTGCCTCCAAACACGTCTCCGACGATTGTCTTGTTGAAGGCATAAGCGACACTCATCGGTGAAGAGAATGATGCCAGTCCTGACGGTCCATTCGGCATGTTGTTGGGCCCGTCTGTACCGCGCTGCATGGTGTCATGGTTGCAAAGATTTACCTCGCCGTGGACGTCAGGAGTGAAGTTGCGCACCATGCAGCCTATTGCGCACAGTTCGAGTCGTAACATGACGTTCTGTGGCTGCACGAAAAGCTTTATTCAACATGGTGGCGTTGCTGTCAGGGTTCCTCCGAGCCATATTCCGTAGGTAGCGACCATCCACTGCAGCAGTAGCCATTGGGCGGCGTGAGCGAGGCATGTCATCGACAGTTTCTGTCTCTCTGTATCTGCTCCATGTCCGAAAAGCATCGCTTTGGTTCATTCCGAGACGCTGGACTCTTCCCTTGTTGAGAGCCCTTCCTGGCACAAAGTAACAACGCGGACGCGATCGAACCGCGGCATTGACCGTCTAAGCGTGGTTGAACTACAGACTACACGAACCGTGTACCTCCTTCCTGGTGGAACTGATCGGCTGTCTGTCACCCGCCGTCTAATAGGCGCTGCTCATGAATGGTTTTTTACATCTTTGGGCGGGCTTAGTGACATCTCTGAACGGTCAAAGGGACTGTGTCTGTGATACAACAGCCGCAGGAGCTCTGGGAACCGGGGTGATGCAAAACCTTTTTGGTGTGTGTAGGTTGTTTGGGTAAAGGCCGGTTCCCACTAGAGCGCGGTGTGCGGCAACGGCAGCGGCAAGCGTTTTCCGCTTTGAAGCGGCGGCTCGCGGAATTGGCGTTCCCACCTGGAAGCGGCAGACGCTAGCGGTAGCCAATGACGGACAGCCACTGAGGTACGGGCTGGGACCCACCGAAACGACCGGTGTGTTTGAATAACGATATCTTACACCTACATGAAGGAAAGACGAAGTTGGATGAAGACATACCAATTTTTCATTTTCTGTACAATGTACTCTTTCACATATTTCATTATTCATGTTTTCTCATTTCAACATAAACAATGTCATGACTACCGTTCATGATTGTTCACTATCCCCTAACATATTGAAACAATGTACGATAAAAGAGATTATTCAGATAGTTAAGCAAGACAAAAATTTAAAATGTGATACGGTAGCAGGTACACGAAAACAGTAAGAACACAAAGGCTAGGTGGAAGGGATGAAAGTGGAAGCCACCTGATAGAATTTTCCACAGAGCATAATGTAATCATCGCCAGCACCTTGCTTAAGAATCACGAAAGAATAATATAAATTTGGAACAGAGTTTTCGAAACCAGATTTTAAATTGTAAGGTATTTCCTGGTGCAGACGCAAACCTGACTGAAGACTGTCAATAGCAAAAAAAGCGTTCTGAAAAAGAAAATTTGTTCACATCGAATATAAATTCTAATGGTTGGATACTATTTTACAAAGGTATTTGTGTGGAGTGCAGCCTTGTATGTAAGTGAAATGTGGACGATAAACAGTTCTGTCAAGAAGACAATGGACGCTTTCAAAACGTGGTGATCAATAAGAATGCTGATGATTAGATATGAGGATCGTGTGACTAAAGAAGAAGTACGGAATTAAATAGAGGAGGAAGAGGAAATTACGGCACAACCTTGACAACAATAGGGTTTAGTTGACAGGGCGTATTATGGGGTGTCAAAGAGTGAGGACAAAGGGATTGGGTGATAGTATTCTGATAATAATCATCTGTTGAAATGCTATTGTACTATTTTATCTATTACTGTAAGCAGTGAATTTACTCTTCCATGCACTCCTCCACAAAACATTTAAACCAAAACTGAAATCAGCTGAACACCAAATCTTTCAACCACTGTCTGACAACTACTGGATTTACTTTCAACTTTCTATAATTATCACTGGCTAGCCACACATACATACAGATATAAAGAGAACAAAAATAAACAAACATTAGTTTTCAGCATATAATTCTGCAGATTGGCAACATGTACATAAACAAACCAGACGGGAAGGGACATGAGGTGAACACACTGTAGTCACGACTTCAAATCAGAGTTTTCGGTAAAACGTTTACAGCTAGTGACAGAAGAAAAAAGAGCGAACATGAAAATGTGCTTATGTTCCATAATCTAAGTTTTAGTTCAACCTCCAGCATGTGACCAGGTGAGGCGAAACGTATATGTCCGCGAAAAACTCGATTCACTGTAAGTAATCAGTCATTCACGTAAAAAAAGATGTCAACTGTTTTATAATCTGCAAGTATCACATATCAAAACAAAACTGAATCATTCTAGATTCCACCGAAGATGCCTTAAAGTAAAAGGCGAAACGCGCGTTGAATCAGTAAAGTTCACTGGATAAAGAAAAAAAATGTTTGTCACTTACCAAAGGAAATAATCAATAGCTGTGGATATTTAGTAAATTACATTTTATGACATACCAGCAAATTAGTTTCGGTTTAACTTCTCATTCCACATGCTATTAAATGCTGTTTAAAACAATTCATCTATCCCTTCTGAAAAACTGTAGTTACTTTCATATCTCGGTAGATAAACAGATTTAGGATATTTATCATGCGACGAAATACATGACTTTTCACAAGTTATCGTTTGCAAAAAAAAAAAAAAAAAAAACACGTTTCGATTTCTTGAACCGTTTACGAAATTTGCGGTTGATACAACCACATACGACGAGCAGGACGAAGTACCGGTCGCGCCGCGAGCAACCTGTGCGCGGTCACGGCACAGCCCGTCCGCGGACATATCATTCAATATCTCGAGAACGGTGATAGCTATCGATCTGATCTCACCTTTAAAAACAATTTCGATATGTTGACTAAATTTCATACGCAATAATGTATTACCTAAAATGAACTGTACGCAAAGTCCACGCAATGCGTTTTTACCTCTGCACACTCATTCAAATTTCGTGTAAAGGTTTGCGTAAATGCGATACAGCAAGTAACCACGACGAATAACGAAAAGAAATTCGGTCCTTTATCGAGAGAAGATATCAGGCTGTAACATGACCAAGAATCAAATTTTTCTACCGAATAGTTTCCTTGGAATCGGATGATAAGTATTTCATAGCTGCCGCCGCGGCCGCGCCAGCGGTTCGGCGAAAGTTCGTGTGGCCCGGGGTTCCGTACCTGACGTCACGCTCAGCGCGTTCTGTGATTGGCGGCGCGCACCTGGAGCGCGTCACGCGGCAGCGGAAGCGGTTCGACATGGTCAAACCGCGACGCAGAGCCCGCCGCGCCTTGCCGCTGACGCCATTTCCATGGCAACCACGCCGCTGACGCGCCGTTTTGACGCGCGGCAGCCCTAGTGCGAACCGGCCTTAAGGCAAATCACTGGGTTGCCCCCGAGTGTCTGACATGCTCTGAGAACACTGTTACAGGAAGCACATATCTCGATATGCTAGAGAACTTTCTTTTCCCACAGTTGGAGACTGATTCGAACGACTTCATTTACCAACAAGATGGGGCACCGCTACACTCACATCTGGAAGTGCGGGAATTTTTAAATCAAAGGATTACTGGACGATGGGTTGTCGCACTGGACCAAATAATTCAGCCTTACATTACTGCCCACCAAGGTCACAGGACCTGACTGTATGTGATTATTTCTTGTGGGGGTTATAAAAGACTCTGTTTATGTGCCTCCGTTACCAATAACAGTGAATGAACTGAGAAATCGCATCACAGCAGCTGTGGAAGCTGTAACTCAAGACATGCTCGCTGCAGTGTGGGAACAGTTTGAATACCGCATTGACATATGCCGTGCGTCTCAAGGGGTCATATTGAACACCTATGAAAAGGTATTTAAAAAAAACTTTTTGAGTTTCCCGTTCATCAAAAAACAAAATTCATTGTATATGTTTACTAGCTGCAGAAATATAGGCGTGCCAAATCGGATGATTCTTTTGATACACCCTGTATATTAATTACCTGGTGAACAACATCGGCATATCTGTGACGCTGTTCGCGAATGATACTGTTGCACATAGAAAAGTCTCTGCGTTAGAAAATTGCGGTGAAATGTAGGAATACATGGAGAGGATCGACGCTTGATGCAGTGTTTGGCAGTTGATCCTCAGCATAAGTAAATGTAACGCATTGCACATAAATAGGCAGAAAGATCCGTTGTTGTACGATTATAAGAGTGCCGAACAACCACTGTAAGTAGTCACATCCATTAAATATCTGTTAGCACAAGTACGAAACGATTTAAAGCCGAACGGCCACATAAAACTAATCAGAGAAAAGGCAGATGCCAGACTGAGTTTCATTGGAAGAATCCTCAGGAAGTTGTAGTCCACCCATGAAGGAAGTAGCTCACAAAACCGTCATTCGACCGACACTTTAATAGTGCTCGCAGTGCATTTCGTCACAGACTTGTTTAATAATTCAGTTGGCAACGAGACGTTGTGCATCACAGTGTGATTTCTTTTTAAAATTTCAACACCATACGTTCCTAATAAGCATCAGCCAATATATCGGCTCCCCCTACGGGAAGCATCAACCAGTAGATTGGTTCCTCCCCGTATATCTCGCGAGATGACCATGAAGGTAAAATTAGACTGTTTCGTCGCAGTGTGATTTACTGTTAAAATTCCGACACCATACGTTCCTATAAGCAACGGCTCCTCCTACGGGAAGCATCAACCAGTAGATTGGTTCCTCCCCGTATATATCGCGAGATGGCCACGAAGGTAAAATTAGAGATCTTCGTCGCAGTGTGATTTACTGTTAAAATTCCAACAGCATACGTTCCTATAAGCATCAGCGAATATATCGGCTCCTCCTACGGGAAACATCAACCACTAGATTGGTTCCTCCCCGTATATATCGCGAGATGGCCATGAAGGTAAAATTAGATAGTTTCGTCGCAGTGTGATTTACCATTAAAATTCCGACAGCATACGCTCCTGGAAGCATCAACCAATATATCAGCTCCTTCTACGGGAGGTATCAACCAGTGTACAACGTCCGGTGTAGCATTTGGTTGAGTGTCACAATGAGTCTTTCCTCTGCGTAATAGACTGTACGAATGATATTCTGTACTACTGTAATTGATGGCGAGCTCCCTATTTAGTTACCCTTGGTATGTGCGTGCATGGAACTCTAGTGAAAACATCTCATTACTAATGGGTTGTGAGCAGTGCTACAGCTTCCAAATGTCAATGGAATGTATGTAACCACTGTTTTTCGCAAACTTTGCTGGCCCGACTGCGACGTATCTAAAGCATCCACGCTCTTTAGTTGCCAACATGCACAGCTTTCTTTTTCACGATTAGTGTTTCGTAGCTTTCTCGGGTTTTTATGTCACCTTTAAATTAGTAATGGTTGGAAGGGGTGAACATTACGTGCAGAACAGCAGAAAAATGGGAATCAATACGCTCTGCCATCAACAATTTGCTCTGGTTGTGCGTCCACTTAGCTGATGCAGATTATAAATATTTGAATCCATTCCGCATGGCTTTAACAGGGCTGCGCTACCTTCGATTCAATGTACTTCACTGACTTTTTGATAAGCGCCAAATCATCAAAGGCAAGCTATTATTCACACAATACCCACAAGGGAATAACAAATTAAGTGGAACTCTGGCTACACAATAAAAAATTATTTTCTTCTACACACAGTTTACTGGCGAGTGAATAAATATTGAGGATAATCAATAATGTGATGAAACAATCAAAACTGACAATATTATCCTGAGTAAATGTTACGCCACCTTGGGCTTCAATGAGGTCAACATTCTGAACATTAATCCACTGGCAGTCAGGCTCCAACACAAACATAAGACTCACGATACTTTGTGTTATTAATCAGGTTTGTTAATCAGTCCGTTTGCTATCTAGGCCTGCTTTCTTCAAAGGAAGGGGTATAATGACTCTACGGCGTAGAAATCGTAAAATACGGAGCAGCTGGTCGAATGGAAAGGAATCGGCTTGGCCTCACTGAAGGAACCGTAACATCATCCGTGTTAAATGATTTACAGAACCTACGAGAGACCTCAACCAGAATGGCCTGACAGCAATTTGAACGTCGCTCCTCCAGAAAACAAATGTAGAGTGTCAGCCGTTGCATGGCCCCACGACTGCTTTTGGAGGCGAATCAGCAAAAGCTGAGGAATTCAGTTGTGATGGATATCACATGGAGTCAAGCCCTAATTATGCCCTTCACTAGCACGATAGCCCTGCCGCTACACATTTTTCTTGTGGAAGGCGATTATTGCCCAGGGCACAGTATACGTGAATTTAAAATGTGTTCGTCGTAAATGTTAGGGCAATAGCATTCCTTGTTACCACTTCCGTGCATACTTAATTTTGTCCCACTGTACAATCTGCTTCATTTTTACTGCCATTTTTGTCCTTTTGCTGATAGGAGTCAGCAAAGGCGGAACAGAAAGGGGTAAAGGGATTTACCGGTTCATTCAAGCAAATGCTTGCTGTCCGCCAGACACCAGAGATGTTTTGCAGTCTCATTATTCTGAATTTACTTCTTTGTTTCTTTTTTATGTTTCTCTATATACCTGTCTGCTCCTGGTTGCAGTGTAAATTACTGCTAAATTAAGTGAGTTCTCCAGCGATTTCTCCTTAATATACAATTTCCGATTTTGATAAGACGACTGTATTACCCACATTATAAGTCTGCATCTGTGCTGATGTGTTAATCTGACGGACTACGTTGCTGGGAAATAAGCTTGCACGTAGTGTGAATGCAAGTGACTGCTGATTTTTAAATGCCTTCTTTTAGCTTGCACGTAGTATGAATGCAAGTGAATGCTGATCTTTAAATGCCTTCTTTGAGTTAGTACGCGTTACACACTCGATCTCCTTGCATCTCTGTGTTTCCCGCCATGTATGAAACATGGACACTCGACGCTCTATTCCGGAAGAAAACCTTAGTAAAGAAACTGTGAAAAATGGTTTCTTGTTTCACAGGTAGTCACACTACTTTTACATAAGGTCATGACGTGACTTTGCTGTGAAGACATACATCTAGCACTGAGAGTAACATGCCACGTGCGGTGCATTATGTCTCGTACGTAAGGCTTCCGCCTCATTAGGACAAGACCAGCCGAAGCACTAGGCTATTTCAGCTTTTCTTTGTGATTCTGAAATTTTCTCTGAACACTCTACTCAAATTCTACCTGCGAATGTTTCATATCGATGTTCAATATTTCGAAACATTTAAAAGCTACATGCCAAAAAAATTTAATTCCTTTTATAGTCAAGCTATAAGAGGATTGCTTGCAATGTCAGGATACGGCATAGACTCGGACGAACTTTCCGACGTTCGAAAGACGATTTGCCACACTCAACAAGTGCACATTTAAGGCTTCCGATTAACAGCAAACGAGCACAGGGACACGGCCGCTGAACATCTTAACATGGGTGGTGGCCGTTACGAGAGTTAAGGAAATGCCAGAATGTTTGGCAGCATTTCCAGACGCGTCAATGACGAGATTCGAATCATTTGACATTATTGAACAGTCCCAGTCCCATTATCTCTCATGAAAAAAGAGAAGAAAAAGTCACTATTAATCCTGAGAAATAGTACGATATAAGGAAATATCAGTATTGTCAGGCCACTTAGAAGGATAGTATTCCCATATCATTGGCAGGAAGAAAGAGGGGGGGGGGGGGAGCAGAGAAAGGGGTCATTTGAATACCTTTCCCTAAAATCTGGAGTGCAGACTTTTTATTCGTCACAGAGCTATGGTGCATTTCCAGAAATGATTGTCTGTGACACTATTTGTTATATCTCGTATAGGGGGATGGTAGGGTCCACTACAAAAACTCTGGTTGAGCGTGGCATACCACAACACATGGCTCCCATGAAAACACTGTGTGTCAATCTAAACGACAAACAGAGAGTCTGAAGGCACAGTCATTGACTAACACAGAAACTGTACGAGCACGATAGCGCAAAGAATTCACACACTTATGTAAGCAGAGTGTAGGCTGAGTATGCAGGACCAGGGCTCATGCTAGCATGCGACTGACATCGGAATCTGCATGGCCAAACCAGGAAACTACAACTCCAGAGAATGCCCAATGTATGCAACACTCACACAGCTTACGGTTGAGTCGCGGATGACTCTGACTCAGGGTGCAATTTGTGCTTTTACAAGTGGAGGGGATGTCTTAGGGGGTTAGTAGAATTATATATGTTACTAGCTTGGACCGTGGCATTACTCATGGTTAAACAGCTATTTATAAACAGATGTTAATGCCGAAACTCACTATTCACGCGTATGCACTATCAGAAAAGCCATCCCTTGTTATATCTTTAAAAGTACATTATAGGTAAAGCTTATTTACAAAATCATCTACATACAGGTATACGAGGGGAATTCAAAAAGTAGAGGCACATTTGTGAAAAGCTGTACTTATTCTGATGATAGAAAACTGAAACATATTAATAATATTAATAGTAAGACTTATTAAAAACTTTCAGTGTTCGGCTCCACAAATTTAAATTATATGTAAAGTTTTACTCCAGTGCGTGGGAAATAAACATCCCAGGTTGGGATGCATAAACTAAAACCAGAGGAGGGGATGGTCTGATGCAGAGGGGTGTGGGGAGGGGGGGGGAAATCCCCCCCATCCTCCCCTACAAATCGCACACTGCTCTGACTCAACCACGAACACTCCTTGTCTGATGTACATGAGTCTGGTGGGGGATACCAAATCCCTTTCCCCTTTAAGAGGCACATAGGGACGAAAACGTCAAGGCCTATGCCGGAACAGCCAAATCAATGGATAAGAGGGGATTGGGATCTCCAACAGGGTCACGGCTGGGTACCCTCCACTGGGACAGTGTGGGTTCTGCTTGGGGTATTTACATATAGATGCTTCACCAGAGACCAGTGGTTGAGAACTAATGGGGACTGAAGGCAACTTTTGTTGGATGTGGCAATGATGGAGGGAGGAACTCCACTTCCATAAGATCCCTCATGGCAAACAGTTCTCTTGGATGGTGGGTTTCTCCAGGCATAAACAGTATGGCAGAAGCACATATGCAGTGGGAACATCTACGGGTGCCAGTTAGTGTTTGGAGTGAGGATTGGTTGGTCCTTCCCTTCTGTGCTAATGTCTCCTATTTGTCCGATTCATGGCACCTGTTGCTAAGTTTGATGTAGGTGTAGCTTGTTACCTTTAGTGTGCCAGAGGCTGCTGAGCTACAACTATATAAAGCCATATAAAGTTGCCTCCCCATATCTTCCACCACAATACTTTGCGTCCATTCAAAGGTTCGCTTGAACAAGTGTGCCAACTTGGCAGAACCTTGCGAGTATTGTGGCATGGCCGTTGAGCGAGGGGCACATGGCACCAGTTGCCGAAGAGACCACATTGCAGCATCTCAGCCAGACTGCATTTGCAGTTCAGAGTTGCTTGGTAAGATGCCAAAAAACTGGACTGGGAATCATCCCAATGTACTGCTGAGATTGTTTTCTTTAGCTATGATTTGAATGTCTTGACCAACCATTCAACCTCTGTGATTGATGCTGGATAGAATGGCAGAGTGGTCAGGTAATAAACTTTATTTTGGTGGCAAAAAGCTTCAGATTGTTGTCTGTAAGTGGTGACCATTGTCTGAGACCAGGATGCACAGTGCACACACAAAAGCAAAAATAGGGTTCTAATTGTAGAATGCAATATTGTGGAGGACAGCTTAGCAACATATGGGAAATTGTGCAAGGCACCTACCTCTAATAGCCAAATAGCTCCTTTTGATAGGCCAAAGCAGAAGGATCGTTGTCATGAAAAAGAATTGTTGCATGATCTCAAATACAGACCAATGATAAATGATTAATGTTATGTTAACATGTTAGTGGTTGGTTGGTTGGTTTTGGAGAAGGAGACCAGACAGCGTGGTCATCGGTCTCATCGGAATAGGGAAGGATGGGGAAGGAAGTCGGCCGTGCCCTTTCAGAGGAACCATCCCGGCATTTGCCTGGAGTGATTTAGGGAAATCACAGAAAACCTAAATCAGGATGGCCGGACGCGGGATTGAACCGTCGTCCTTCCGAATGCGAGTCCAGTGTCCATGTTAGTGTTTGTATGGTCTGTAGATATGTAAAGAGAATGCAGAAGTGGCATAATTGCAGACATAGGAGAGCAATACCCTGGTGGAAAATTCTTGGCTGACAGTCATTTCATGCAGCTGAGAAGCTGGCTGTGTAAATAGGTGATGACAGCCATCCGCAAAAGGTAGAATTATTGTTATAAGATCTAAAAACATTGTTCTTTTGTAGTTTGAATAGTTCTGTAGCATTTTTCTTTAATGTCTAATTAGCAGTGAAGTGGATCATTGGTTCTGAACCAAACAATATTTTTTTCAATTGAGAAATGAAGTGTAATTGGACAGAAGCCGCTAACACATGAAGTTTGAGTCAGCAGTAATGAGTTCTTCTAAGTCGCACTAAGTCAGTGTTAGACTTTGGTCCACAGTATACTTTTAGTCTCCATTCAATGGAGTTCTGATCAGGGCCTCGTCATGGTTAAGTTTTTGGAAGAGTAAAGTAACCAAACATATTAAGTAACTGGATGAATGGTAGGATTTCTTCTCTAGAAGTGTTTTGGACTTAGATATACTAGAAGATCAAGAATGCCTGTGTACAATGCCTGTGGCTGTGTGCTTCGTGCGGCTGCTTCGAGTGAAATGAGCGTGCTGCTGCCTGTATAGCGGAAGTGCCTACTGATAAGACTGGGCGCGGCAGGAAGTAGCGCACTCATAAACCGCAATGGCGGCACCGGAAGCCAATTTTTCCAGCTTCCGGTGGAAGCATTGTACACAGGCATTCTTGATCTTCTAGTGTATCTCCTCCTCCGGTACGGCATGGCTGTGTGCTTCGTGCGGCTGCCTCGAGTGAAATGAGCGTGCTGCTGCTGTATAGCGGAAGTGCCTACTGATAAGACTGGGCGCGGCAGGAAGCAGCGCACTCATAAACCGCAATGGCGGCACCGGAAGCTGATTTTTCCAGCGGGTCGCGCTTAGTTAAAACTCTAGCGCGATCCGCCAGGCGCCTTGTCCTGCGGCTAAGTCCAGTTCAAGGTCACCCGCCAATATGGCAGCGCACACAGCCAATATGGCTCATTTCGCTCATTTCACTCGAGGCACGCTCATTTTTCAAATCTCACTCTGTTCAGGAACTGGTCTCTATCTATCATAGAATAACAACTGATATCAGCCAAAAAAACCATGACTTGTTGATAGGAAGATGAAATGAAATATGAAGGTTGAGATCATGGCAATGTATCAAGAGGAAATGAGCTTGGGGGTCACTTGATTAACAACGAATGATGATGTTGTCTATCAAAATTTTGTTCTTGATGCTGCCGCGACATGATACAATGTGACAGCCAGTGTGAATGCCGCCATTTTAAATGCATTGTGGACTGTTTTAGCATGCTATGATGTGACGAGATGTGATGTGACATGATGTGACATAATGGCCATTGTAAATTGGCCTTCAATTTGACTGGTGGAGAAACCAACTATGTTTCTGCAATGTCAAACTAGCATGAAGGCTAGAAACATTTAGACAGACTTTGCCTTGTGTTATAATAATGAAAAGCAGACCTTTATTCTTAGTTAGTTCATACATTTGCTGGAAACAAGTTCTACCTTGTCTCCTAGTTCTACCACTAGATCTAAAATAAAAAATCAAAAAACAAATTATCCCTAATTGCCACCACCATTTTATCCCTGTTCTTAGTTAGTTATCAATTTACCCCCTATTAAGGCATTGGACTCTATCTGCCTGGCTTATCCCACTCATTTTTATACAAATAACATGATTGATATCAGTTGTTATTCTAAGTCTTTGTTATTTGTTCTTCATCATTTGTTGTAGATTGAAAACATTTGAGGACAGCCATGTGGACTGAGATCATGTGATTTGACATGATGTGACAGGCTTTGTGAATACACCATGATCTGACAGTGTCATGTCATGACAGTGCCATGATGGCCAGTGTGAACTGCCTTTAAAAGAATCTATATGTATCTATTCCTGAGACAGTTCCATTTGTAACAAGGTGTTTTGGTTTAAAGAGTGATAATAATAGCGCTAAGAAATATTGATCACAGTCATGTGACAACATAATTAAAAGAAACAGCAAAAAGGGAAATATTTTCTAAAGGAAGAAGAAAAATACACGCGATATTCTAGCTATGAAGTAAATCATAGTATGAGCCTGCGGTAAAATTATTCACAGACATATACTAAAAGTAAAATTAGCATTTAATAAGACATATTGAAGATAATTCATGAGACCTAAATGCATAAGTATTTCATCTAAAACAAAAGACTTTGAATTATCATGGTCTCATAAATATTACTTTTGTTGTAGTAAAAGTCTGTGAAAACTAATGTCTTCTGAGAATTCACTGAAGACCTATACTCATATTAAAGATTTCATAATCAAATATGATTCAGTGCTGATAAGTACTGTTGTACCTGAGGTAATTATAGAAATGAGAAGCAATCTGTCCAATCAAGAATACTGCAGTAGGATATTTTGTAACTATCATCTCTAGTAATGAGAGACTTGGTGCATAGAGAGCTAGAGAGGAGTTACAAACTGGCGAACCTGCCAGAGGATTGTTAGAAAATATATCAAGTGGACAATTCTTATCTCAATACATGGATGGTCTGTACAGAAAGGAGGAAGCCGCGAGCTGAACCTGACCATGAGTGGGGGACATCTGTATAACATTGTGACAGCCAGTACGATGTGACAAGTCAACAAGCTATCACTCCAGTCATCCCACTGATAAGAACTCAGTCCTAGGAATGCAACTAGATAAAAATCTATCATGGGGATCACATATATAGCACCTTGCTAATAAATTGAATAGCTTAGCATTTGCAGTGAGGATATTGTACAATGCTACCAAATGGGCGTAAGAAAAGTAGTGGGTCACAGCTACTTTGAGTCAGTAATAAGGTATGGAATTGTATTTTGAGGTAACTCAAACCATATGTGTCAAATACTGAAACTTCAAAAAACCGTCATTAGAAATATGCACAATGTAGGGCGAAGAAAATCATGTCACTCTCTCCTAAGCAGTCTAAGTATATTAAGTGTTCCCTCACTATGCATATATGAGCTGATTATCCTTCTACACAGTAACCCTGATTTATTTGTAGAAAATCATTTTCAACATGATTACAACAGCAGAAATTAAAATAATTTTATGCTGCCCACTCGCTGTTTAAAACTGTATGCCTAAACTCCACATTATATGGGTATGAAAATTTATAACAAAGTGAAAGGAAGAGAATTGCTCAGCATAAATTTAGAAACACTGAAAAAATCCTTATAAGAGAAACTAGTGCAGAAATTTTACTTACTGTTCGGTAGAAGATTTCATAAATGACAACCTGAAAATTTGAGCAGGAGAGAGCAAGTACTTAGGACTCTTAACTTTTAAAAGTTTGCTACCTTTGAAGAAAAATTATTAATTGCTTAATTAAGTAATTATTCAGTACTGTATATTGTATTACTGGTATTATAAGGAAAATTGTAAACCAATTTTTGTTTTTTGAAGAGTCTTCTGTACATTAAGTCAATGGGTTGAAGTTATATGTTACAAGACAATAAACTTCTACTCTATTCTATTCTAAAACCTTGTGCATACATAAAGTAGAGGAGTGGATGTGAATCGATAAGTGTACATTGCAAAATGATCCCCGGTGCAGTTATTGATTACCTGTAACACTGAGTTGTTAGAGAAATCTGCTGCTAGATTAATCAGAATCTTTGGAAAACCATTATTATAGCCCAATGGTGAAATTAACAAAAATATAATTAGAAAACATAAATAGACAAATATCAGAATATACAGGGAACATAAAAGAATCTGCAAAGGGACAGTCATAAGGTTTTTCTCTTTAGGAGATGACTGTACAGGAGCTATAGTTATACCTGGAGTAAGTAACCAGAGGAATATAATATTAAACAAGATAATTTCAATTGGGGAACGACTGTTTTGAACTGTTCCATACATACCAGTTGTCAAGTCCGAGTAGTGTGAGAACTTGAGGCACAATGGCTCAAATGCTTTCCATAGGCAGTAATTTGATTCTTAGATGTGACTCTCAAGAGAGGTAAAGTGTAAAACTGATGAAGGATTAGAAGAAAAAGGCATAACATTCAAGGACGGATAAACAGGTGAAAATTGTGCTGCAATATAAGATGGTAGGAAGCAAGGAAATGGTCCTTGTGGTTGCAGTGACTATGGACAGGAGAATGCATTGGCTTAAGCAGTTTAAGTTGGCCAGTCGGACAGAATACGAGTATTGAGCTTTGTGGGCCAATCGGTCTAATAATCAGTTACAGATTTGCTCATGGGTTGAGCATAGGAGATTGCAAGGCATTATTTTGGAGCAGGTGTGTTTATTGTGTAAATAGTAGACTTCGTTTTAAGGCCTAGAAATGGGGTGATTGTCATCAAATCTCATATTTGGTAATGGAGAAGGAACAGCTACAGTAGCTGTTTGAAGACTAATCCATTCCTTGAGTTTTTTTATAGTAAAAGAGATCTATGTGATTGGAAGATATTCAACACAAAGAAACAACAATCTATTTGAAGAAATTTGAAAATCTTTGTTGTACCTGCAAAGTTTTTTGGAAAAGGTTTTATTCATAAGGATGATGGAAGAACTTTTAAAAAGATGAAATTTGTATGAAGTTATTTATAAGTAAGTATAAGTAATGTATAATTTAGGGAAATAAGTAAATCTTCTAGAACAGAAAAATAATATTGATATGTTACTTGGAACTGGAGGAGGTAGGGATTGTTACATTTATGTTAAGGGAATGGAATGCAACATTTTTTGAAAGGTGCTTGTGTGTAGCCTTTGGATCCCTTATGTTGGATTGTTTGGTCCTACAAATTGCAGACACAATTTCCTAATACCGCTTAATTTCTTGAAAGTGCAAAAAAGGAAGTAAACAATGATTTTATAAGAGTTGTGGGAACTGCATGGGAAATACATATCTGAATTTACCTAAGTATGTATTAAATGAAGTATATATGCTAAGTATATATTATAGAGTACTATAACAGGAAGGGTAACAAGTTACAGTAATGGAGGGTGGCTGGAAATGGAATTGTACGAAGAGGCTTTTCAATGGCCCAAAGTAGGAGTACCACAGTCATGAGAAAGAACTGTTGCATGATCTAAGCTACAAATAAATGATAAATGGTTATTGTTATGCTAACATACTTATGTGATGGCATCACTCTGAGATTATGTCATCTGTTGAGTTTCGCCCTCACCTTATCTAGCACAACAGATGGCATGGGGCAAGCTCGATGGAACTTAGAAATTGCTGATGGTCTTAATGTTATGTGGGCTTCAAAATTAGTGGCTCTACCCAGAGACCAACAAAAAATTGATCAAAGGACTTCAGCAATTCATCCAAGGTTTGCAATGGTACTGCCTGAGAAGCAAGGTTAATTTTATTGGCTGCTTCAAATCCAAAAACAGTGAAAGCATCATATCTGAAAATGTTTTCTGCCCACAGTTAATTTACAAACAAAAGCATGAGTTGGCATTCTGCATTTTTGTATTTGGCCGTGACTAGTTGTCCCTGTAAAGGAATCCACTGCCCTATTTAAGATGCAACTTGACACTGAGTGCTGTAAGGGGTGAGAGGGGGTACCCCAAATGGTGATAAGTATGTAAATTGATCACACTGACTGAGGCCTCTGTGTCTAACTGAAACTTTGCATTACACCCAGCTATCTCCAAGTCTACTACAGTATGATGCGGCTGTAGGTGCACTGACATGCTCATGGACTTGATTGAGAACTCAAGAACATTGTCCTGTGGCACTGTTCACCATTGTTTCCTGCACACAGATGCTAAATATCTTGGCATAAGCAGGCTCAACATATTGCAAAGAAACAGGGGCATTGTCTCCTCACACATAATGATCAACAGTCTAGGTAAGACTGCTGTGCCTGCGGGGGCAAGTCTGATGCCTTGGAAGGACAGCACTCTGCACCTGCTACAAACTCTGTGGGCGACTCTCGTGGCAGAGAGCAGTCTGCTGCAGCCCTCAATTTTGTAGCTGGCTGGCACCAGGATGCAGAAGAATCCATTCTGTTATTATGATGGACCGAACACCTTGATGTCTGAACAGCCTCGAAAGGGCACCTGTCCCACTGGTATGACTGATCAAGTTTTGTCACCTGCCATTCATGTGCAAACACATTTTGCACTGCAGCTTCACAATTTTTGCTACCTCATCTAACACCAGACCCAAATGTACTAATGCTTTAGTCTGTACTGCTCTTCTGGCACCAGTCCCACCACTGCTCCGTGAACTATGGAATCTGCATATAAGGTGCTACATTGTTTACGCTCAAAATTACATCTATATGCTAACCTCCATAAGTCAGCTCTCTAAGCTGCATATGACTGCTCAGGATACTTATGGTATTGATTAAACTATAAATGGGCAGCTACCACATGCATTTGCTCACTGTTGTAGTGCATTACTAATCTACACAGTGCTGCAAATCTAACTTTCTCAGAGTCTGTAAGTCAACGCCATTTCTATACTACCTGATACAAACTACTAATGGTCAAAAGTAACAAAGCACTCTGATTGACAGGCTCAATGATTTGCCTTACTGGAAAGTACAGCTTAAAATGATGGAAATAATTTTCCTACCTTTCTGTGGTCTCATCAAAACCTGGAAATGAGGCTGGTGGCAATGGTTGCTCAGCAATTGGATGAACTCTTGCATCTACTCCTGTTGCCATTTGTGCTATTGTTCCAACTACTGTTGCTACTGTTTCAACTGTTGTTATTGTTGTTGCTGTTTCAGCTGTTCCTCATGCACTTGCAGTTGTTGTCGCCAACACTCCAAAAATGATGTGGCCCTGATGGCCACAATATACAGCACTAACATGGAAATGAATGTACTTGTGAGAACAAATTCTCATTGTCAACTGCTACTTCTTACATAGCAAGATGATAGCAACTACAAAAAATGACTGGTAGTAGCATGGCATTCCACGATACATGGTGCCTATGAAAACACTGGGTGTCAACCTAGCCAGAGTGTCCAGACACATGGTCAGTGACAAACACAGAAAGTGTAAGAGCACAAAGAATTCACATACTTATGTAGGGTAAGGATAGGCTAAGTAAACTAGATCCACACTTGTGCAAGCATGCTGTGAAATTACCTACAAGATCTGTTCATAAAATTCCGGACCTTTGTCCACAAAATTTTTCTGTGCTTACCTTTTACTTATTGAGTATGGTCTCCCTTGAAATACTCTCCTTCACAATTGATACACCATTCCCAATGCCATTTCCACTTCTGGAAGCAGCCTTGGTATGTTTCTCATTGGATTGCATGTAGCTCCTTCTGCAAATTTTCTTTAATCTCATCTATCCTTGCAAATCTTTCTCTTTAGTCCTGGGTTTTCAACTCTGGAAATAGAAAAAAGTCCACAAGACCAGGTCTGGAGAGTATGGAGGAAGAGGCAGCACAGTGATTTCGTTTTCTGTACAATAGTCACACACCAATAGAAATGAAAGTGCAGGTGCATTATCACCATGCAAGAGCCATGAATTGTCTCACCACATTTCAGGCCATCTCCTTCTCACATTTTCTCGCAGGCATTGCAACACATCTCAATAGTACCATCAATTAATAGTTTGTCCCTGTGGCATGAATTCACAATGAATTAATCTTTCAGGCTCAAAGAAAACTATTGGCACGGCTTTGCCATTTTCCCTGACCTGTTGAGTTTTCTTTGGTCTTGGGAAACCTTTTCCAACCCAAGATAATAACTATAGACCCACATCTAGTCACCATTTATGATTCTCTGAAGGGACCTTCCATTCTCATTTGTGCAGTCCAAAAGCTGTTCACCGATTGCAAGGCGAAGATCTTTCTGGTCTTGACTCATGACCCTTGGCACGAACTTGGCGGCAGGGCTGTGCATTCCAAGATACTGTGTCAGTATTTCACAACATGATCCAGCTGAAATGTTACATTCTTCTGCAATCTATCGGACAGTCAGTCTTCGATTGGCCTGCACAATTCCATTGATGTTGTTGACATGAGCATCATCAGTAGACATCGAAGGGCATCCTGAACAAGGGTCATCTTTAACTTTCTTCTGGCCATTTTTAAACTATGTGAACCATTTGTAACATTGAGTACAGCTTAAGCAAATGTCACCATAGACTTCCTGCATAATTTGGTGTGTTTCTGCAAAGGTTTTCTTGAATTTCACACAAAATTTAATGTGGACACTTTGCTTCTCTAGCACTGCCATCTCAAAATCCAGAAACTGTGCAACACAATGTTCTACTCAATAGAGCACTGAACAATAATAACAGACATACAACAATGAACTTTCCAGCAGGTATGCATTAAACACAGGCATGTGCAGGGATGCCAACTGCAATACATCATTGGCGCGAAATTATGAATGTTCTGGGATTTTTTGAACAGACTTTGTACCTGAAAACTCGTATTCTGCACTTGGTGTATCATTGATGAATGTTTGTTGAATTGCTGTAAAACTAGTGTTACAGAAAATATTCCAATAATGTGTACCATAAAACTTTTAATTAATGTGACTTTTCCTGCATTTATTGTCACTGTAGAGAGTGTGATGACCAGTTACAGCTCTCACACAGGCAAAATCTTCATCCTACTTCTCATCAGTGGTAGTGGTCAAATACACACAGTCACAACTAAATTTCAGCACAACAAACAGCTTACAATAATGGCTTCAGTTTATGTATGTGATGGATATGCTTCGTCTTTTAATCAATGGCACAAATAAATGAGTGTCCAAGTTGACACAATACATAGTCAGAGTCAAAATTATTCACATATTTATTCGAAAAAGTTTTTATAAAGGTTAATACCAGTCGTTAGTTGTATTTGATACATTAAGTAAGTCACACAGATACACTGAATATGTGAGGACTGGTGACAGATGTACGTATGTTACTAGGATCTTACTGGACACGTTGCATAGATGTTAGCACAGTCCTGGCTAGGCACAGAGTTTACTTTGCAGACTTGCTACATGATGCTGCCGCTAACATTTCCAAGACTAGACTGAAGATTTTAGGGAGGCGTTGGCCTCTTAAAGACTGGCATATGAACATCTTAGTACTGGAGAAAGTATATAATAGTTTGAAAAACTGCTCACGCAATTTTTTTTTTAGTTTAGATTAGTTTTATGTTACAACAGTAATTGGGATTACAAAATACAGAGTGGGTTAGTAAAATGTAAAAGATTATGGGACCATTTTGCACACCTACACTGGGAATAATACATTTACGAGTACAGTTGCCATAGTGAAAATTATTAATTAATATTAATTATCTATTAAATTAATAGCTTTGAGGAAAATCAAAACATGTTACTGTAAAGTCTAGATGGCAGTCTTTTTAATGAGTAGTATCATTATTTCTAAACTGCCCATTAGTATTACTGGCTATAGTAATAATTTCAATTCTCAATTACTTTCGATTAATATGGTTTCCAGCATCTGAATAATAAATCTACATGAAGCACAACCTTATTAATGTTTTGAAACATTCAGGCACTAAGTAGATAACTAGATGAAACTTGAAAAATAAGAAGGAAAAACTTAATTATTAACAGAACGTGATCATAGTACATGGGGTGGTTCCAGTTTGCTATGTTATAATGCTGCTGACTTCAGAGTTTGTGTCAGCGAACCAAGAAAGCTATGGTTCCAGAAGAACTGCACACTGCAACACTAATCTCACTTACAGTGGAGTCACATGTCATTCTTACTCTCAACTGTGAACAACTACTCTTCTGCTGTACATGAGTCTGACAGGGATACAAAACTATTAAAATGCAGTAACAGCCTAACAAGGCATTATGTGAAAATATGTCTTTCAGTTACAAGCTTAATGTGCAGACTTGTTGCCTAGTACACATTGTATAAAACAAATCTGAATTGAAAAAATATTTTCCTAAATACATTACAAAGTTCTAAATTTATTATTACAACTGGAATAGTTTCTCAAAATAACCCACCATCTAACCCCTTACAAGTAAATTTCAATAGTTTTGAATTTATTATTACAACTGGAATAAGTTATAATAATAACCCACCATCTAACCCCTTACAAGTAAATATCAATAATATATATTTGAAATGATCAAGTTGGCATCTCTCATGTCACTGACAGCGCCAATATGTGGCCAAAATTTCTTTGTTTTTTAGCTTCAGATGGACTACACATGCAAATTATCAAAAAATTCCGGTGTTACATAGCTGTCTACAGGAGCTCATAACGTATCTCAGTAGTTCTCAGAATGGACCTCTGTATTATGGTATGTCGCAAACCAATTACTGACAATTAATCAAAGGAATAATGACATTAGCTGCTAGTGAACATTGAATTAAATCAATGGGGAAAGTTGAAAATTCATGCCGGACCAGGACTCAAACCTGTATTTTCCTGTTTCTCCCAAACAGTTGCCTTGACCACTTTGGCTATACAGATAAATTTTTGTCGGACCGAGACTCCAACCAAAATTACTCAATTTCCTGTGAATACTTACCCTGACCACTTATCCACACACTACTGCTGTAGTGCCCCTGCCAATTACCTGCAATACTTGCAGTGATTGCTGATTCCCATAGCAATATGGGCTTGTTTGTGCATTCTCTCTCTCTCTCTTTTTTTTTTTTTTTGACTTGTCTCAAAGCAAAGAACAAACACCACATATATATGACCATATGAGTGTCATCCTGGCTTAGATTCAAATATTTATACAATATTTATTAGCCCCTCTGACTTTTTTGTGTCATGAGCAAAACCAATGTACAAATATCCTTAACCCATATACAAATCTCCTTATAATTGCAGGTGCTTTGGCAATACATCTTCTGGGGGGACAATGGTTTTATATCTACAGGTAATACTGAAGGACAGATTTTAGTGTTAATGGGAGTAAAGAAATGTCTGTGTCAGCAGTACAGGAATGACAGATTATTAGTGTAAATTTTGAGATATGTCCATGAAGAAAGATATCAAGAAGTGCAAAAGACCATCCATAGTGGATTATTTCAAACAGCTATTCTTTTGTGTTTGAGTATAAAATTATTTAGCAGATGTATGTAATGTGATATTATGAGAGTCTTGTTAAGAATAAGCAAATAGAGATGGGATTGAGTAACTGTACAAGAACACAAGATTTTGTTGATAGCTGGGAAATGGATGTTTCCAAATGAGGTGTCATATGATTCTACAGTGTACGACTGTTAATGTGTGCAGTCAAGAACCAGCATCAGTACACATAATTTTTGAGGGAATGTAACTGGGTTTTATAGAGATGCTTGCTCTGTACAACCTTCCCTCAATCTAACATTATATATAGTTCCAATAAAAAGACTACTAAACAAATAAGCTTTCAGCCAGAAAGCTTTCTTCTCAATTAGAAAACATGCACACACACATTCACACAAATGCAGTTCACATACACATGGCTACACATCTAGCTGCAAGACCTGTCCCATACATCCTCTCACCACTACCTACTCCAGTCCAGTTACAAGCATCACTTATCCATCAAAGGCAGGGCTACCTGTGAAACCAGTAATGTGATCTACAAGACAAGCTGCAACCCCTGTTGTGCGTTCTATGTGAGCATGACAACCAACAAGCTGTCTGTCTCCAAGAATGGCCATTGCCAACCAACTGGTTGCTTAGCCTGCTGCCTAATACAACGTTCTTCGTTTCCATGACTGCCTCATAGCCTGTGGCATCTGGAGCCTTCCTACCAACACTATCTTTTCTGAAATGTGCAGGTGGGAACTACATTGCAATATATCCTACATTCCTGTAACCCTCGAGGCCTCAACCTTTGTTAGTCACTGTCCTTCATCCACCTATCCCCTCTCCTTCTCCCACTTCAGCACTACACAGCTTTCTATTCCAAAAGTGCATCCACAGTCTTCTTACTACTCTCCCTCCCCCCCCCCCCCCCGGCCCCCGCCCACTGCCTCTGCCTTACCTCCTGACTGCACCTAGCTGCCCTACCCTCTCTCCACCCTCCACCTCATCCCTGTATGCTCCTAATTCAGTTCAGTTCTGTTTAGGCTGGAGAGCAACATATTTGTAAAGTAGTTGGGGTGACAGTAAAGTATTGTAAAGGTGACTCTGTATTTACAGGTGCAGATAATTCTTTTCTTTCAAAAAAATATCAGAGTAAACAAATATACACTCCTGGAAATGGAAAAAAGAACACATTGACACCGGTGTGTCAGACCCACCATACTTGCTCCGGACACTGCGAGAGGGCTGTACAAGCAATGATCACACGCACGGCACAGCGGACACACCAGGAACCGCGGTGTTGGCCGTCGAATGGCGCTAGCTGCGCAGCATTTGTGCACCGCCGCCGTCAGTGTCAGCCACTTTGCCGTGGCATACGGAGCTCCATCGCAGTCTTTAACACTGGTAGCATGCCGCGACAGCGTGGACGTGAACCGTATGTGCAGTTGACGGACTTTGAGTGAGGGCGTATAGTGGGCATGCAGGAGGCCGGGTGGACGTACCGCCGAATTGCTCAACACGTGGGGCGTGAGGTCTCCACAGTACATCGATGTTGTCGCCAGTGGTCGGCGGAAGGTGCACGTGGCCGTTGACCTGAGACCGGACCGCAGCGACGCACGGATGCACGCCAAGACCGTAGGATCCTGCGCAGTGCCGTAGGGGACTGCACCGCCACTTCCCAGCAAATTAGGGACACTGTTGCTCCTGGGGTATCGGCGAGGACCATTCGCAACCGTCTCCATGAAGCTGGGCTACGGTCCCGCACACCGTTAGGCCGTCTTCCGCTCACGCCCCAACATCGTGCAGCCCGCCTCCAGTGGTGTCGCGACAGGCGTGAATGGAGGGACGAATGGAGACGTGTCGTCTTCAGCGATGAGAGTCGCTTCTGCCTTGGTGCCAATGATGGTCGTATGCGTGTTTTGCGCCGTGCAGGTGAGCGCCACAATCAGGACTGCATACGACCGAGGCACACAGGGCCAACACCCGGCATCATGGTGTGGGGAGCGATCTCCTACACTGGCCGTACACCACTGGTGATCGTCGAGGGGACACTGAATAGTGCACGGTACATCCAAACCGTCATCGAACCCATCGTTCTACCATTCCTAGACCGGCAAGGGAACTTGCTGTTCCAACAGGACAATGCACGTCCGCATGTATCCTGTGCCACCCAACGTGCTCTAGAAGGTGTAAGTCAACTACCCTAGCCAGCAAGATCTCCGGATCTGTCCCCCATTGAGCATGTTTGGGACTGGATGAAGCATCGTCTTACGCGGTCTGCACGTCCATCACGAACGCTGGTCCAACTGAGGCGCCAGGTGGAAATGGCATGGCAAGCCGTTCTACAGGACTACATCCAGCATCTCTACGATCGTCTCCATGGGAGAATAGCAGCCTGCATTGCTGCGAAAGGTGGATATACACTGTACTAGTGCCGACATTGTGCATGCTCTGTTGCCTGTGTCTATGTGCCTGTGGTTCTGTCAGTGTGATCATGTGATGTATCTGACCCCAGGAATGTGTCAATAAAGTTTCCCCTTCCTGGGACAATGAATTCACGGTGTTCTTATTTCAATTTCCAGGAGTGTATATTAACTTACCAACAGGAGACCCACACACACTGGACTCACATTCAGGAGGACAACAGTTCAAACCCAACTCTGGCCATACAGATTTAGGATTTTTCTCATTTCCCTAAATTGTTCCAGGCAAATAAAGGGATTGTGCCATTGAAAAGGCATAATCGATTTTCTTCCCCATGCTTGACATAATCCCAGCTTGTGCTCCATCTCTAATGACCTCAATGTCAACAGGATGTTAAACCCAATCTTCCATCCTTCTCTTTAGGAGGTAAACTGCAACAATTTAATACAACTGAGTGGCAGCTTCTTTTCTAATTTTCTAGGTTAAATTTTGTTGTATCTGTCTGACAGTTAATTCCTCCACATACGAGGTAGGCAGTGTGGGCAGCCATCCACCGGAATGACATGCATAAATGGTTATCAAAATTTCCCTGTATAGCCTGGGCTGTTTGCCACGGAGTTAGTCACCTCCACAGCATCTGGGGGCACCAACTTCACAGAGAGCAAGTGTGCCTGTTGTGGCAAAGAGCACTGTCTGCAGGGCACTATTTTGCTACATGCTATCACAGCACCATGTGGATATCCATCCACTCCCGACTATTTAGACCATGCCAGACCATGTGAAGTCAGTTACACCCTACAACTCAAGTCTTCAGTACTAGAAGTTCCATCTGGCCGCATCAGCATTTCAGTCACAGCACTACAATTTGGCAGTATCAATAGTTTCATCTCATTGCTCCCCAGTGGCAGTACTTCTCCAGTCTGGTACAGGTCATCTCATGCCAGACAAGTAGACATTGCTCTCAACGAAACCTGCAGGTTGATCACAGGTTGCTTAAGACCTACCCCAACTGCTAAGCTCTACTGCCTGGCTGGAATAGCGCCACCATGGATACACAGAACAGTGGCTGCCAACAAGGAGAGACTGAAAGTGGAACAGGACAGTGCCCATCCACTGCATGGACATAATCCACCACAGCAACGACTGAGATCGTGAAAGAGCTTCCTGAGAACATCAGAGAAGCTCACCATTTCACCAGAGAAGGCAAGGCTGGAGTTATGGAAGAAGTCGACGCCTCACCTGCAGACACCAGAAGCTGAAGAACTACCACCTGGACACAACGAGAGCTGGCTGGTGTGGAAATCTTTAAACAGATTATGATCAGGAGTTGGACGATCCAGAGACAACCTGAAGAGATGGGGCTTCATAACAGAAAATACGTCCTGTGATTGTCGACAAGAACAAACCACAAGTCACATGCTCCAGTGCCTTTTGTGCCCTACATCCTGCATGAAGATTGATCTCCTGCAAGCCACTCCAAGCGCCTTGGAGGTTGCAAAGTACTGGGCACATGTAATATAAATATAATTTGTGTATATATATGTACATATTTATTGATGTGTATGGCTACTGTAAATTTGTATGTTTCTGATTCGAGAATAATAATAATAAGTGGCAGAACTGACCCGTTCATCGTGTTCTTCACTGGCAGCACATCAGCCATCATAAGCTGGCAGCACCAGCCCAATAGTGTCACAGATCTTTACACCACTGCCTCATGACTATGGGGTTTGTTCTGTAGGCACATCACATACAACTCCTCAGGAGAAATATTTCTGTTGTATGTAGTTGTGTGGATATTCATCCAAGGACATTGTAATTGAGTTTCATTTTTTTAGTAAAATTATTCTTTTAAAAGTGTCTTTGATCACTACTCAATACAAGGATGCTTTATGGCAGTGAGGAAAAGGGTTTCATGCAGTGTTACTATGTTTTAATGTTTACAGGACTGCTGTTTTTTCCTCCTTGTCTTGTCTGCCACAAATTATTGGTGATGAGTCTCTGTCCACATGTGTGAAAGCAGGATGTTGTTGTTGTTGTTGTAGTTGTTGTTGTTGTTGTCGTCGTTGTCGTCTTCTCTCCTCTCATCTGCGATACTTGAATGGTAACAAGGTAAAAGTGCGTTTTGACATTGTCATCTCTCACAGGTTTTATGTTTCAGCTTTCTTTCAGTCTGTTTTCAAAGTTATTCTGTGTATTGGCTTCTTTGCAGGAGCAGGTTTTGTTTTCATGTTGCTCATCATGTGCTAATTAGTTTTGCTGGGGCAGTGTTTTCACATTTATTTTGTTCCCCCTGTCAGAGAGCAGTGTTCCTTGCATTCATGATTCTTACACCTGGGTACAGTTTTCCACCTCTGTGGCAAGTTTATTAGTAGTAGTTGTCTTTCCTGCTTAGTTCAGGTGGTTCATTCAAGTGTATCCCAGATTAAAATCTCTTTCATGCTTTAATAAAATGTCACGCTGTTGGTCTACATTGTTTTCAGTGTTGAAAGGTTAAAGCTTCTCATTTGCTAGCAGTGTTCTCATACAAAGTTTGTATGTTGAAGTGTATCAAAGTGTCTGTCTCATCATCAGAGCTGCTATTGTCTCAAGTTGTTTGCTTGCAGGAACAGCAGGGCATAACTCAGCTCACTGAGGTTTTGGCTACTACAGCCACATCTCATCACACCACTTGTGCATCTGCACCAGTTTTTTGTGTGTTTGATGGTCTAAAAGAGGACTGGGATCTGTACTGTCAACAGTTGGAGCTGCACTTTAAAGCCTACAGCATACAACTTGCACATTGCAGTGCTACTTTTCTTGCCAATGCAGATATTTTTATTTTGCGTTGTCAGTTTTTCTCCGACTCATGCCTGGAGAATTTAGACTATAATTCATTAGTGGAACAGTTACATGTATATTTTCATTGTGTCAGTCACCTCCAGCCAAACAATTTGCATATAATTCCCTTAGGTAATATCAGACAGTCTTTTCCACAGTGATCAAGTGAGCTTGTTCCTGAACAGAGTTCAGACAGCGCATCCAAGTTCTGTATGTGTGGCAAGCTGGGCCCCCTTCAGTCAGGTTGTTAACAATGTTGTGATGCTATGTAGCATGCTGTATCCTGTTTGCAGAGTTCTATGGTGGCAGTACTGCCACTCTTAGCCCAGCCTGTGCCTGTGACACCATCATACATTGACTTTCTCATTGTCAACATCAGTCCTGTCAGTGCTGGCCACGTCACTGTCAGCTCTCCTGTCAGTGCCGTTGCTGTCACGGACTGCTCTAGTGCTAGTGTCGTCACCAAGTCTGTGTGCAATGATGTCAGCCTTTCACTAGTCCGGAACTCGCTGATCCTGGGCTGGCTGACCTTGACCCGGCCTGCCATCCTATCATCACCACTTCTGTCTGTGATGACATCAGTCTTCTCGTAAGTTTGTCCATTGCCAGCCCCATCCTGGCCACACCTCATGTTTTTGACTGTCCTGCCAAACGGCACTACCAGTCATCTTGTCCATAAACTGTCTGGCTGGCTCTGTCATCACGACAAGTCTGCCTGCAATGACATTGGTCGTACTGTTTGTCCATCTGTCACCAACCCTGTCCCAGCTGTATCTTGTGTCATCACTGACTCTGTTCCAACCAGTCCTCAAGCTGTCGCCAGGCCCCATCTGTTCATCAGTTTTCTCACTGCTGCCCCTGTTCCGGCTGGCCCTCCTGACACTGTGAGTTCAGTGCCGACCCTGTGGCAGCTGTCCTCTCACTGCTGCTGTCACCACCACCATCCCTGTGGCCAGCCCGTTTGTTCCCACTAGCATTGCCACAGATGCTCCTGTTGTTGTTGTTGTTGTTGTTGTTGCTGCTGGCCTAGTCACTAGTTCCACCATTTGCACTGTCACTATTGATCCTGTCATGAGTTCAACCAGGCCCTGCGTAGCATCTTCTTGGAAGTTTCATTGAAAGCCCCGCCAATGCCTGGCCCTTTCCAGTCACTGCCTGAAGTGGTGGCCAGTCATTCACATCTACACCTGCATGGATACTCTTCAAATCACATTTAAGTGCCTGGCAGGGGGTTCACGGAACCACCTTCACAATTCTCTATTATGCCAATCCCGTATAGTGTGCAGAAAGAACAAACATTTGTATCTTTCCGTGTGAGCTCTGATTTTCCTTATTTTATCAGGGTATATTTTCACATTCAGAGGAGAAAGTTGGTGACTGGAATTTCTTGAGAAGATCCTCCACAATGAAAAACACCTTTGTTTTAATGATGTCCATCCCAAATTCTGTATCATTTCAGTGACACTCTCTCCCCTACTCCACGATAATACAAAATGTGTTGCCCTTCTTTGAACTTTTTCGATGTACTCTGTCAGTCCTGTCTGGTAAGGATCCCACACCGTGTAGCAGTATTCTAAAAGAGGATAGACAAGTGTAGTGTAGGCAGTCTCTTATTGTGCTCCATGGGCATGGCACACCTGTTTTGTTGGGATCATTTTCTTGTATTAATTAGTCATTCAGTTTGGTATTTCATGTGTGTGGTGCTGAGTTTTTGCAAAGTTTCTGTAGTATTCTTGTGTATCAAAAGTCATGGGGCCTACACCCCATGCTCAGCAGTCTTTTTAGTTGTCTCTTGCATTCTTATTCAGTGGTTATGTACTTTCCTATGTTCTTATAAACTGCCGGGAAAAAAATTAGTACACCTGGAATGACTATGTTGATTTTGATCCAATGATGGCATAAGCCACCTGGTGATAGCAGATGGGCTAATAATGGTTTCAACATCATCCACCAACAGATAGCATAGTGGCATAGCTACCAGAGTGCCATCTGTGTATACCCTTTAATAGGGAATGCTCACAGCTAGAAGGCTCAGTGTGGTGTAAACATCTGAAGCAAGGAGGCAACCATGCCACAGAAATGTCCTTGTGCTTCGTACAGCAAATTGAGCGAATTTAAAAGGGGTCAAATTGTGACCTTCTGAGTGGCGGGATAGTTCTTTCAGAGAATTGCCATCCAAGTTGAATGTACTGTGTCAGTTGTGCAACAATGTTGGTATCAGTTATCGCGTGAACATTCATACACCCTTGCGTAAGGTTCTGGAAGTCCATGCAGCACAGATGCCGGCCCGGATTGTCATTTCATAAGGGCAGCAGTGGTAGATCATGCAACTACCACAGTGAGAAGAGGACTTGCGGGACCAGGCATGTCAACTGTTGCAAACCAGTTATTGGCAGTGGGACTACAGGCATGTACACGTAGCCCATCTTCCATTCACGACATGGCATTGATGTGCACAGCTTGACTGGTGCCATCAGAGGACCACTCAAAAGATGGAATGGTACACTGTGGTCTTCGGCAATGAAATCATATTCTGCCTGCATTGAAGCAATGGTCATTTACATGTTTGATGTAAACCTGGTGAGCACTGTCTTGTAGACTGCATTCGTCCAAGACACACTGACCCCACCCGAGAGCTTTTGGTCTGAGGTGTGGTAAGCTATAGCTCTTGTTCACCTTTGGTGTTTCTGGAGGGGACACCCACTAGCACTCATTACATGCAGAATGTTGTTAGAGTGTTAGAGCCCCTCTTTTGCCATTCAGGCAAGAAGAAGGTGATGTGTTGTTCCAACGAGCTGATGCTTGCCAATACATTGCCATAAAACTCAACATCTTCTGCAAGCCATGCAGCAATCCCCTGGTGAGCATGATCCTCGGACTTGTTTCCAATCGAGCACATGAGGTATATGATGGGACAAGAAGTGACTTGTGTAACATGTCAACTAACAACTGTTACAGAAATACGTGAACAGGTGAAGCAGATGTGGCATAAGATCTCCCAGGAGAGTATTCACCATCTGTATGATCAACTGGATGCCAGAGTCAGTGCCTGCATTGGCACCCATGGAGACTACACTATGTACTAATATCAGTGTTTCAGTATGGGTAGATACCTGGTACCTCAGAACTGTTCACGCTATTGATCTGTAAATGTAATCATTTCATGTACTCCATATGCATGTTGCAGCAATAAATCTTGAGTGAATTGAAACCTCTAAACGGGTGTACTAATTTTTTTCCAGCATTCATATTCATATTATTTTTCTTCAGTTCACTGCTCATGGAATGCAAGTTTTAGTTTTTTTTTTTTATTGTCCATTCCCAGGTACACGTTTTCCTTTTGCTAACTTAATTGTAGATCATTCCATTTACAGAGACAGCACTGCTGGCGGGCGGCCTCCCGCTATGTGTGTGATGCATCTTTGAGATGGCAGTCCCATCTCTATTCAAGGAGGGAGGGGTGTTGCATCTGCCTGGCAGTCAATTCCTCCAAATGCCAGGCAGGCTGTGTGGGGAGCTGCCGCTGAGAGGATGTGCATAAATGCCTCTCATAATCTCCTTGATGGCCTGGTCTGTTTACCACAGAGTTACATATTCTAGGGGCACCAAACTCACTGACAGGCAGTGTTCCTGTCACGGCAGAGAACACTGTTGGCAGGACATTATTTTGTTATGCCATGTCACATGCCCACACAGTACCACATGGACATCCATCTGCTCCCAACTATTTTATATACAGTGTGAACACTAATAAAACCAACAAACTGCAAGGACGGATTTCTGACTGCAAATGGAGGAAAAAAGGTCCGATGAACATATGTCCGGAAATGTATCATTGCCACTGTAGATGGCACTGATGAATGACAGTTCCTCTGACCACATGCCATGTGTACCTTGCATGTTGCAGGCTGTACGATTGATGCAGCATACTGTAAGCAACAGAATGGTCTGGTATTCATGTCGGGAACAAACCGAGATGATGTTTGTGTATGGCTAAGCAGATGGAAACGGTTGAGAGGCAGCATGGTTACACCAAAAGAAGTGCCCTCACAGACACCAACCACATCACACAATATTTCAAGCCCTTTTTGGGCATTTGTGCGATTATTGGTCCTTTCAGATAGATGACCATGCAGCAGGGAGGCTGTGGACTGAGCATACACCAGATCTGGAGCGTGTACTAGGGTTTGCCTCAATATTCTGTAGAAACTGGTCTTCTGAAGCTGGTGTATGCATAGTCCACCTCCTCCCTGCATGTTCATCTGTCTGAAAGGACCCATGGTTATGCAAAATCTCAAAAATAGCTTGAAATGTTGTGTGATGTGGTTGGTGTCTGTGAGGATACTTGTTTTGGTATAGCCATATTGCCTCTCAACCATTTTCCATCTGCTTGGCCATACAAAAACACCATCTTGACTTGTTCCCAACATGAATACCGGACCAGTCTGCTGCTTACAGTAGGCTGCGTCAGTCACATGCACAAGGGACAGAAGACACATGGTCAGAGGACCTGTAAATTGTCAGTGCCGTCTACCTTGGCGATGAAGCGTTTCTGGAAATGTGTTCATAGGACATTTTTTCCCCCTTTACCAGCCAGGAATCTGCCCCTAGAGCTTGTTGGTTTTATTAATGTTCACCCTGTATTGTAATATTTGTAAGTGACTTGCACAACAACATGCATTGTAAATCTGTACTTTATGCAGATGACATAATACTCATAAATTCTGAAAAAGATGTGAACAAAGTGACACTAAAAAACAATGAATGTCTTAAATTTTCAAATACATGGTTGAAATTAAGGAATTCTATACTAGTTTTGAAAAGACTGACATATTATTTTCAGTTTATCCATTGTTGACATTGAGTGCACAACTGTTAAACTCCTTGGTATATATTTGAAATCAAAATTACATTGGAACAGTCATACAGAATATTTATGTAAAAAGCTGTGCAAACTACACACATGTGTTTCTGAAAACTGTTGTTTAGTTTCAATAATACTTCCTTTCATTGCCATCTGAGACATGGGACTCTTTTGTCGGAAGTTTTTCTGGGACAAAAAAAATCTGCCAGGAGGAGGCCATTAGGTGCTTGTCTGGAATAACATATCTTGGAGACCTTATGGTAAACAGTTAAATATACTAGCAGTCCCATCTCTCTTCATTTTCAGTTGCCTTTTCATATAAAGGAAACCCAAGAGGTGTTGCTTAATACAGTAGGTACATCAATGTAACATTCTTCAGACATATAAAATAAATACAGGTACCCACAACTAGATGGAATGAAACAATAATGTAGTTATGAAAACAATAACAAATTAAATTTTGTCTTGAAATTAAGTAGAATGCTGAGAAATAAGTATAGCCTTAGACTCAATATGTTACAGTCAATGGAATTATTACATTGTTCTTTTGTGCGAAATAATGAAGGCTTCTTCTTCTGTCTCTATAAGTGTAAGACTGCCATTTTTGTACGACTAAGTTAACTGTGAATAATAATGTTAATATTGGGTTAAAATGAGTTATTATCTTATTGAACATGCACCTTAACCATTACTAATTATCTGCACAGATTTATTTTACATTTCAGAAGCTTAATTCCACTGGGAATTGAAAGTTTAGTGATGGCTCGATTACATGCCATCAGCGTGCTATCACGTGCATGTTTGTATCCTTGCTATTAGAACCTAGTCCAAACTATTTTCTGTATGAGGTCCAATCATTCTTACTGTACACTGCGACATATTTTGTCACATCATATTGCATATTAACAGGGTCAACCATCACACAACCTATTGATGTCCTATAGCATTATCCACAGCCTGTTTCACCACAGCAGGAAATGTAACAGGTAACAATGTGCAGCTTCAGGTTAATGGTGGAATTTGAATCCAATTATAACTGCAAACTAAAATGAACAGTTTTACTCCTGCTATACCCTTTGCATTTTATCCCACCACTGAACGATTAGCTTTCTAGGGTAAAATGCAATTTAGCTTTCCATCTATATTCGGATCCTTTGATTGGATGAATCACAATAACTAGGCCTACATATAAAGCTTTATAAGATATTACCTTTGCAGGTACACCATGTCTCAATAAAATTCTTCTAAAATAAAACCCAAAAGTTACTCAAACAAAGGAATTTTTACACATTCAAAGGATTTGAAAACTGTTAGAAACTTTAACTGAATTAATAATTTTTTTGTAAAAGTGATTATACCTTTGTGGAGACAGCAGACTGCAAAGCAGTCAAAAAACACTGTAGTTACACTAGTTACACCTGACAAAGCAACCACTCCGACATTGTCCTGAGGTAGGTTAACATAGACTTCTTTGCTTCCAAAAGTTAGACTTTGATTATTAAGTTATAAATATGTTCTTTCAGAGTGTGCATGTTACTAGCAATAAAGTATCTTTTGTCAACAATCATTCCAGGTTGGTTGATTTGAGAGAGGGAACCAAACAGCAAGATTATTGATCCCATCAGATTAGGGAAGGAAGTCAGCTGCGCCGTTTCAAAGAAACCATCCCAGCATTTGCCTGAAGCGGTTTAGGGAAATCACTGAAAACCTAAATCAGGATGACCAGGCGCAGGTCTGAACTGTCATCCTCTCTAATGCGAGTCCAATGTGCTAACCACTGCGACACCTTGCTCAGTTCATCTCAAGTTCACGCATTTCTATTAACTTCCCTACAGTGATGATAACAGTAATGACCCAGGAGTACAGCAAATTTTGTTAGTTTTTTACCTATGAAGTGCATATGACAATGCTATGCTGTGCTCGAGAGTGCACCAATCACAAAGATAATGGAATTTTGGACAAATCATGCAAAATGCTGATCTTCTGTGCAACCTATGAAACATTTTTACAGGCACAGATGCAAGACTAAAAAGTGAAAGTGCAACCTCGATGTGTTATGTGTCCAATACTGTCAGTGGTTATCAGTGGATGTGAATGTTACATATAACAACAAGATTTACATGGTGATTTTATACCATTCAATCGAGATGCATCACAGCAACAGAGTTTATTCTTGTAGTGCATTTTGGTTGCTTATGATGGACATTCATGCACGTTATCTGGTCCATTCATGTTGGTCACTGGATATACCAACCCATTCGCAATTAATTATGAAGCCCAACCAGAAATATGTAATGTGGTTCCTATGAAACCGTGAACAACTCATGAGCTTTCACCTGACGAGCTTGAGCCTGTGTGTCAAGGACATAATACCCATGGAGTTCAGCTCAGACATGGACCGATCTCCAAACTACCAGTTTTCCAACTCGACCATGTGGCAATGGTTCCACATTGGCGACATGATCCTACAGGGTCACGGCATTACAGAAGTCACATCAAAATTTGCAGCATTATTGAGCAACTTCTCAGAGTCTGTGTATTTGGTAAGTGACATCATAAGTGCACTGCACATTACCAGCAGATATGATGCAATTAAAGCTGCACTCTTTCAATGTTTCGCTGAAGTGTGGAAACAACAGCTATGCAATTTATTTAATTTTTATTTATTTATTTATATTTTTTAAGAAGATTGACCCACAAACACCTTCACAATTTTTGAGACATCTTCAAGTAACACTAGACCATAGCTTCATGCCAGAATTTGTACTGTGGTCTACTTGGATGCTACGATTACCTCCCTCACTACAGTCGGTGCTAATTTTGAGAAAACAGGACCCTGATATTAAGCTAAATTTGGCAGATGAGCTTTATCCATTTCAACAGAGACAACAAGAAGTACCTATAAGGTTCAAAAACGCCATGGATTTTAAACCAGCTGCCCTGCGGTGGCAGCCACAGACTACGCAACAACACTGGACACCAAGCCAGCACAAGCACAGCCAACAACAACTGACTGCAGGATGCCAACCCACAGATACATGCGACACCCCTCCCACTGTAAACAATAACAGTATGACAGCTGAAGGGGGAAGGGCGTGGCCTTGTCTTTGCTATTTTCACATACACTTTGGCAGTAGAGTGCTCAACTGTTCAACTCCTTGTGAGTTCCCAAATTCCGGCGGTGTCCCATGATAGGCACACTGGATCACACAATAAATCAAGATGCTTACACAATGAGAAGAAATTCCAAACCATTTTGTCTACGTCTACGCTCAACACCCATGTCCATATCTTTGCTCACATGTCAAAGAAGTAATTCTCAGTGGATACAGGATTGGCAGTCAGTGTCATCCCAGGCAGAGCACCACCAACAGCAGGATCTTCACATACACAACTGAAAGCAGCTAATGACACAATAATGAGACAGCTTGGAACTGTCAAATTAATGGTTGAGCTCAGATTGGTGACAAAGTGCACATGGCAGTTCGTAAAAGCAGACATGTGTGAATCAATGTTAGCAGTGAATTTCCTTCATCATCTTCACCTTGTGCCAGATCTAATGATAAAAGTCCTTAGGTAAATGACTTCAAGTGAAATCGTAAACGAAAATGCTGATTTCATGCATTAGTTTCATCCACAAAATCTACCGACTTCTCCTCCTGCAAGAAAACCGAACCGCATACTGTCAGATGCAATCATGAGATACAAAGCAGTCAAGTGTGAAAGAATTCAACTTGCAGAAGGAGAATGTAGCACTTAAAGCTTCAACAGACAGCAGAAGAAGAATTGTGTAAGGTGCAAGCATGTCTCATGATGCTACAATGCAAACAGCAATAGCACCACAGACTTCAGCATCAGCAGCAACGTTGTACATCACAACAGCAACTGCAAAGTCTGTAATCCAGCACACTGTATCAAGAACAACAGCCATTTTGAATTTTCAGGTCAGTCAGTACCATATTCAGAGAGTGAAAGTGGCTCCAATGTGTGACCTTACATCAAACAATCACTTCAGGGTCCACAGCGTGTAGTCAACGATGACAGTGTGCATAATGTACACACTACACCTGGACCACCAAAGCATTTTAAAGTGTGGTGCCTAGTGCCAGTTAGACTTTGTGTGGTTAAAACTGTGACAGATGAGCGACTTCACATGGGAATAGTGTGGCCATTGGACAGCTCATGGGCTTCACTGACATATTTATAACCATAAAAGGGAGTTCATACAAACTTTGTGGGGCTATTGGTCTCTTAATGCTATACAGTACCAAATAGATGTCCAAAAATTTTCCCATATGTTAGCAGATGCCACCATTTGCAGTGTAATAGAGTGCAAGAAAGCATATTTGCAAATTCCTATGATGAGTGAAGACATGTCAAAAATGACTGTGATCACCCCATTCTGACTACAAGTTTTTGGTTATCTCATATGGATTAAAAAAAAGTGCCTCACAAATCTGGCAGTGCTTCATTGACAAGTCATTACTCCAATTTTCATTTGGCTTTTCTTACTCAGATGACATCCTAGTTTTCTCAGCTTTCCTGGGTGAACATGAGGATCATCTTTGCATGGTTTTCAATACACTAGAACAGCACAGCATGGTAATAAATGAAGACAAGTGCCAGCTCTGATAACATGAACCCATTTTCCTAGATCGTCTAATAAATCAGGCACACATCCACCCCATGCAGGAATGTACAGAACTTTTGGAAGCACCACCTAGACTTTCCACTTCTCAGAAACCGAGGAGATTTTTAGGGGCAGTGAACCTCTACAGGTGTCATTTGCTTCAGGCAGCAGCACTATTAGTACCTCTCGCTGATTTCCTTGCAGGAAAAAACAAACAGGAAAAACAACCATTGAAATGAACCTAAACAATGCAATATGGATTTGATGACATCAGGCTGTGCTTACAGCACAATCACATTAGCAATCCCTGAACCTGATGCTCAACTCTCTATCACAGCTGATGCAAGTAGGCTAATACAGTCATCAGTATGGTGCTGCAGCAGTTCATAGATGGTAAGCAACAATCAATATGTTTTTTTTATAGAAGTCCACACACTTGCAATGCAAATGGCCAGCATTCTGTTGAGAGTTGTTATCAGTATTGTTATTAGTATATTAAGTAATACACCATTTTAGGGTCAAATTGGAAGGTAGACAGTTGACTATCTTCACAGATCACCACCCACTAGCAGAAGCAATACGAAAGCCAGGCAGTGACTGTTCACCAAGGAAATTTTGACATCTTGATTATGTTCGTCAGTTTACAACTTATGTAGAGCATCTCAGGGGCGCCAAAAACATGGTGACTAACTATCTGTCATGAATTGGCAAGTGTAGATTATGAGGATCTTGCAGTGGTACAGGAACAAGGCCCACAAACTCAAGAACTTTCGCAGAACACAAACATCAGCCACAAGTTCAAACTTTGTACACTCCATGGTTTGGAGAAGCAGATTTGGTGCAAAATTTTGCAGTGCAGGGCCCACCCTTTGGTTTATTTGATTATGCGGAAACATGTCTTTGACTGCTTGCATTGACTGTCTTATCCAGGGGCATGACCCTCAACTAAAGTGATAACAGACAGAAGCATGTGCAGCATGTCAGAGAAGCAAAACAGGATGTCACACCACCCTCACCCAAGACCAATTTGAGGTCCCAACAGGCAGATTACAACATGATCACTTAGACTTGGTTGGGACCCTTATAGGGCCAAATGGTTACAAACACGTTCTCTTGGTGACTGATCATATGACATGGTGGCTGGTGGCAGCACCATTGGCAGACATTACCACAGAATCAACAACTAAAGCATTCATACAGTTGTGGATTTCTAGATTTGGTTGCCAGGATGTGATTACTACTGGCCAAGGATGTCAGTTTCAGTCATCACTGTTCACAGAACTATTCAGACTTGTGGTTTCAGGTGCTTTCACATAACTGCCTACCACCTCCAAAGCAACAAGCTGGCTGAGTAGTGGCATTGCACTCTTGGGGCAGCTTTAAAGTGCCACATGGGAAATAGTGCAACACACTCCCCTTGGGTGATGTCGGGTGTACACACTTCCTTCAAAGAGTATTGCATGGTGAACCCCTACAGCTCTTGGCAGCATTTGTTGAACCTGTTATCCACCAAATGCACTGGAGTTAATGGAACTAGACAGCAGAATATGAAAACCTATTACATGGGCCTGCAAACAGCTGCCACAATGACACAGTGCATCAATACTTTTCATGAAAAGGCTCTTGTACATTGTGACTCCATGATGTTAAGAGATGACACCATGCATCTGGCACTGCAGCATCATATCCAGGGCCACATAAAGTTCTCCTAAAGGGAGACAACATGTTTATCATTTTACTGTATGACATCTTACAATGATCTCCATTCACCATTTGAAATTAGTTTGGGTCCTCAACAATGATCCTCTCACACGCACACCAGACAATGCCATGAACCTGCCGGAGGAGCCTTAAGCTCCTTCACCACACTACATCAAACAACAAACATTGCTCCTAGCTGCACTCACATCCATGTGTTCGGACGATGAACAGCACTCCTGTTTCGGTTCCCTCCATCATCTTCTGTGGCTTTCATGGGATTACATTCTGGGCTCACCGAAGGCAAAGTACATTCTCCCTCAACTGTACTCCATACCATGGGGGGAGGAAGGGGAAGGGATGGTGGAGGAGGGGGTGGGGGGGACTCTATGATTACTGCATACTGTGAAACGGTCACAAAACATTACAAATGAACAACCTCTGGCGAAGAAACTTTTCTGATGTATGCCTGAGTCAGGTTAATGCAGGCATTCTTTGTTTCCAGCAGTCTAGCTCTGACTATTGAATTGTAAATATGTGCTTTTAGCTTGTGGAGGCTTATTACCAATAAAAATCTTTTGTCAACCATCATTTCAGGTTTGTGTACTCCTATTAACTTCGCTATGGTGATGATTACACCTCCATGAAAGAAATGATGTACGTTTTCTATTGTACTTTTCTGTATCTTTGGCTGTGTATAGTTTAGTGTATAAGTTGTAGGCCTATTAGGCCTACTACACGCTAAGTGCACGCTTTCTCCGACACGTCACTCCCCAACGTAAAAGTTATTTTTAAAATTAATCATGACAGTATCGATTGCATTAATTGTTTAAATTTATCTGAAGAAATAACTAAAAAGAAATTGAGCTGTAACACTCAGAAACGAAGGGAATACAAACTGAATTCATGAAACGACTATTGACCTCGATTTGGATGCTTGTGCAGACTGTGACTTGGGTCCTTACTTATCGATATATATTCATTTTAAGTAAATTATATCAAAAGTATGACAGAAGGCAAATATCAACTTCTCGGCTCCCTGCAAGCGCTAATTAGAAATGTATGTTGCCATTAACTTCCGCCTGCATCACATTTACCTTATTTGCAGCAGATCGCGTGAAGACACAAATTTAATTCAGAATTTTCTCACGGCCTCCATAACACGTAATGGAAATTAAAGGAATCAAAGTAAGCAAACAACGGTACTAGTAAAATGATGTAAAGTACAATGCGGAATATAATTTGAAACTGCGCGCCGTTAATTATGTTAACTCTGCTTAGGATCCGAAGCTATTCCACATCAAAAGCGACAGCCTAATATCCATGGTAATATCACAGGTAATATTTCTGGACAGGAATTTGCCCTGTGCACTTATACACTACTGCGGCTTTATGACAGTTACAGCTGACATAAAGTCGGCAGTTTTGTCCTACCTAGTATTACAACCGAAAAAGTGGGCTGTGATAGTACAAACCAAATATATAGCTGCACAGTTTTTGTAAAGGAAAGAGGTTCCGCTGTTGAGGAAACTGGGACCGAACATCTTTAAAGAGGAACAGCTGTGGATTTGGTTGACGTTGCTTTGGTGCGACGTAAGTAATCGTTCACTCGCACAGTAGAAAGTCGAGTACGTCTGGTGTAGTCCAACATGCCGAAAAAGAAGACAGGTCAGCGGAAAAAAGCCGAAAAGCAAAGGATGAGACAGAAAGAAATCCGAACGGCAAAAGATAATATGACCTTGGCACAGTATCCGTGTAATGCCGCGATGGTGCGTTTTAATTGTTTAATACATGTTTTACAGTTTGATCCTGCTAGTTACCAAGTATTAAACAGAATTTTTAATTTCAGGAATGCGACAGGTGCAAGAGGTATGTATGTACTGTAATAACAACGCCATTAAGTGTTTTAGCAAATTAGGACACTTGGCATGAGTTACCTAAACTGTTGCTGTTAAGTTTAGCACATAAAAACAACGGTAACCTCTTTGTATTTACATTCGTTGGTGTCATCATCTCAAAACAGTATTTTTTCTCCTACCGCTACCAATATTTTGTAGTGTGCACTATCACACTGAAACGAAAGATTTCAGTGCTGAAACAAATTTTTTCAGATTATTCGTGGTTATCGTTATTGAATGTATCCTAGGATTGCGGATGCCACAGCTTTCGTATCTAGATCTATTATGCAAACCACTGTGAAGTGCTTTGTAGAGAGTACTTCAGTCCTGATTACTAGTTTCTTTCTATTCCAGCCCGGTAATAGGTTACAAGAAGAATGATTGCTTAATTACTCCATTGTGTGCTGTAACTAATTTAATCTTGTCTGCAGGAGTTGTGCAAAGAATATCTCTAGTTTCTCAGGGTAATGGGTGTCTAGCTTAGACCGTCTGTTAATTCAGAATTTTCAGCATATCTGTGGCATGCTCCTGTAGGTCAAATGTGTGACCATTCATGCTAATCTTTGTATATATTCAATATCTCCTCTTGGTTGTATTTGGTATGTATCCCATGCACTTGAACTATATTTTCAGACGAAAACTCCAAGTTTGAGTTCACCTTCCTAATTTTCTAAGATGGGATGCTGCCTATACTTGGCTTATCTAGTACACAGTCTGTGGTATTCATTCCATTTTGTATCTGTACAAACTATTATATCCGTATATTTGAGTGGCTTGACTGATCCCAAATGTATTATTTTAGTGATGTAGTAGTCATTAGATCTTACTTTTTGGCGTAATCCGTATCACTTCAGGCCGGAGGATTACCTTCAAAGTCTCGGATGTTGTTAAATTTAGCATATGTTAAAATTCAGGGGTAAGAAAGAAAAGTGTAGTATTTTGTTTTCTCAACCCAAAAAAACAAAAAAAGAATCCTGCACCGAGATACAGACCTCCAAAGATGACACTGTGAACACCATTTTGAAGATGTGAATATTGAAAAAAAAAAATTAAAAATGCTGTATCTTAACAGTCCTAGGTTTTTTTTTTTGAAAGATTATGCTTTATGATTACAGTTGTATCCTCCGTTTAGACATTTCTGTCAAAGTTTGAAAATTTTTTTTATAATTTAGTTTTTTTTTTAAATGCCAATCCAGAAAAGTTGGATTTTCTTCTGTTGATCAGTACCATGTAGTACTATATCCTCTATAAAGGAGAGCTTCCATCTTTAAGTTGGACAGGTTTTATTTTTAAAAAATCATTCAAGGGTAATGTGTGTCTTCACTGAAGTTGTTTCTTACTAATTTCTTTGTTTCAATGTTTATTTCTATTGTCTTTGTTGCAGTCATTTCTTTTCATTTTCATTGTTGCAAATATTTCTTACTTTGTTGTAGTTTCTTGTCATTTTCCTTGCCATGGTTGTTCATTGTAGGTTTCTATATTGTAACTATTCAGTGCTAATTTGTTTACTGATGAGGCTTCTAAGAAACCTGAGACCATCAATGAGTTCTGTGTTTTCGTGATGAATTTGCCAGTTGACACAGTTTTAGTGTGTTTTGTGAAAAGGAGTGCTTGAAATGTCCTCTGACTGGGGCCACAGGAGAGTGAAGTGTGCTGACTATTTGTATATCCATAAAAGAGTGATATACAAAGCAAACAAAAAAAAACTTTGTTCAGGTTGGGAATAAGAGTTCTCATTTGAAGACTGTTTCAAAGTGAAGATGTTTCTAGTGACGACTTTTTGTGTTCTAAATGTTTGACAGAATAACAACAATGATAGTATCTGAACAAGGTGAAGCCTCCCATGGTGCAGATGTTGCAAATTTTGCATCAGTAGAGGAAGAATTAAATACCCTGAATCAGTCAACTACAGAGGTAGGTGTTAGTCCTGTTAAGAAACCGTGGTCAGTGAAGTCGAGTCATAAGCTTTATGTATCAAGAACGTGCAGAGAAATTATTAAAGCTGTGAATGAATACACTACAGCAAAACCGACCACACTCTTCAAAGTAGAAATTCCGTCTTCAGAAGAAAATGAACCAAACCACTCTTGCACCTCTTACCAGGAATTTTTCACAAATATCAATTCAGCTGTTGAATATTGTGCATCCTACAGTGAAAAGGTGCAAGTTTTAACTATTATTCCAGAGACATTTTCAAAGAAAACTATGTTGATCCACATTCCATCAGTATAAAAGCACATGGTAGACAAATCAAGAAATGTGAGGTCTGTAAAAGGAGTCTTTGGAAGACCAGATCCCTATTATGGTCATCCTGTAGAAGCAGCTCAAGTTCAAATAGTCCTTTCATTTTATCTAGAAGATAAATGGGACTTTTCTCACCAGAGTGCCAACAAAAAAGTACCATAACTGTAACAGTTGAAGGTCAAAAAGTTGTGAAAGTGAAGAGGTACATGACTCACAGTATTAAAGAACGTTTTGCAATTTATAAGAGCAACTATACAACTTCACATATTGGAAGCTCAAGATTTTATGCACTATGACCTAAGTGGGTAGATCCACACCCACCTAGAGATGTCTGTTTGTGTGTGTGTACTGCGTGAATTTTGAGAATTGTGTGGTAACTTTGAAGAACTTGCTGGAGCACATGGCATATGACACCTTGGTTGAGCGTGTGAAGTCATTAGTCTGTGACGTAAAGTGAGAGACTTGTTTGTTTCAAGAAAGTGGTGACTGCCCTGGAAAGGGAGGACTGTCTTTACAGACACTTGGCCTGGAAGACATAGCAGATAACTCTGCAGAAATTGCATATGCGACATGGGAGGAAAATAAACTAATTAAGAAAACTGTTGCCTTTGACAGTTTCATTGATGAACTTGGTAAATGGTCAGTGAAAGCAGTAACACACTAGTATCTGAAGAAATTGCAAAAACATCATGTTGCAGAAGTGAAAGGGTGTGTACAGGCTGAAGAACTGTGTTTAGTGCTTCACTGTGATTTTGCTGAGAACTGGTCTGTAATTCTCCTACAAGAAGTACGAGGATATCATTGGAGTAATGACAAGTTTCAGTTTTACAGGAGTGACATATTTTCAAAAAAATACCACAAGTGGTGCTGTTATTAGTGATGACATAGGACATGATGCAGCACATGCTTTGCTAGCAATGGGCAAAATTCTTCGGCTGCAAAAAGTGTCAGAGATGATCATCATTATTTCTGATGGTGCTCCTAGTCATTTTAAAAATCATTATCAGCTGTTTGATTTGAAAAAGTTGCTTGTGCCAAATGACTGCGTATACAGCGCTACTGGTCACGGGAAGGGGCTTTGCGATGGTGTAGGCGGCTTGCTGAAGCACCATGCTACGAAACATAATCTTTCCAGACCAAATACAGCTGTGATTCAGAATGCTTAGGATTTTACGAGCGTCGTGAAATCTTGCACATCCACAGCCCTCATTCTTTTGTCCAAAGAGGAAATCGAAGGATTCTGTGAGCAGAAAAAAGGAGAATGGTCCAAACAAACTACTCCTGTGAAAGGAATTCAGAAGACACATTTTTGGACTCAGTGATGGGTGAACTTATATTGCACGCAGGAAAGAGGAAATTTTGTTTGTTCGGCCAACACCTCAGAAACAGCAGGATAATATTCAGATTCATAACCTCTGTGTGTGTGTGTGTGTGTGTGTGTGTGTGTGTGTGTGTGTGTGTGTGTGTGTGTGTGTGTGTGTGTGTTTGGTGTGGGGGGGGGGGGGGGGCAGTGACTGGTGGATTGCAGAGATTAGACACCAGTTATGAGTTAAACGAAATTGTAGTGAAGTATATGCTACCACATGGACCAGCTGCTGGCTATAGATTTCCAGCTGAAGGACACCAACAATGCCATAAGTGCTCGCTTCCTGTTCACAATGTTTTGAAAATTGTAAGTGCTCCAGTTCTTATTGGTTCAACAGGACGGCATCATTCTATATCAAAGGAAGATACTGAAGCAGTGGGACACATTTTTAGTTCATTGACTGGCTAATTTCAATACAAAACAGAGTGCACAGAAGTTGTATAAATGGAAACCTTTAAGTCTTTGGACCTTTCGCATACATTTTGGAACCATTTACAATGCTTGAAAAATGAGTGTTTTACTCATCTTTCAAAAGTAAAATTATGTTAAATAAGGCTAGGTTTTGATTTTTATGAGCCTGTTATGTGATAATAAAACAGGTTTTATGTATGGCAGAAATTTCAGTTGCTTAATAAACCTGTTCAACCTAAAAGTGGAAGCTCTCCTTTTCAGGGAATGTAGAACTATATGGTACCAATCAACAGAAAAAAATCAAAATCTTATGAATTGGCAAAAGAAGTTCAAAATGCTATAGTAAAAGAACTTTGACAGATAAGTTCAAATAGAAAATTTCTTTGTAATCGTAAATCAGTTATCTCTCAAAAAAAAAATCTAGAACTGTTCCAGAGATAGAGTATTTAAAATTTTTTCTAAAATTTGCGTCTTCAAAATGCTATATGCGGTGTCATCTTTAGAGGACTGTATCTCAGAGCAGAAATTTTTTTGGAGAGAAAAAAAGAAGTATTCCTTACTTAGTCCCTTATTTTGATTATTTTAACTTAATGTTAAATTCAATAACATCAGAGACTATGAAGGTAAGATTTTTTCGTAGCCTGGCTGAGTTGATATGGACTATGCCTTTCTTCGTTTTGTTAAGTGTGCAGTTTTACATTGTGCATGTTATATCTTTGTACCACTTTGAAATGTTAACAAGATCTGACTAGATAGTTGCACAGCTTTTATCAGATAATACATCATTACTTACCATATAACCATACCATCTGCAAAAGTTCCAGTTTATTAAAATATTGTCTGCCATATCATTAACATACAAAAGGACTCTCAAGGCTCCCAAGCTCTTGAAGCATGCCTGAAGTTATGTCAACTTCTGAGATAATGTGCTTTGATCTCCCTACCAAGCAATCCTCAGTCCAGTCACAAATTTGTGTATCAGATACCATTGTATTTTCATTAATACTCTATGTAGGCATTGAAGGCTTTTTATAACTAAACACATTCAACCACTTCATAATCACTGTTACTACTTTGTTTGGAGACCCTCAGAGGTGAGTCTGTTGTTACCGTTAGATCTAACATATTTCCATCATGAGTGGGCTTCTGAAATATCTGCTCTAAGCACTTTTCAGAGAAGACGTTTAATCTTGTTTTGTGAGCTGTTTTGTCTTGCCCTCCACATACAAAACTGTAAGCATTCCAATCAATTGTTCATTGATTAAATTGTCCTCCAATCATGACAGCATGAATAGAGAACATACATACTAGTGAATTGACATTTTTCTGTTACATCTGCAGTTGAGTTTGGCGGTTGATAGAATATCCAATTACATGTCCACCCTTGATAATGAGTCTTGCCCTAACCATTGCACATGCAGACTTCTATCTCAGTGGATTTTATATTTTTGTCTACTACATAAATTTATTGGACACCACCTCTGTTTCCAGTTAGCTTGTCCTTTCAATGTACACTTGTATTTACACCAAAAATGTCACTGCTATCAATTTCAGGTTTTAACCAGATTTCTGCATCTAGTGTTACAGGAGTTGCACTGCTTTTTAGGACTACTTCAAACTCGTGCAACTTTGCTGCAAATGCTCCACTTCATGGTTTCACGTTGTGCACCCCTGACCCATTTAGGTCACCCCTGCAATCCTCAACCCTATGGCATAAATTCTGAAAGCCGTAGTCTAGCTTGTTCCAAATTTTCATAGTCTCTGGTTCCAGCCTTCCACTCTGCTCAGAACTAGCAGGCCATGATCAATTATGGAGGACAAGGGTGCAGATTGAGAGCTTTGCTGAAACTCTGCCCACAACTCTGGTCTTCTCAGTCCTCTCTAGCAGTTGCTGGAATGATGAAAGTATGAATTCAGACCCCAGATGACAGGCATTGATCATTCAGATGTGTGCCACAACCTGCAGGTGGTTGCACCTTCTTTCCTCAGTAGCTGCTGGGACAGTCCCTTCAGCATGTTGAATTAGGCTTCCAGGCTTACATACACTGTGCATAGTGTGATCCCTCCTATCCCTTCCTGATATTTCATTAAGGTTCTGTGACAAGACTGATCCTTATTGTAGCCTGAAGTCTCAAGTTAGATTGAAAGGTGGTTATTTGGTCGTATGTTGTAATAGCCAACAAATTTGGAATTGTGTGGAGAAAACATGACTGCAGTTGCCTGAACAGTCCAGGTAGTGAGTTTTCTCTATATCAAGTGCCACAACATTACTTCCATTGTTACGTCAATTTCAATGGAAGCCAGCAGGGAAGATGGCAAACATCTACTTCTACATCAACATGAATACTCTGCAAATCACACTAAAGTGCCTGGCAGAGGGTTCATTGAAACACCTTCACAATAATTCTCTATTCCAGTCTTGAACAGTGCGTGGAAAAAAAACAAACACCTCTAGCTTTCCGTGAGCTCTGATTCCCCTTATTTTATTATGATGATTGTGGCTCCCTATGTAGGATGACATCGAAAAAATATTTTCGCATTTGGAGGAGACAGTTGACTGAAATTTCTTAAAGATTACACTGCAGCAAAAAACGCCTTTGTTTTAATTATGTCCATCCCAAATCCTGTATCATGTCCTTGACCCCCCCCCCCCCCCCCCCCCGCCCTTTTTCATGATAATACAAATTGTGCTGCTCTTCTTTGAACTTTCTTGATGCGTCTCATTAATTCTGTCTGGACAGGATCACAGACTGTGCAGCAGTACCCCAAAAGAGGGTGGACAAGTGTATTGTAGGCAGGCTCTTTAATAGATCTATTACATTTTCTAAGTGTTACACCAATAAAACACGCTCTTTGGTTTGCCTTCCCCACAGCATTTTCTGAGTGTTCTTTCCAGTTTAAATTGTTCGTAATTGCAGTTCCTAGATATTTAGCTGAATTTACAGCCTTCAGATTAGACTATTTTATCATGTAACCAAAGTTTGATGGATTCCTTTTAGCACTTATATGGGTGACCTCACACTTTTCATTATTTCGGGTCAATTGCCAATTTTTGCACCATTCAGTTATCATAGTCATCAGTCCAGTCCAGGTTTGATGCAGCTCTCCGTGCTATTCTATTCTCTGCAAGCCTCTTCATCTTCAAGTAACTACTACAGACCACATCCTTCTGAATCTGTTTAGTGTGTTCATCCGTAGGTTTCTCTCTAAGATTTTCACCCTCCACGCTTCCATCCAATAGCAAATTGGTGATCCCTTGATGCCTCAGAACGTGTCCTACCAACCGATCCCTTCTTCTAGTCAAGTTGTGCCACAAATTTCTCTTCTCCCCAATTCTCTTCAGTACCTCCTCATTAGTTGCATGATCAACCCATATAATCTTCAGCATTCTTCTGTAGACCCACATTTTCAAAGCTGCTGTACTCTTCTTATCTAAACTATTTATCGTCCATGTTTCACTTCCATAATACATGGCTACATTCCACACACATACTTTCAGAAAATACCATTCAGATATCTTTTCTAAATCTTTTTGCAATTAGTTTTGACCTTCTGATGAATTTACAAAATGATAAATGACAGCATCATCTGAAACAACCTAAGACGGCTGTTCAGCTTATGTCCTAAATCATTTATATAGATAAGGAACAGCAGAGGGCCTGTAACACTACCTTGGAAATGCCAGAAATCACGTCTGTTGTACTCAATGATTTTCAATCAATTGCTACGACCTGTCACCCCTCTGACAGGAAATCACAAATCCAGCCACACAACTGATATGATGTTCCATAAACACACAATTTCATTACAAGCTGCTCGTGTGGTACAGTGTCTAAAGCCTTTTGGAAATCTAGAAATGCAGACTCAATTTGAAATCCCGTGTCAATAGCAGGGGTCAAAATATCTTGTGCCATGATGAGATAATTTAATACAGAGGACTAGCTCTAATCAAGGTCTAAAAGTACAAAATTCTTCAGCATGTGATAGAATGACAAGAAGCCGTGTCCTATGCACAAAAAATTCAAAATTAGAAGTACAAAGCAAAGACAATTTGGAGCATTATTAGACATGAGATGATAAACTCAGTAATGCAAATGAAACCTAATGGCAGTAGGAGTGAGCACAGATGAGTTAAATTTAAACTCTTGGTCACTACATTCCATGAATTCTTCCTAATAGCCGCTAAAAACACGGGAGAAAAAATATACCAATGAAAGTAGGCCCATGACTGGCATTGCATACTCCTCCACCAGTTTTGCCAAATCATCTGTTAGAGAGGCTACAAAAATCATTAGCCACTGAAACGCAGTAACTCTTCTGTTTATGATGGTATTTGAACCAAAGTACTGAAACCTTGTGCTGAATTGATAGTGCCCCCTCAAGTGTATCTTTGAACCAACCAATGAGACAAGGTGTATTTCATGAAAAATTGTAGATTGTGGTAGTATCACGTATCTATAAAACTGCAGATGAGCAACTTGCCTCTAATTATCAACCCATCTCCCTTGTTCCAGTGATATAAAAATTTTTGAGAGTGTAGCTTAAAATGGGAAAACTGAACCACATCTCTGACAACAGCATTTACAGAGTGGCTCAGCGTGGCTTCTGTAAAGGAGTCTTTACTGAAAAAAAGCAATATATGGTGTTGCTAAACGAGGAAAATTACCCCATTGGTATTTCCTGTGTTCCTGCCAAGTCCTTAGATTATGTATGTCACAAAATTTTGCAAGGGGAAACTAAACTAAATCTACATAAATGATTTAGCCAAGACACCGAGGGACTATTCAGAAAGTATGATATTTTCTGATGACACAAATATAATTATAAAGAGCCCAAATACACCCATGCCAGAGACAGCCAAGACAATAACAGAACAAGCTTACAGTTGCCTAGTCATTAATATGCAAATTAATGACGAGGGTCTCAACAAGTTTTCCTGGACACACCTGAAGTTACTTTTACTTTTGTTACTGAGTTTTCATCCAAGATAACATGCTGCATTCTGCCTACCAAGTAATTCTCAAGCCAGGCACAAATTTTGTTTGACACCCTGTGTAATCATAGTTTTGTTGATAAACAATGCTGCAGTACAGAATAAGATGTTTTTTGAAAGTAAAAAAATACTGCATCTACCTAATTTCTTTGAGCCATGGCATTTAGGATGTTGTGATATGTGATTTATTCATCTCATTACATACCATTTTCAAATCATTTGATTTGTTGTACAGGAGACATGTCAAGGTTTACAAAATAAACTTTTTCACTTTTTTTAAGAGAAATACAAAAGTTTACATTATATTTCACATTTCTAAGTTACAGCTACACATGTACATAAAATAATACATTTAATACAATCCCTGTGTTCAGAATGTGAAGCTGTCCACAATGACTTCATCGACAGAATAACAAGACTTTTCCACCAGAAGAGTAAAAAGCAATCTTTTCAGTGAAGCAAGCTCTATCTTAAATATATTGCTGCCTTTTGTTTTTTTTTTAAATTTTTAACCCCATATACTCTGGCATTTGGGCGTAAAGTTTTAAATGATGTGTTGGAAGTTTGAAGTTATCTCTGTGGGGCTCGCCACTCTTTGGCAGGTTCATGCTTGGCTACCACGGGGCCCCAGCCTTTGCAGCATTTTTTCCCTTCAGTGCTGCATGTCAATCCTCTTGCTATACTTTTACTCCTCCCTTGGGGAACATGTCTCTGGTGTTATTCGGAATCTTCTGCATTGTCTGTTGCTGACGTAAGGACAGTCCCACCTTTGTTTTTTGCTCCATTTTCCTTTCTTTGTTTCCCTTCTTCTCTTGTTCCTCTGCTTCGGTGTGTAAGGTCCCTCTTTTTCTTCTTCCTCCTTGTGCCCTCCTGAAGGCCGGCTCATGTGTCTGATACGTAACAGGTTACTGGGTAACATGTAGTCCCAGCCCCGGGTCAACAGGTAGGGTTCGCACATACCACGTAGTATAGGCCAGGCCCAGGAAGGGGTGATTGCCTGAGCTGCAACCTTCCCAAATTGCCGATTGGTCCCTCTCTCAGATATACGGAAGGTGTGACCTGAGGTGTGAACAATCACCTAAGGTGGGTGCACCCCCTTGTGAAGGGAGCCCCAAGTTGGAAGGAGTGCGCCATCAGAGATGCTGGCAATCGTGGGGATTTTCTTGCAATGAGTCAATCATACACCCCATCGATGTTGACGAAATGTAAACGTAATGAGGCTAATGATTCAATGACCCTTCCTGCTGCACCACGGTTCCTCATGCTCTCATGTACTGAAGACAGTTAGTCCTTTGCCACAGTCAATACATTTATTATTCAGAAAGGTGTTGATGCAATTGCTGGCCCTGTGAAATCCTGTTCTCATTTATGGAATGGCACTTTGCTTTTGGATGCTGCTTCTGATTCTCAAGCACAACTGCTTGCTGCCTCGCTTCTCCACAGCAACCCTGTCTGTATCGAGGCCCATAGAACTCTGAATTCTTCCCATGGTGTAATTTACACCAGGCTGCTCGATGGTCTAACCGAGGCCAACATCCAATCTTACCTCTATGATCAGGGTGGCATTGCCATTCATTGTGTAATGAAAAAGGTAGATTCCTCCTTAGTGCCCACCCACACTCTTTTCCTCCCCCTTGCTGTCACCCAAGATCAAAGCAGGCAGTGAAATTATCACAGTCTGGCTGTACATCGCAAACTGCTACCAGTGTCATCATTTCAACACACCAGAACGTCTTGTTGACACCCAGCCCAACATGTAACCTGTGGTAGGGATGTGCACAAGGGCGATTGTCGCCTCTTTCTCCTCACTGTATCAACTGCAATGGCGGCCATGTCGCTTCCTCAGGATTGTCCTGTGTATCTTGATGAGCGGGCAGTCCAAGAGATTCAAGCAAAGTAGCTCGCAAGTTATTGGCTAGTTGCAAACCCTGTGTTCTTCCGTCTGGCACTTAATAGTTCTGTTCTTGTTACCCCTCGCTGCACGAAGGACATAGGCACGCAAACATGAGACTAGAAGTTCGGCTCTGAGGTTGTGAAATCGCCTAGTGTCAAGGTGGCATCGCCACCCCCCCAGGACTCCCAGTGCTGGAAGTTCGGCCATATGTCTTCCCGCTGTACTTCCAGCCCCACCTGTAGAGATTGTGGTAGTCCATCGCATCCCAATACTCCACGTGCCCCGCCTCCTATCTGTGTCAACTGCAGAGAGCATCATTCACCTTGCTCGCCAGACTGCAGGATTTTACAGAAAGAGAGGAAAATCATGGAATATAAGACCCTGGACAGTCTGACCTTCACAGAGGCCAAGAGGAAATGTAAGCACCTGCATCCTGTGGCTATGACCCCTCCAAATACACTGCTGCTACAAGAACAGTTCTCACATCAGTTCCTCCAATTCCTGTCGCCTCTCAGAACTGGGAGACTATTACCTGCCTCCTTGATGGTGGGGGGCACTGCCCTCCCTGTTGCTCCCGCACCACCTACTTCTGGAGCAAACCCCCCCCCCCCCGCCCCCCCCCCCCCCCCACCCACACACACACACACACACACACACACACACACACACACACACACACAGTTGGGGATTACAGTCACCACTTCTGAGACAGAGAAGCGTAAGGCTTCTTCGGCTCCTCTCGATAGGAAGGGGTCCCTTGAGTCACTCCCTTCCCAGGTTTCTGCTAGTGGGAAAGATGACACCTGCCAACAGCTGAAGAGCCCAAAAGCAGCTGGTCGTAGGGCTTCAGGCTCATCCTCAGTCCCGGAGACTGAACCAGATAAGTCCTCCCAGCCAGGGACACCCAAGGAACACTGAGAGAAATCCAAAAAGAAAACCCCTAAGAACAAGGAACTTGTGGTGGCATCCACACAACCGCTACCCACAAGCTCTGTGTCTGAGGATGGGTCGGAACTTTGGCGTCCACTGAGGACCTAGATCTCACCGGACCCTCAGACACAATGGATGTAGACTGCTCTGGCAACAGGTGACCCTGAGCTGTAAACTGCCTCATTGAATGTTCCATGCGTTCCCAGTCTCACGATATCATCATCCTCCAGTGGAATTGAGGCGGTTTTTTTCACCGCCTGGCTGGGCTATGGCAACTGTTAAGCTTTACACCTGCTTTCTGCATTGCCCTCCAGGAAACCTGGTTCCTGGCAATGTGGACTCCTGCCCTCCGTGGCTATAAAGGATATTGCAGGAACCGTAGCGACTACAATAGTGTGTCAGGCGGAGTTCAATACGGACAACGCAGGAAATAACTGTCTGCAATGTATATCTTCCTCCAGATGGTGCAGTACCCCTGACTGTATTAGCTGCACTGATTGACCAACTCCCTAAACCTTTCCTACTTCTGGGAGATTTTAATGCCCATAACCCCTTGTGGGGTGACACCATGATTACTGGCCAAGGCAGAGATGTTGAAACTTTACTGTCTCAGTTGGACCTCTGCCTCTTAAATACTGGGGCCACCACACATTTCAGTGTGGCTTATGGTAGCTACTCAGCCATTGATTTATCAATTTGCAGCCCAGCACTTCTCCCATCTATCCACTGAAGAGCACATGACCTTTGTGTTAGTGACCACTTCCCCATCTTTCTGTCACTGTCCCGGTGTCAGGCCCATGGATGCCTACCACGATGGGCTTTAAACAAGGCGAAGTGGGGAAACTTTCACCTCTGCTGTCACCATTGAATCTCCCCCTCACGGTAACATCGATGTCATGGTTGAGCGGGTGATTACAATAATTGTTTCTGCAGCAGAAAATGCGATCCCTCGCCCGATGCATAAGACAGTCCCTTGGTGGCCACCTGAAGTCAGTGAAGCAATTAAGGAGCGTCAGCAAGCTCTACAGTGGCATAAGCGGCACCCTTCCCTGCCGCTCCGTGCCCGTGTTTGCCAACTTATCAAACGACGGAAGCAGGAGTGTTTACAGAGATAAGTTTCGACTATTGGGTGTCATACGTCACCTTCCAAACTCTGGGCAAAGATCAAATGTCTTTTCGGATACCAGACCCCAACAGGTGTTCCAGTTGTTTCCATAAATGGCGTGTTATCTACCAACGCAAATGCGATTGCCGAGACTTTGCTCGAGCCTTTGTGTTGGAGAATTAGCCCCCAGCCTTTCGCACTCTCAAACAGCACCTGGAAGGAAAAGTCCTCTCATTCACTACACGCCACAGTGAATCCTACAATGCCTCATTTACAGATTGGGAGCTTCTCAGTGCCCTTGCACATTGCTCTGCCACAGCTCCTGGAGCTGATTGGATCCACAGCCAGATGATTAAACATCTCTCATCTGACTACAAGCGACATATCTTAGTCATCTTCAACCAGATATGGTGCGATGGTGTCTTTCCATCGCAATGGCAGGAGAGCACCATCACTCCAGTGCTCAAACCCGGTAAAAACCCGCTTGATGTGGATAGCTATCAGCCCATCAGCCTCACCAATGTTCTTTGTGAGCTGTTGGAACATATGGTGTGTTGACGGTTGGGTTGGGTTGGGTCCGGTCCTATAGTCACGTGGCCTACTGGCTTCATGTCAGGGCGGCTTCTGCCAGGGTCGCTCTACTACTGGTAATCTTGTGTCCCTCAACTCTGCCATCCGAGCAGCCTTTTCCAGTCGCCAACACCTGGTTGCTGTCTTTTTTAGACTTACATAAAGCATACAACATGACATAGGAACTTCATATCCTTGCCACATTGTACGAGTGTGGTCTCCAGGCCCCGCTCCCGATTTTTATCCAAAACTTCCTTTCACTCCGTACTTTCCATTTCCAAGTTAGTGCCTTCCATAGTTCCATCCATGTCCAGGAGAATGGCATCCCACAGGGCTCTGTATTGAGTGTATCTCTATTTTTAGTGGCCATTAACAGTCTAGCAGCAGCTGTCGGGCCCTCCGTCCCACCTTCTCTTTATGCAGACTGCTCCTGCATTCCATACTGCTGCTCCAGTACTGGTGTTGCTGAGCGGCACCTACAGGGAGCCATCCACAAGGCGCAGTCTTGGGCTTTAGCCCACGGCTTCCAGTGTTCAGCCGCAAAGTCGTGTGTCATGCTCTTCTGTCAGCGTTGTACCATTTGTCCGGACCCAGAACTTTACCTTCATGACAATCTACTCACTGTAGTGGAGACATATCGATTGTTATGAGGTGCAACAATAAAGTAATGAGACTGATTTTCTTTGCAGGATGTGGCAATTCTGCAGGCTTGTGTAGGCACAATATCTTTGACCCTGGTCTATAAGCTGCTTGTAGTCCAAGCGGCACATCAATGCAACTGCTCAGTCGTGAGTTGCGCTGTAATAAAACACGTGTTTGTGACTCTCATAATGGAAATTGAACTGCATAATATTGCACAACTGTATGCCATTTCTTTTTGCGTTAAATTGGGTGAAAACGCGACAACAACTTACGGTAAGTTTCAGAAGGCTTTTGGAGAGGAGGTTATGTCAAGAGCTGAAGTTTTTTGTTGGCATAAAATGTTTAGTGAAGGCAGAACGAATGTTGTAGATGAAGACCGCAGTGGGCAACCATCAACCTCACGGACGGATGTCAACTTGGCCAGGGTGCAGGCACTTGTACAATCTGATCAAAGATTATCCATGATAATCATTGCAGAAAAACTCAACATCAATCGAGAAACGGTTCGTCTAATAATAACTGAAGATCTTGGTAATGAGAAAGATTTGTGCAAAAATGGTCCCCAAAAATCTCTCACCACAACAGCGAGAAACATGTTAAAATGTGGCAGCCGATCTGTTAGAGCAAATGGAAATCAGTCCAGAATTGTTGAGCCATGTTATCACTGGTGATGAAAGTTGGTTTTTTCGGTATGATCCAGAGACAAAATGCCAAAGTTCGCAATGGTACTCAAAGGGATCACCCAGACCAAAAAATAAAAAATGGATATCATAGTCAAAAGTGAAACGCATGCTTGTGTGCTTCTTTGATTCCGAGGGAATTGTTCATAAAGAGTGGGTGCCCCCTGGACAAACAGTTAACCAATATTACTACAAATAAATTTTAGAAAGGCTTTGTAAAAGAGTTATTCATGTCCGTGCCAACATTGCTGATAGTTGGATTCTGCATCACGATAATGCGCAATCCCATACTGCTGTCAGTACAGAAATTTTTAACCTCAAAACAAATTTCAGTACTACCACAGCCACCTAATTCACCAGATATCACTATGTGCGACTTTTTTGTATTTCCAAGAGTCAAAACAGCGGGCAAGGCATTGTTTTATTAGGAACAAGGGACCGATGACCTTGTAGTTTGGCCCTTCCCCCCTCTTTTAAACCAACTATCCAATCCATTTACATTTTTGTTGCCCTTCATCGTTCTTGTGATTTTTCCTTTCATTCGGTTTTGAGTTGTCAGTCTTATTTGTTTTATTCTCACACTTGTGGCATTGTTTTATTTGGAACAAGGGACTGATGACCTTGTAGTTTGGTTCCTTTCCCCCTCTTTTAATCCAACCAATCTCGCCTCAAGGGGCGAAGCCACCATCTTCTCAACCGGTAGGCAGGAAAGACAGGAGGAGTACTCCCTCCGTCCCTACAGCCAAACACCAATTGAGCCTTCCTCCAACTGGAAAGGCTCAAAGTAGTCCACCAAAGGCAAACGGTCTTTTCCTTCGCCAACTTGAACATCCTCTTCGACGGTGTCACACCATGGTACCTTAGTCCAGCCACCCTCCGTATCGCTGGTGCGCACCACCAACTGTTTTTCAGCTTTGGTCTCCACAGACTCCGCACAAGCAAGCCAAAGCTTCTGTGGACCCCATGGAGCGGGATCATCCTGCTTCTGTGCCCTGTAGTAATGACTCTACACCAGCTGTTATTCGGTGGCCATCGAGTTGACATTCTTATGTCTTCCTCATCATGTCTGTCCTCCAATGGAAGGTTCACAGCCTTCGGTCCCACAAAGAGGATTTACAGCAGCTTCTAGCATGACAGCATCCCCTTGCACTCTGCCTTCAGGAAATGAAATTGCGCTCTCACGACCACTTTGAGCTTTTGCATTTCTTACCGATTCGTTTTGACCTTCCTCCTGTGGCCGGCATTCCATCTCATGGGGGCATCGTGCTGCTCATATGGGATGACATTCATATTCAACCCATCTCCCTGACTACCCATCTTAAAGCTGTTACAGTTCGCCTTCTCCTTCCCCACCTGATTTCTTTTTCCCTTGGTACCATTTATGTCCCTCTGTCATTCGATGTCGCCAGGGCAGCCTTCCTTCAGCTTATTGGGCAGCTACCTCCCGCATTTTTGCTACTCAGTGACTTTGAAGCACATCATCCACTTTGGGGTTCTCTCAGGACCTGTCAGAGAGTTGCCCTCTTGGCTGACCTTCTTAACCAACTTAACCTCTTCTGCCTAAACACTGGCACACCCACCTTCCTTTCCAGCTTCTCGAACACCTCTTCCCATTTGGACCTATCCTTTTGCACTGCCCAGCTTGCCCATCGCCTAGAGTGGTCCGTTCTCTCTGACACCTACTCGAGCGACCATTTCCCATGCGCTATCTGTTTGCTGACTCTTATCCAATGCACATGCCCTCCCAAATGGCAGCTTACTATGGCTGACTGGTAGCCTTACTCGTCTCTGGCAACTTTCGATGAACAAAATTCCCCAGTTGTGATGACCATGTGAAATGTCTCACAAACATTATCCTTACTTCTGCAGAATGTTCCATTCCTTGCACTTCCTCTTTACCAAGTCGTGTCCCAGTCCCTCGGTGGACTGAGACATGTCGCAATGCAATTTGCGCATGGAGGTGTGCTCTCCACGTTTTTAACCATCATCCTACAATGGCAAACTGCATTAATTAGAAACAGATGCGTGCAAAGTGTCATCGCATTCTTCAGGACAACAAAAGAGCCGGCTATGTGGGCCAACCTCCAACTGCCGTCTGGGACCAAGATTGTTCCCAAATTTCTGACCTGACAGTAGCAGACGATGTTATTGTGGACCCTACAACACCTTGGGCCACCATTTTGTGGAAGTTTCGAGCTCTTCCCACTGTCACCCTGCCTTCGTCCGTCGAAAACGAGCGGAGGTGGCTCGGGCGGTACCCTTCTCTTCTCTGAATCATGAGTGCTACAATGCCGCCTTTACTATGAGGGAGCTAGTTCATCACAATCCACCCCAGGGCCAGACACCATCCACATTCAGATGTTGCAGCACCTTCCTCTTGCGGGCAAGCACTTTCTGCTTAACACGTACAACTGCATCTGGGCAGAGGGCACATTTCCCAGATGCTGACATGAAGCCACAGTCATACCCACACATAAGCTCGGTAAGGACAAAACCCTTCCTTCTAGCTACCACCCCATCTCTCTTACCAGCTGTGTTTGCAAGGTGATGGAATGTATGATTCATGCCCGGCTGGTATGGTGGCTCAAGTCTCGCATTTACTGATGAATGCACAGTGTGGATTTCGAGCTTAGCGTTCTGCAGTTGACCATCTCGTTACTTTGTCCACCCATATCATGGATGGTTTTCTGCGGAAATCGCAGACTGGCCACGTTTTTCGATTTGGAGAAGGCCTATGACACCTGTTAGAGAGCTGGTATCCTCCATACTCTTTAGATATGGGGCTTCCATGGCCACCTGCCCTGTTTGCTTCAGGCATTTTTAAAAGATAAAGTTTTCAAGGTGCATGTTGGTTCTGCCTTGACGGACACCCATATCCAAGAAAACGGTGTGCCTCAGGGCTTCATTCTGAGTGTTGTCGTCTTTGCTATCACCATTAACCCTATAATGGCTTGTCTCCTGCCTGGCATCTCTGGCTCCCTTTTTGTTGACGATTTTGCCATCTATTGCAGTTCTCCATGGACCTGTCTCACTGAGCGGCGTCTTCAGTGATGCCTTGATCCTCTTTACTCCTGGAGCATCGACAGTGGCTTTCGCTTTTCCACTGACAAAACTGTCTTTATGAATTTCTGGTGACGCAAGTGGCTTCTCCCACCATCTTTACGTTTTGGGCCTGTTGCCCTTCCATTCGTTGAAACTACAAAATTCTTGGGGCTCATGTTCTCTCTTGGTCTTCCCAAGTGTCTTACCTGGCAGCCCGTTGTACACGGTTCCTCAGTGTCCTACGTGTCCTCAATGGTACTTCCTGGAGTGCCAATCGAACCACCCTCCTCCATTTGTAGCTATCCTTTGTCCCTTTGAAACTCGACTATGGGTGCTTTGCTTATGCGTCTGCATGTCCATTCCTCTTACACTGTCTCAACACTATCCACCATCGTGGCATCAGTTTGGCCACAGGTGCCTTTTACACTAGGTCGGTTGAGAGTCTCGATTCTGAAGCTGCTGAACTAGCACTGTCATAGACAGCCTCGGTCTATTACCTTGAGTTTCACACCCTTCTCATGGAACTTCGTGATAGTGCCTTTGTATACACTGTTGGTTCTCGGACTGACTGTGGGGTCGGGTGTGCCTTTGTAATTGGCACCCCTGTCTTTCAATATCGGCTTCTGGCACACTGCTCAATATTTGCAGTTGAGCTCTTCACCCTGTATCAGGCCACGGAGTACATCCAGCGACACAGCCTTTTCGATTGTATCCTCTGCTCAGACTCACTCAGCACCCTTCAAAGTCTGTGTGCGCTGTACACCGCCCATCCCTTAGTGCAATGGGTCCAGGAAAACTGTCACTTGCTCACTCTTGGTGGAGCCAGCGTTATGTTTCTGTTAGTTCTTGGTCATTTCAGTCTGCCAGAAAATGTGCTGCCAAGGCTGCAGTCCTCGTACTTCAGCCTGTGAGTTCCTATATTCCCTCCAGTGATATCTGTGTTGCTGTCTGTCAGGAGATGGTGTCGTTTAGGCATCGCCAATGGTCCTCGCTTCATGGGAATAAGCTCTGGCTTATTAAGCCTCTCCCAGTGGCTTGGATGACCACCTCTCGGCCCTCCCACTGGGAGGAGGTCATTTTAAGTAGGCTGCATATTGGGCACTGCCTTTCTAGCCATTGTCATTTGCTGAGTGGCGCTACCCCACCACTTTGTACACTTTGCGCCCAAGTTTTACTGTCTGCCACTTCCTGATGGAATGCTCATTTTTTAACCGTTTATGTTCCCGCTTGGGTTTGCTGTCTGAGTGATCGGCCGTTTTAGCAAATGACGCATGGGCTGTCGACTGCATTTTACTTTTTATCTGTCAAAGCAATATGGCGAAGGTCATTTAATTTTTGGTTTTGGATCTCTGTTTCCATATGATGTCTTTTTTTTAGCCCTTTTCCACGTGTCTGTTTTTAGCGGTCTTCTTTCATGTCCATTGGGACTGATGTATAGTCGTTTTATAACTCCTCTCTGTCTTCGTGTTCTATAGTTTTGACTTAGTTGCTACGACCCCAGTTGTTTTTTGCTCCCTAAAACAAAACCAAAAACAACAAGACCTCTAAACAAGTGAGCTTTTGGCAAAAGGCTTTCTTCTAAAGTAGACACCACACACATGTGCACACAAGGACAACTCGCACAGACATGACAACTCTGTCTGGCTGTTAAGGCCGGACTGCGATCAACTGCACGTGCTGGGAGAAGCAGTCTGGGTGGTGGGGATAAAGAGGAGGCTGGGGTGGGGAGGGATAGAAGTGTAAGGATGGGGAACAGAAAGTGCTGCTTGTAGTAGCATACAGGGAAGTGGTGGGGACAGGGTAGCACAGCTAGGTGCAGTCAGAAGAACAAAGGGGGGGGGGGGGGGGAGAGTAAAGAGACTATGGGTGTGTTGGTGGAATAGAAGGATGTGTAGTGCTCTCATGGGAGCAGGCAAGGGGGGTAGGTGAATGACGAACAGTGGCTACAATGTCTGAGACCAGGGGGATTACAGGAATGTAGTATATATTGCAGGGAGAGTTCCTGTCTGCGTAGTTCAGAAAAGCTGGTGTTGATAAGGAGGATCCAGATGGTGCAGGCTATGGAACAGTCATTCAAGTGAAGAACATTGTGTTGCGCAGTGTGCACAGCAACTAGATGATCTTGCTTTCTCTTGGCCACAGTTACACAGAATGCAGCATTGTGGTGTCAGCTTAGCTTGTAGAACACATGACTGGTTTCACAGATAGACTTTGACTGGATAGGTGATCGTAGTGATTAGACTGGACTGCGTGGTAATGGGAAGGACAGGTCTTGCATCTAGGTCTATTACAGTGATATGAACCATGTGACAAGGGGTGGAGTAGGGCTGAACAAGGATCTTGAATCTCAGGGGCTCAGCATTGATTTGCTGGGTACAGGCTTGGTGACCCCAGGGTTCCTGAGCTGGGAATTGATAAAAGCCACCAATACCCTGTCACTGTAAGCTCTGGGCATGCTTCAGTGAGCATCGTGCGGTGTGGTGGTGGAATGTTATGTGTCTCAGGTAACGGGGATCTTGGCTTGACTGCCTGGATCGTGAGAATGGGCTAAACCTCTATAAAAAAAAAAAGGTCAATCACAAGGTGGCTGCCTACTGATGGGATGCATGGTTGTTGAGGTGGAACAGTCATTAGCGGGCAACCTCTGAGGAACTAGCTGCACCTCAGTTGTATAAGGCTTACTCAGACACATGGGGCTCTGTCTGAGTGGACCCTTATTTCTCTAGCTGCTTGTGGGACCCTCGAAACCTACTTCTCCTCCTCCTCCTCCTCCTCCTCCCAGCAGGGAGGGTGTACCACCTGGAAGTATTCACACCCATTCATCCAAGAGAATGAGAGGGGCAAGTCCTTCTGATACTAAGAATACTTTGGACTGCAGTAACAGGACCCATTGAGTCATGGATAACTATATGTTTCTGGTGATAAAGAGGAAGGAGGGCACATTTGAAAGTGTCCCCCTTTTATATCCATAAGGGTTTGGAAGGCCTTGCTGGAACATTAAAATCTATAAAATGATTGCGCAATGGCTCGTTGTTGATCGAAACTAGCAGGTCAGAGCAGCTACTCCTTCTTAACAAATCGCAGAAACTGGGTGGCTATGATATCATTGTTGAGATGCACACCTCTTTCAACTCCAGTAAGGGTGTTGTCACATGCCGAGATATCAAGGGCATGGACATGGACTTAGCAGAACTGAAGCAAGTTGATGTGGAGCAATGAACTCTAAGGAATAATGGAGCAACTGAAAATACTGCCACTTTCATTGTCACGTTCAGTTTTCTGACACCGCCTGAACATCTTATGGGGGGTTCCTTTGTCTTAATGTTTGGCCTTACATTCCAAACGCTATGCAGTGCTGTGGTGCTATAAATTCCAGTGTTTCAGCCATACACCCATGAGTTGTGGAGGTGAAGCAATCTGCGGAAAACTGCTTGTGAAGCTGGGACTGACTACTCATCTCCAGCGATCTGCATCAACTGCTCTGGGAACCACCCAGTCTGGAGCAGAGACTACCCTGTTTTTGCTGAAGAATACAGGAGATAAAAGTGAGCAAGCGAAGCTCCTATGCCGAAGCCAAAAAAGAATATAAGGCGGCGAAACCCCGTCATTGCTACCTCATTTTCTTCTATGGTGCAGAAACCTATTCCCAAGGCGGACGCTTCCACACAGACGATGCCTAGTGTGCTTGTATCCACCACAAGCACCAGTACTTGAACGTGTACATGTCAAGGGAAAAAGAACAATCCAGGCAGCTGCACCAGGAAAGACCAACAACAGTTCTGCAGCGAGCATCCAGAAGGTACAAGAAAAAAAGTGTACCTCTCAATGCCCCTTTTCCCCCTCATCCTCAGAGGGACAAGGTCCATGGAAAGGCTCACAATGATAGGTTCAAAAGCTGTCCTGAGTGTCGTGAGACGTCATTCTTTCCCATTTGACTGGTAAGGATATCATGGAGTTAGGTGCATTGGGTCCAGGCAGCCCCTCCTCTCCCTCGCTCATAAAGTGCTTCACCTCCCTGGTGCAAAGTAAATTAAATCCGTACCGATGACATGGCTTCCATACCACAGTGGAACATGAATGGGTTCAGTACTCATGTGGAGGAATTGAAACTCCTAGCACAGGCACGTCCCTTGTCTTTTGTTTACAAGAAATGCATTTTTAGGATACAGCTGCGCCTGTGCTACAGTGATATAAGCTATACCACAAGGATGACCTGTCGGGGAAAGAGCCAGTGTTTGTCACTAATGTGCACCACTCCTCTGCTCTCCTCTTGGCTACTGACCTGCAAGTGGTTGCTGTTCAAATTCATGTGCGTTGAAAGATCACTGTTTGCTCACTCTATTTACCTCCGAAAGATGCAATAGACTCTGAGGTTCCCACAGATCTTATCACACAACTCCTGTGGGAGACTTCAATGCTCATCACGTTCTGTGGGGCTCGACCAATACTTGCCCTTGGGTTCAGGTTTTGGAGGGCCTCCTGACATCTCACGAGCTGTGCATCCTCAACATGGGTACTCATACACGTCTCTGATGCTACTGGGTCATTCTCTGCCATCGACCTCTCTTTCTGTTCTCCTGTCCTCACTGACTTTGTTCAGTGGGAGGTCATTGGCAACCTTCATTCCAGTGATCACGTCTCAATCTGCCTTCACCTATCCTACTCCCTGGTCGTCTTCTGTCTTCAGGAAACAAAACTACATCCCCATGATCCCTTTGTCTTCCCTCATTTCCAATTGATCTGTTTTGATCTCCCCTCTGTTGATTGCACTCCGGCACACAGAGGACTTACGTTTGTTCTCCATGATACTGTACATTATTACCCAATCCCCTTAAACAGCTCCTTACAAGATGCCACTGTATGTCTTTCCCTTTCTGGATACAACTTCTCTCGTTGTACCTTATACATTCCATTGTCCACACCAATGGCAATACCCAATCTCCTTCATCTCCTTGGTCAGCTCCTGCCCCCTATTTGCTGGTAGGGGACTTCAATGCCCACCACCCGCTTTGGAGAAATTCACATCCTTGTGCGCAAGGCTCCCTATTGATTGAACTCTTCCACCAAGCAGTTCTTATTTGCCTCATCACTGGGGAACCTACATTTTTGTCTGCCTCTATGTCAAACTTCTCTCATTTGGACCTTTCGGTTGCCACTGTTCAGCTAACTCGGCGCTTTGAATGCTTCACTCTTGCTGATATACACTCAAGTGACCATTTTCCATGTGTCCTTCGTTTACAGCCACAACTGCCACCTCCCAAGCCGATTGAACACTTCTCCTCTCAAGCAACATTCAATGACCATCAATTTCCTAGCATCGATGATCAGGTCACTCACGATATGGAAGTTATTCTTACAGCTGCGGAACATTCAATACCTCGTACCTCCTCTTTGCACTGGTGTCCCCCAGTTTCTTGGTGGAACGAGACGTGCCGTGACGCAATACGTGAGTGGAGACATGCTCTTCGCGTCTTCCGCCACAATCCTACGTTGGCCGAATGTATCCGCTATAAGCAATTACGTGCGTGATGATGTTGCATAACCCGTGACGGCAAGAAGACAAGCTGGGACTTATTTACCAGTTCCTTTAACGCTTTCACTCCCTCTTCTGTAGTTCGGAATCGAATTTGACGGTTATCCGGCATATCTAGTTTCTCCCTGATCTCTGGGCTCACTGTCGCACATGGTACCTTAGTGGACCCAGTTGCAATTTCTTACTCATTGGGTCGACACTTTGCTGAGATTTCGAGCTCTTCAAATTACCTGCCAGCCTTTCTCCCAAAGAAATGAGCAGCGGTAGTGCAACCTCTTGCTTTCTCCTCTCAAAATCGTGAAAGCTATAATACTGTTTTCTCTGTGCGGGATCTCCAACACACACACACACACACTCACTCACTCACTCACTCACTCACTCACTCACTCTCTCTCTCTCTCTCTCTCTCTCTCTCTCTCTCCCTCTCTCCCTCTCACTCTTTCTCTCACTTTCCCACCCCCAGGACTGGATGGCATCCACATCCAAATGTTGCTGTATTTATCATACTGTAGTCTGCATTACCTCCTTCACCTTTATAATCGAATTTGGATTGATAGTACCTTTCCCAAAAAATGATGGGGAACTATCATCATTCCTGTTCTGAAACCTTAAAAGTACAAACATCTCCCCCCTCCCTAGCTATTGCCCCATATCTCTCAAGAGTGGTGTACGCAAGGTCTTTGAGCGTATGGTGAATTGCTGTTTAGACTGGTGGCTGGAGTTCCGAAACCTTTTAACACCTGCCCAATGCAGTTTCCAAATGCATCATTCTGCAGTTGACCATTTTGTTGCTCTCTCCACTTCTGTCATGAACAGTATTCTCAGGAAACGCCAAAAGGTAGCAATATTTTTTGATATGGAGAGAGAGCATACAATACCTGTTGGAGGACAGGTATCTTCCGCGCACTGTTTTCTTGAAGCTTTCGAGGTTGGCTACCCCCTTTTTATTCATGAATTTATGACAAAGCGCACCTTTAAGATGCGGGTGAACGCTACTCTCTCCCGTACTTTACCGAGCGAGGTGGCACAGTGGTTAGACACTAAACTCACATTTGGGAGGACGACGGTTCAATCCTGCTTCTGGCCATCCTGGTTTAGGTTTTCTGTGATTTCCCTAAATTGCTCCAGGCAAATGCCGGGATGGTTCCTTTGAAAGGGCACGGCTGACTTCCTTCCGTAATCCGATGAGACCAATGACCTGGCTGTCTGGTCTCCTTCCCCAACCCAACCCAACACTACCCTCTCCCGTACTTTCTCCCAAAAAAACGGAATGCCCCAGGGCTCCGTGCTAAGTGTTGTACTGTTTGCCATCGTCATAAATCCAATTATGGTTTGTCTCCTTCCCATTGTCTCGGGCTCCCTCTTTGTCGACAATTTTACAATCTACTACAGCTCTCAACAGACCAGCCTTCTTGAACGACGTCTTCAAGGATGTCTCGATTGCCTCCACTCACGGAGTATCGAAACCAGCTTCCGCTTTTCTCCCAGTTAGACCATCTGTGTAAATATTTGGCATCACATGGAGTTTCCTCTGCCTTTGCTACACCTAGGCCCTGTTCACCTTCCATTCGCGGTCGTTGCCAATTTCTTGGGACTTATGTTTGACAGAAAACTGTGCTAGTCTTCCCACATTTTATATCTTTCAGCTCGTTGTCTGTGATCCCTCAGCACCTTCTGCGTTCTGAGTGGTACCTCCTGGGGAGTGGACCGAGTGGTTTTCCTCTGCCGCACCTTAGTGTGCTCGAAATTGGACTATGGAATCACAGTTTACTCCTCTGCACGGGCATCTGTTCTTCGGCATCTCGACTCTGTCCACCACCGTGGATTGCGTTTAGTGTCTGGAGGTTTTTAACACCAGCCCTGTGGAGAGCCTTTACACTGCGACTGCTGAACCTCCGCTGTCCAATCAACGAGCTGTCCTAGTGAATCGTTAAGCTAGTCATCTGTCTTCCATGCCTGCCCATCTGACCTAGCCATTTTTTTTTACGCCTCCTTGGATTTAAGGTATGCTGGCCGCCCTTCCTCTCTACTACCACTGGGTGTCCGCTTCCGTCAACTGTTACATTCTGTTTACTTCCTCTTTCCTCGACTTTCTTGACAGATGGGGGTGTGGTGCCACCTTGGCTTCATCCCCGGACCTCTCCATGATGTTTGTCAGCTTCCCAAGGATAGTAACCCCCCCCTATAGTTTATCGTCGAGCATTTGCTGCTCTATGTGCCAAAATGGAGGATACCACATTTATGTATACTGACGGCTCAAAGACCACATTTGGTGTTGGGAGTGCCTATATTGTTGGTGACGCACTTAATAGATTTCAGCTTCGGTTTTTACTTCGGAGCTTTATGCTGTTCTGGCTGGTGGCCATATCTCGTGCTCTTGAGTACATCTGCTCATGCCCTGGCGAATCATTTCTCCTGTGTACTGACTCATTTAGCAGTCCACAAGCTATCAACCAGTGCTAACCTCACCACCCTCTGGTAGCATCCATTCAGGAGTCCATCTATGCCCTGGAACAGTCCCACCGTTCCGTGGTGTTTATGTGGACCACGGGACACGTCAGAAACCCCGGCAACGAACTTGCTGACAGGCTGACCAAACAGGCGACATGGAAACCGCTTCTGGAGATAGGCATCTCTGAAGCTACCTGTGTTCTGTTTTACACAACAGGGTTTTCCGGCTTTGGGAGACGGAATGGCATAAAAGCATGCACAACAAACTGTGCGTCATTAAGCAGACTGAGTGTGTGGAAGTCTTTCATGCAGGCCTCTTGCAGGGAATCAGTTGTCCTCCGCCAGCTCCGCATTGGCCATACGTGGTTAAAGCAGGGTTACCCACTCCATTGCGAGGACCCACCTCAGTTTTGCTGTGGCTCCCAAATGACAGTTGTCCACCTCTTGCTGTACTGCCCACTTTTAGGTGCTCTGTGGTAGACTTTTAACTGTCCCAGCACCCTGCCTTCAGTGTTGGACGACAATGCCTCCACAGCAGCTTTAGTTTTACTTTTTATCCGTGAGAGTGGGTTTTATACTTCTATGTAGGTTTTAGTGCGTGTCCCTCTGTGTCTTCCACCCTTGTGCTTTTAGGGTGGTGGTTTTAATGTGTTGCAGAGTGGCTGACTTTCCCTTTTTATTCTCGTGGTTGGCCAGCCACTGTAATCTGCTTTCATGTTTTACTCTCCTCTGTTTCTACTGTCTCTGTTGTTTTCTTGTCCTCTTTTGTTCCTTTTAGTGTTCATTGCCTTCCCTTCATTCTTGTGGTTTTTCCTTTCTTTCCGTTTTGTGTTATATGTTTCGTCTGTTTTATTCTCACACTTGTGGGATTGTTTTATTAGGAACAAGGGACCAATGACCTCATAGTTTGGTCTCTTCTCCTGCCTTTAAACCAATCAACCAATAGTAGTTTTCTAAGATTTCCTTCCATTTTTAATTTCCCTCCTTCTTGAGTTTCGCTCCCATTTCTGCTGATTTAACATTCGGTTTTTTTACCCCTCCCTAAGCCATAGAATGGGCACTTATGACTGTAGCAGTTTTGCACCCTAAAACCATAACAAAAAAGCCTTCACCTACTAAATGACTCACCACCCGAAGTTAAGCCCTCAAAGTGGACGGTCAGCAAGGCTAACTGGACATGTTTCAGCCATCTGGTTGTGTTCAGACACTGAGACAGCGTCCAAGGATGGGTGGACCACATCACACAAGTGATCCATCATGCCACGGACCTCTCCATCCCACAGTCCTCAGGTCATCTTAGGAGGCAACCAGTACCTTGGTGGACAGAAGAGGGCCGTCCCACGATCCAGGAAAGGTGTGCAGCTGTTCGACATTTAGTCGCGAGGGCCAAGTCTCAACGCGTCATTAGGGAGATCAAGAAAAGGTCATGGCAAGCTACCCTCGACTCAGTCAATTGTTTCACTTCCTTCTATAAAAGTATGGGAAGCCATCCAGAGGATTTCCAGTAAATGCAGCCATTTACCAATAGCAGTAGTGCTGAAACAGGGGTGCCTCCAAACAACACCCAGAGATATTGCTCAGATGCTGACTGAACATTCTGCACGAACTACTGCCAATGCAAGCCAGGATCTGCTGTTTCGTCGCTATCGTGCGACTGTAGAGGGCAGAAAAGTTGGTCTTTAGATCCAACAGTTCTGAGGCCTACAACTCCCCTTTCTCCATGTGGGAGCTCTAATCGGTACTGATTGAGATCCATGACACTGTACCCAGTCACTACCAAATCTGGTACTGCATGCTTCAACATTTGCCAGCAGCATCAAAGGAAATCATCCTTGAATGTTTTAATCTAATATGGCAGACAGGCAACTTCACCAACTCATAGAGGGAGGCAATTCTGATCCCTCTCCTCAAACCAAGAAAGGACTGCACATGCCCCAGTAGTTATCGGAGTGTCGCTTTAACGAGCTGGGTAGGAAAAACGCTGGAGTGAATGGTTAACCATCATCTGGTCTGGTTGTTGGAGACCAGGCAACCCCTTAGCCACTCTCAGTGTGGATTCTGAAGATTTTGGTCCACTGTTGACAATTCTACTCTCTTCTGTAAGCAGCACTGTATTGGCATATTCTTAGATATGAGTAAGGCATATGATACTTCTTGGAGACACTATATTCTCGCCCAACTACATCAATGGGCTTTCGTGGCCACCTTCCCATCTTCATATGGTCTTTCCAGTCTCAGCGGTTCTTTAGGACCCACGCTGATAACACACTGTCTGATCAATTTGAGCAGGAGAATGGTGTTCCTCAGGGCAATGTTTTAAGTGTTACCCCCTTTGCCCTAGCCATCAACAGTATCACATCTACAGTAAGGAGTCCTGTATAGTGCTCTTTATTTGTAGATTATTTTGCTGTTTTCTGTTCCTCCTCCAGTGTTGCAACAGCAAACTGTCAGTTGCAACTTAGAGTGTGGAGGTTAGAGGAGTCGGCTCCAAAGATGAGTTTCCAGTTTTCTGCAGATAAATGTGTGTGTGTGTGTGTGTGTGTGTGTGTGTGTGTGTGTGTGTGTGTGTGTGTGTTCATTTTAATCCTTCTCATCATCCTTTCAATTTGTCTGCCTTGAGTATGGGGGACACCATCCTAAATTTTAGAGACACAGTGAGGTTTCTGGGCCTCATTCTTGATGCCAGATTGCCATGGTTACGTCATCTGCAAGACCTGAAAGCAAGGACCCTGAAGGCACTGAACATCATAAAGTACTTAAGCCACAGGTCTTGGGGAGCAGACAGCATGCATCTCCTTGAGTTTTATTGGGCTTTTGTGCATTCACGGCTGCACTATGGTTGCATGGTGCATCGGTCAGTGAGGCCCTCTAACTTGTGGATCATCGATGCTTTCATCATGAGGGGATTTGGCTGGCCATGGGTGCTTATTGGACCAGTCCTGTACTTATTAGCATCTGTGCTGAGGTGGGGGAACCACCACTTACCATATGGCACCAGCTCCTCATGGTACATCTGGCTTGCAAGTTCCTTGCAGCGCCAACTTCACCCGCACGCTGTACTGTTGCTAGTCCACCTCTTGAATGCTTTTTTCCCAACTGTACATGAGCCACAATGCCATTTGGTATCTGCGTGCAGCGTGTGCTGGAATAACTCAGTTTGGAGCCAGTATGACCCCAAATCCAGGGTTTTAATCGGCTGCTGCCCTGGTTACTGGAGTGACCCAGGGTGCTGTACAAGAGAGATAGCACTACTGCTTTCATTTTTAATGTGATATTCTCTGATATTTTAACTTAGTATCAGAACCATGTAGTTGTTTTTTATGGATGTGTGTAAGCAGGGGAACTCTGTTGGTTGTTCTGTCATTTTCCTGGCTCATGTCCTCAATGTCAGACTGCCTCCAGAGTTTACCGTCTTCGACGCAGGATTATGTGTGATCTTGTGAGCACTGGAGCAGATGAGATGTTCCCCTGGTGTTTGTTCAGATTCTCTGAGTGCCCTTTACTCTCTCTAATGTTTGTACCCAGCAGATACAGTAACCCAGAATATCCAGGATGCCCTCCTACAACTATGACGACTAGGGAAGGAGGTGTCTTTCTGCTGGGTACCTGGCCACATTGGAATTGCGGGGAATGAAAGGGCAGATCAAGCAGCCAAGGAGGTGTGTCGTGATCCTCTGGTATTTCTGTGTGCTATCCCCCTACATGCTATCACCTCGCCATTGAGGTACAAAGTCAGGTGTCAGTGGGAAGACGAGCAGCTGGCAGTGACCGATAACAAACTCCGTGTCATCAAGCCCACAACTCGGCCTTGGAGTTGTTCCTTCCAGCCACATTGGTGGGACAGGGTCCTTCTTACTGTCTTTGCATAGGCCACAGCCCTATGACACGTGGATTCTTACTCCAGCAAGAGGACCCTCCAATGTGTGATGCTTGTGGTGTGCAGATCACGGCGCACCAAATTTTATTGGACTAAATTTTATTTGCCGACAAGTGTACTGTGGCAGATTTGCCGACGGATCTGATGTCTTTTTTATGTAATGATCAAATGAATGTGGAGAGTTTTAAAGTTTTGTGAATTGTCCAACTTTTTAACAAGATTTTAGGGAGATATCCTTAATGTGTCAAAGGGTGGCTGGCTCACCCTAATTTTTTTTTGTAAGTGGCCAGCCAGTCATGTTTCCCTGAGCTTTTCTTTTAGTCCTCCTAATTCGTTTTAGTGCATGTGCGAGTGCATGCAGTACAGAGTGACTGTGTTGTCATTTCCAGTGCATGCATGTACAACACTTTCAGTTCATCTCCACATTCGTTTGTTTTCATAAGTGTAAGGGTGTTGATGACATCACTGCTGGGTGCCCATCAGATCCAGACACACATACATTATCGGTTGTTTTGTAACATTCCAGCTTTTTCTTGTAGTCATTATTTTACACTATGTTTACTTCAGTGTGTGCGCACACACACACATACACACACCAGGATCTTGTGTAGATTTGGTGAGCAGCAGAGTACCACTGTGGGAAGGGTGGGAAAGATAGGGGTAGTATATTTCTCATTTCAGACCATGAGAGATAGTCAAAATCCTGTGGGAGAATGAGTCAGTTGCTCCAGTCTTGGGTTGCATTGAGTCATGAGCAGACTGCTCCTTTGCAGCTGGACTGTGGAACTTTGGGAGGTGGTGCATGGCTGGAGAGAGGAGGCACAAAAGACCTGTTTCTGTACGAGGTTGAGAGAGTAATTTGTCTGTGAAGGCCTCAGTGAGGCCCTTGGTATATTTGGAGAGGTCCTGCTACACTACAGATGCAACAGCCACAGGTGGCTAGGCTATATTGAAGGGACTTCTTGGTATGGAGTGAGTGGGAACTGTTGAAGTGGAGGTATTGCTGTTGGTTGGTAGGTTTGATGTGGATGGATGTAGCCATCTTTAAGGTGGAGATCAACATCAAGGAAGGTGGCTTGTCGGGTACAGGAGAACCAGGCGAAGCAAATGGAGAACATTTTGAGGTTCTGAAGGAATGTGGATAAGGTGCCTCACCTTTGATCCAGATCATGAAGATGTCATAAGAAAATTTGAACCAGGTTTGGGATTCTGTATGGTAACGATGGGCTCCTTTAGACAGCACCTGAGTACATAGGCATAAAATGATGCCGTGTGGGTGCCTATTGCCCTACAATGGATTTGTTTATAGGTATGCCTTCAAAGGTGAAGTAATCGTGGGTGAGGATATAGTTCATTATAGTGACCAGGAAGAAGGTTGTAGGTTGGAATCCGTCAGGTGTTGGGAAAGATAGTGTTAAATAGTGGCAGAGAACTAATGTTAGGGATTCTCTCAGGGGTGGAACAGCAACCAGCCACAGTGGGACATCCTGGGTGGTTGGGTTTATGGACTTTAGGAAGCATGTAGAAGGGAGAAGTTCAGGGAATTTTAGAGATGAGGAGAAAGAGCAAGAGACATAGGAGAGGCTATACTGCCACAGTGACCCTATTCCATAAATCCAACAGGATCTCCAGTCTGCTGTCATATCCTTAGGCCCATCCCAGAACATACTAGTGGCTGAAGGCCTGACCACACTGGCTTACATACAGTTGTTTGCTGCACTGTCTGTGCCACTGTGAGACAGCCTCTTTAGGCTTGTCATGGAGGCACACGCTGTCAATGATGCGTGCTCACTGTATAGGGTTGGGCTACAGCACTCTTTTCCCCCTTGAGGAAAACTGTTCACAGTGGAGATGTCCATGTCTTCATTGGAAGGGGACCACTGCTGGAGCAGCTGCCATGCCGTTGCAGGAGAATATGGTCTGAAATGGTGTATATATGGACAGGCGTGGTGTCCATTTCCCCATCAGAGACCTGATGATTGAGGCGCCACATCCAGGTCCACCTCCAGGCAGGCACTCAGCGAAGAAAGCAGCAGAGGAGACAAAGGCAGCAGTAGGAGAGGCAACAGTGACAGACTGTGAAGATGGAGGCAGCCTGTCACTAAATATTCCACCCGACAGGTGCTCTATGGGGGCCAGTGCGGATGAAAGAGGCAGCCGTAGCAAGTAGTCTGTCAGATGTGGGTGGAGCTGGTTGCAGTGCCAAGACACGGAGCCATTGGAAGTGTGTACGATGCATGGGTGGTGGCCTCAGCAATGAGGGATGACCACTGATATCCACTTACAGTGCTGGCCAAACCCTATGTCCAGACAGCGGAGCCTGGATGGAACTGTTGCGAGGTGGGTGCCAGCAGGTAGCTGGGTGTTGGGTGAAACAGATGAAGCAGCATATAGGGCTATCAGCTGTGAAGCAGCTCCACTGGGCTATGGTCTCCAACGGGAGTGAACCTAGTGAACCTAGAGGAGCTAAATAACCTATTGAGAGCTTCCTCATTAGAAGATTGTCAGGTGTATTTTTTGGTCTGAGTTTTGAGAGTACAGACCAGCCCCTCCACATCACCATTTCACTGAGGATGAAATGGAAGGGCTGTAATATGCTGAATACTACTCTTTATAAAAAATCTTCAGAAACCTGAGACACAAGTTGAAGGCTGTTATCCATCGCAAGCGTATATTGTTATCCTTCCAAGGAAAAAATCTTTGCAGGGACTGGGACCGTAGTCACTGTGGATTTGGACAGACTATGAACCACATAAGAAAATTTTGAGAAAGTGTCAGCTGGAAGGGACACTCAAAATCTGCATGAGTATGCTCCCAGAAGTGTTGGAGTGGTGGGCCATGGGGAAAGAGAGGACTGTGGTGCCACCTGATGGGTGGCATACTGCGGGCAGGCCGACACAATATGCGTGAGCTCAGTGTCTGTACTGGCCAAAACACGTGGCAGCAGGCCAGCAATATTGTATGAGAAGCACTCCACTGATCCAGGCGGAGAAGGTGCATAATGTTCTGCCACTATCCAGATGGGATCACAACCCTGGGTGCCGACTCTTCAGTACCCAAGAGTACCACACCATCAAAAACTGAGAGGTGGGGCAGAGAGCATAATAATTAAGCAGAGGATCTGACACTCAGCATGATGATTTATCCAGCCAGCTGTGGTGGACAAACTGAACAGACTGACATAAGACAGGATTGGCCGCGACAGCCACCAAAATCTGAGAACTAGTAATGGGGAAAATCATCCACAGTGTTTCAGGCTTAGACATCTAAATGGGAAACATAGCAGTTCATCATAATCAAATGCTAGATTGGGGTCAATTGGCAACTAAGAAAGAGCATCTGTATTAGCATGTTGTGCTGTGGGGCATAAGTGAATTTTATAACGCAACAAAAGCAGAGCCTAGCATTGCAGGCAATGGACTGTTTTGTCTGGAAAACACACTGAATGATGGAATAGAGAAACTAGAGATTTATGATCAGTAATCAAATGAAATTTAAAACCACAGAGGAAAACATGAAATTTTTGGAGTGTGTACACAATAGCAAGGGCTTCTTTTTCTGTGTGGAAGGGCTGATTAACAGTTTTGCAAGTGTTTGCAATAGGGCATTCGGAGCTGTCCACATTTTTGTGTGCAAGAACGGCCCCAGGGCCATACCAGCAGGTGTCTGTGGGCAAAACGAGGTGTTGGCCTGGTTGGAAGGTAACCTAGCAATGTGCTGAGTGTAATTTGGACTTCAACAGGGTAAAAGTATGCTTGCAGGTGGGCAGCCAGTGAAAAGGAACACCTTCACATAAGAGAGCATGAAGGTGCTGAACCACCATGGCCACATCAAGAAGAAATTTATGGTAGTACACAATCTTTCAGAGAAAGGTGTGCTACTCCTCGACATTGGTAGAATGTAGCAAAGCTGGTGCAAGGGCATGACACCAGCACGAGAGACTTCAAAACTGTGATAGACAATTGACACCTGAAAAAATAGCAGTTTATCTAAGTTACATATCAACCCGATGGCCTGCAGCACCGTGAACGAGGTAAGAATGTTCCACAAGTGTTAATCTGTTAAAGAACTGGAAACCACAATATCATCCAGGCAGTTAGTGCATCCCAGCGCAGAGTCCATGAGTTGATCCAAAAATCATTGGAAAATAGCGAAGATGCTAGAGAAACCAAATGGCAAGCACTGCTGTTGGTATAACCTGAAGAGGATATTCTCTTCAAAGATACATTTCAAATTATCATCCAGAAGCAGTTGCAAATAGAATTGACATGTCTATTTTGGAAAAATATTGGCTCCTGGAAAGCTGTGCTAAGAGTTCATCCTGGCAATGTAAGTGATAGGTATCAATAACAGAATGCGAATTTACATACTTCAAATCACCTCAGAGCTGAAAGTTTTACAACAATTACCAATGGAATAGACATTTCACTAGAGGAGACAGGCGTGACAATACTGAAGGATGTAAGTTGATAAAGTTCTGCATTGACTAGCTCCCATGAAACATTGGGATTCAGCAGGCACAAAAAAAGGGGCACACCATCATTTTATGACGTTAGCCTTGAAATTGGTAGCACAGCCTAAGCCATCTGGAAACAGTGAGGAATCTTCCAACAAGAGCACATCCAGTTGTTAGTGTGGAATTTGATGTGATACCAGATGCATTTCACCAGAAAAAAATAATCCAAAAATTCTGACTGTGTCTAACCCAAGTAAATTTTCAGTGCTGGTACCATCTACCACCAAAAAAGTTAAAGGTCGAACAAGTGCTTTATACATTATAGGAGAAGTAAACAGTGCCAGTATGGGTATATGTAGTTCGTTGTAACTCGAAAACTGACAAGAGATGGAGGATGATGAGTGATCAAATATCCACATAGGTTTGAGAATTTAGCTGTCACTGCCACACCCGTGTCTACTTGCATTCTCAGCAGCTTGTCTATAACACGTACTTCAGTATAAAGTTAGGAGCTACCACCACTTGGGAAACTAGTGACATCCATGTTTGTCTGGTAAATGAGATTGAGAATTGTAAACATTCAATATTCCTTTTTTTTTTTACATTGGTTGTGCGTTGGCCAAAGCTTTGGGCACATGGCCCACTCATGTTGAACAAAGCAGTAAGGGCATGATGGGAGATGAGCACAGGGCCGCTGATGCAACACTGAGTGCTGTTGCTGTTAAACAGGGTGTTCCCCCATGTGGCACAGAGACTGCGACTGTGACTGTGTGGCTATGGGTGGGCTGTGATGCGATCTCCAGCCTTCCCTCGCTTGTGGCCGATGTAGAGAAGCAACAGCAACTATCACAAACCATCGAATCAACTTAAGAGTCCCAGTGAGCTTCAGTAACAAACTGCCAACTATGGCTAAGTCCATGCAGTTCTGCTGTCTAAGCTCTGTACGACTGTTGCAACCACTTTTGACAGTGGTGTAACTCAATGCAAGCACCGATAATATAAGTACATTTGCAATGATAATAGAGAGCAGCTGACACGTTTCGTCAAAAGAGAGACTGCCAGGTTCCTACACAAAAGGTGATAAACACAAGGAGAAATCAATGACTGAAACAAATCCTTATACACATTGTTATCAGCAACACCAAAAGCTTGGAAAAGATTGCCAACGGCATTTTTCACATGTGTCCAAATCTTCTGCAGTATCATTTTATGGAGGAAGCAGTGGAGATTGTGTCAACAGCAATTAACCCTGGTGTGTCAACAAAGCTGCCAATTTGTTTAGTGCCACGGAAAGAGCCTATTGCTGTCTGGTGAGAGCTTGCTGCTATTCAACAAGAGATCGAAGAATTTCATCCATCAACATATTGGCCGTAGCAAACTGTGAAAAGAAGCATGCTGAGTAGAATACTGCACACATGGTCAAAATATTGTAATGCTGCGCGCGCGCACGCGCGCACGCACACACACACACACACACACACACACACACACACACACACACACACACACACACACACACACAAATATCCTACAGGGCTATTACAAATGATTGAAGCGATTTCATAAATTCACTGTAGCTCCATTCATTGACATATGGTCACAACACACTACAGATACGTAGAAAAACTCGTAGTTTTGTTCGGCTGAAGCCGCACTTCAGGTTTCTGCCGCCAGAGTGCTAGAGAGCGCAGTGAGACAAAATGGCGACGGGAGCCGAGAAAGCGTATGCCGTGCTTGAAATGTATGCGCAGTTTAAAGCTTCTGGATGCCTCTGTAAGGGGAAATCAACAGGTCGGCCTGCAGTGAGCAAAGAAACGGTTGAACGCGTGCGGGCAAGTTTCACGCGTAGCCCACGGAAGTTGACGAATAAAGCAAGCATGGAGCTAAACGTACCACAGCCGACGGTTTGGAAAATCTTACGGAAAAGGCTAAAGCAGAAGCCTTACCATTTACAATTGCTACAAGCCCTGACACCCGATGACAAAGTCAAACGCTTTGAATTTTCGGCGCGGTTGCAACAGCTCATGGAAGAGGATGCGTTCAGTGCGAAACTTGTTTTCAGTGATGAAGCAACATTTTTTTCTTAATGGTGAAGTGAACAGAGACAATGTGCAAATCTGGGCGGTAGAGAATCCTGACGCATTCGTGCAGCAAATTCGCAATTCACCAAAAGTTAACGTGTTTTGTGCAACCTCACGGTTTAATGTTTTCGGCCCCTTTTTCTTCTGCGAAAAAAACGTTACAGGACACGTGTATCTGGACATGCTGGAAAATTGGCTCATGCCACAACTGGAGACCGACAGCGCCGACTTCATCTTTCAACAGGATGGTGCTCCACCGCACTTCCATCATGATGTTCGGCATTTCTTAAACATGAGATTGGAAAACCAATGGATCGGTCGTGGTGGAGATCATGATAAGCAATTCATGTCATGGCCTCCACGCTCTCCCGACTTAACCCCATGCGATTTCTTTCTGTGGGGTTATGTGAAAGATTCAGTGTTTAAACCTCCTCTACCAAGAAACATGCCAGAACTGCGAGCTCGCATCAACGATGCTTTCGAACTCATTGATGGGGACATGCTGCGCCGAGTGTGGGAGGAACTTGATTATCGGCTTGATGTCTGCCGAATCACTAAAGGGGCACATATCGAACATTTGTGAATGCCTAAAAAAACTTTTTGAGTTTTTGTATGTGTGTGCAAAGCATTGTGAAAATATCTCAAGTAATAAAGTTATTGTAGAGCTGTGAAATCGCTTCAATCATTTGTAATAACCCTGTAGAATTACCACCAACCAACTTTTAATGTGTTTCCACATAAGGGAACACACACACACACACACACACACACACACACACACGCGCGCACACGCACACGCACACGCACACTGAACGATGTGATGATAAGTAACGACACACAAATTGGAGAATAAATAAGGCACAGTCTAATAGTGAAGCATTCCATACCCTTGAAAACATTAGAGCGGCGAAGGGCATGGCGCGCCAGCTTATATAAGGTGTTTGCACATGGTGCAGAGCTTGCTGCACTGTCTGTGTTGCTGTGAGGTGGCCTGTTTAGACCACACATGGAGGGTCATGCTTTTGAGTTATGCACCGTGTAGGATTACAATAATTATTCCTATAGTTCACTCTCCAGTTCTTGCAATACTGTTCAGTAGGGAGTAGCTATCAAGTGATATCATTCCATTCTGGCTCCATCTCTGAGAAGAATTGTGGGAAGTGGAAAGATAAACATATTTGAATACTGAGACATCGTTCAGATCTGGGTGAAAACAACAGTGGTGGAAATGCCATTCACACGAAAATTGTGAGGACATGCTGTAAGGCGTCCTATGACAGGATGGACTGTGTTCCTCTACATTGTAAATGGTATTCCACAGTTTCAGGTACAATCAGTTGGTCAAGAACCTCACACCCTGAAATGATTAAACCATTGTACACTATGCTCCGAAACATGAGAGATTCCGAATTCCAGGAATGTAAAGGTAATTCCACTGATTGCTGAGTGGAACTGTTGAAGACAGAAAAAGAAGTAACTGAGACATCATATGACTCAGAGCAAAGAGATTTCTTTATGCCCCACAATGTGACAAAAAGTGAGTGATTTCTTAGGTTCCAGCAGTGTTGAAATTAAAAAAAAAAACTGACCCTTTTTCATGGTAAATCACATATTACATTGTCTTTGCTTAAGGTAATTTTTCAGGGCCATCTCACTCTGTCTCAGTACCACATTTTGTTTTTCTGTCCGTAGTTCAAGGAAATCCTTCTCCTCTGAAGTAACAAAATCTCGTGCAGTGGGCAATATCTTGATGTATGAAAGAAACTTTTATGATCCCTGTACTCAAAACAGGAAAGTGCTATATGTGTTCTAGTAGCCATTGCAGTATAGTTCTGAGTAGTTTTCCATTAAGATCCTAGGGCACACGATTAACCATTGTCCTGTTTGAAGTTATGAAACAAGAGATAATATCAACTTACCTCCCACCCACATTCAGTCAGTACCATTCCACTCGTCACTCTTATTCGTTATATCAATGTGGCTATCCTATCTCCAGCCTTAGGTGGCTGCACTTCTCTCTTAAAGAAAATACCTAAACATTCTCAGGAATCTGTATTTGGAAATTTCTCAAGAGAACCGTGTCCTTCACTAAAATGTTTAGATATCACTTTGTTCATTGTAGACATGAATATCTTATTTGCAGTCACAAGTAAAATCATCGGTTGTTTTGTAACATTCCAGCTTTTTCTTGTAGTCATTATTTTACATGATGTTTACTTAAGCATGTGCTTAAAGAGGTTGGATTAATGGAGTGGAATAGGAAAGAAAGAAAGAAATTTATTTTTATTTTAACATTCACCAGCCTATTCCCAATTTCCAACAGTTCAGTTGAGGAATATATTCCCTCATTTAGGAAGGTGCTGACATTCTTACACTTCAGATTTGGTGAAAAGCTATGGCTGCATCTAAGAGTATATACTGCAAACCACTATGAAGTGCATGGCAGAGCATACTTTCCATTGCAGTTTTGTTTTGTTCCATTCGCATTTAGTGATTAGAAGATTGGGTGTTTTAATGCTGCAGTGCACACCATAATTAGTCTTCTGATCTTCGTAATCCCTATGGGGTACATTCATTGAAACATTGTAAGTAGGCTTTCACTGGACAGTTGGCATCTGACTTCAAGCATTTGCCTTTTCAGGTTTTTGAGCAGCTCAGTAATTCTCTTCCATGGTTCGAATGAACCTGTGGCTATTTGTGCTGCATGCCCCCCTGTTAATCCTATACTCACTTGAGCAAGTATTTTTTAAGCAATCTCCTATTGCATTTTTGCAATATCTTACTATTGAACTGAACTGAAATGTACCACCTGATTTGTGTATTACTGATCCTAAGCAATCATTCCGATTTGTATGCCTACAGATTGTCCAACACAGACATTTGCACAAATTTACTTACTGCAGTTGTGGCTGATCATACCATAGACATGTCATACAACATTTTTGCATTTTGTAAAGTGTAAAATTTTGCTTATTTTGAACATTTAAGGGAACTTGGCAATATTTGCACCATCTTGAAGTCTTAAGAGCTGGCAGAATATTTACACAGCTTCTGGCATTACCAGCCAATTACAGATCTAAATAATCATATTAATTATTTGATATAAAGATTGAGTTTGTAACTTTATCAGAACAGCTAGCCAACTGGCATTACTGAATGATGATAGCATAACACGGTAACATAAAACAAAATAAGTTTTATAAAAATACTTATCTTTGAGGTGTAAAGAAATCGTGCTGTGTGTTTTTCAAGTAAATTAATAACCTGATACAATACTAGAGAAGGAAAGTTGCTACTCACCATATAGCGGACATGCTGGGTCGCGATAGGCACAATAAAAAGATTCACACAATTAAAGCTTTCGCCATTAAGGCCTTTGTCAGCAGTACACACACACACACACACACACACACACACACAGTCTCAGAGAGCTGAGACCACACTGCGAACAGCAGCACCAGTGCATAATGGGAGTGGGTGGCGACTGGGTGGGGGTAAGGAGGAGGCTGGGGCGGGGAGGGGGAGGGATAGTATGTTGGGAGTGGCGGACAGTCAAGTGTTGCAGTGAAGACAGAGGGAAGAAGGGGGGGGGGGGGGGGGGGGAGTGGATAAGTAGTGGAAAGGAGAGAAATAAAAGAAATTAAAAGACTGGGTGTGGCGGTGAAATGACAGCTGTGTAGTGTTGGAATGGGAACAGGGAGCGGGCTGGATGGGTGAGGACAGTGACTAATGAAGGTTGAAGCCAGGAGGGTTACAGGAACGTAGGCTGTGTTGAAGGGAAAGTTACCACCTGCGCAGGTCAGAAAACCTGGTGTTGGTGGGAAGGATCCATATGGCACAGGCTGTGAAGCAGTCATTAAGATCAGGGATATCATGTTTGGCAGCTTGTTCAACAACAGGGTGGTCCACTTGTTTCTTGGCCACAGTTTGTCGGTGGCCGTTCATGTGGACAGACAGCTTGTTGGTTGTCATGCTTACATAGAATGCAGCACAGAGGTTGCAGCTTAGCTTGTAAATCACATGACTGGTTTCACAGATAGCCCTGCCTTTGATGGGATAGGTAATGTTAGTGACTGGACTGGAGTAGGTGGTGGTAGGAGGATGTATGAGACAGGTCTTGCATCTAGGTCTATTACAGGGGTGTGAGCCATGAGGTAAGGGATTGGGAGCAGAGGTTGTGTAAGGATGAACGAGTATATTGTGTAGGTTTGGTGGATGGTGGAATTCCACAGTAGGAGGGGTGGGAAGAATAGTGGGCAGGACATTTCTCATTTCAGGGTATGACGAGAGGTAATCGAAACCCTGGCGAAGAATGTAATTCAGTTGCTCCAGTCCCGGGTGGTACTGGGTTACAAGGGAAATGCTCCTCTGTGGCCGAACTGTGGGACTTTGGGAGGTGGTGGGAGACTGGAAAGATAAGGCACGGGAGATTTGTTTTTGTACAAGGATGGGTGGATAAGTACGGCCAGTGAAGGCTTCAGTGAGACCCTCGGTATATTTTGAGAGGGACTGCTCGTCACTGCAGATGCGACGACCATAGGTGGCTAGGCTGTATGGAAGGGACTTCTTGGTATGGAATGGGTGGCAGCTATCGAAGTGGAGGTATTGTTGGTGGTTAGTTGGTTTGATATGGACGGAGGTACTGATGTAGCCATCTCTGAGGCGAAGGTCAACATCTAGGAAGGTGGCTTGTTGGGTTGAGTAGGACCAGGTGAAGCAATTGGAGAAGTAGTTGAGGTTCTAGAGGAATCTGAATAAGGTGTCCTCACCTTCAATCCAGATAGCAAAGATGTCATCAGTGAATCTGAACCAGGTGAGGGGTTTAGGATTCTGGGTTTGTAGGAAGGATTTCTCTAGATGGCTCATGAATAGGTTAGCATAGGATGGTGCCATGCGGGTGCCCATAGCCGTACCATGGATTTGTTTGTAGGTAATTCCTTCAAAGGAGAAGTAATTGTGGGTGAGCATATAGTTGGTCATGGACACTAGGAAGGAGGTTGTTGGTTTGAAATCCGTCAGGCGGCGGGAAAGGTAGTGTTCGACAGCAGTAAGGCCATAGGCATTAGGATGTTAGTGTACAGAGAGGTGGCATCAATAGCGACGAGCAGGTCACCGTGTGGTAAAGGGACAGGAACTGTGGAGAGTCGGTCGAGGAAATGGTTGGTATCTTTTATATAGGAGGATAGGCTCCGGGTAATAGGTTGAAGGTGTTGTTCTCCAAGAGCAGAGATACTCTCAGTGGGGGCAGAGTAACCGGCCACAATTGGGCGTCCTGGGTGGTTGGGTTTATGGACTTTAGGAAGCATGTAGAAGGTGGGAGTGCGGGGAGTGGTAGGGGTAAGTAGAGAGAAGGACTCTGGGGAGAGGTTCTGATATTGGCCTAAGGATTTGAGTAGTGACTGGAGATCCTGCTGGATTACTGGAATGGGATCACTGTGGCATGGTTTGTAGGGGGAAGTATCTGACAGCTGACAGAGTTCTTCTGCCACGTAATCCTTGCGGTTCAAAACAATGGTGGTGAAGCCTTTTGTCAGCAGGTAGGATTATAAGGTCAGGATCAGTTTTTAGGTGGTGGACTGTGGTTCTTTTTGTGGATGTAAGGTTAGTTTGCATGTTGAGGGATTTGTGGAATGATGTTGAGGCAAGGTTCGAGGTTAAGAAATTCTGGAAAGTTAACAGGGGGTGGTTTGGAGGCAGTGGGGGTGGATGATGGTTGGATGGAGGAGTGAACTGAGTTAGGCAAGGTTCAATATTGGTCCTTGGTTGAGTCTGATTGGTCGGGTTGGTAGTGAAAAAGTGTTTCCACTGTAGGGACCAGGAAAAGGTCTTTAACTAGGCCTGCATGGTTGAATTTGGGAGTGGGGCAAAAGGTGAGGCCTTTGGAAAGGACTGACATTTCAGTGGGACTAAGGCTTCTGGAGGAAAGGTTCATAACTGTGTTGTGGGTCTGTTTAGGTTCTGGGTTCTGTGTAGTGGTGGGAGGGAGTTTTGGAGGGTAGGGTAAATGTAGTAGGTCTGCGAGACAGGGTTTGTCAGCTATGAGGGGTCGTGGGGGAGGTTTGCAGGTGGTTGTAGAAGTGGTGGACAGTGGTACTCGGAGGCAGGAGTAGGAAGTGAGTAAGGTGGAGATCTTTTTGATGTGGGGTTGTGCATGTTGTTAAAGTTCCTGCAGGGCATGAGTTTCAATGTGTGTTATAGGTTCCAGGAATTTGGAATTGCATAGCAGGAGAATTTTGTGGATGGAGAGAAGGTACTGCAAGGAGGATTGGGCTTGGTTGATACGGTTTTGCAGGACTATGCTGGTGAGAGCTAAGGATTGGTGGAATCTGAACAGGTGGAGGTCATTGTGGAAGGAGGGGTGGCAACCAGAGATGGGTAATTTGATGGTAAGGCCATTAGGGGGGATTTCATGAGCCAAGCAACAATGCAGGAACAGTATGTGGGACTGGGATCTGGCTAGGTGCTACTCACCATATAGTGGAGATGCTGAGTCGCGATAGGCACAATAAAGAGATTCACACACTCGTAGCTTTCGGCCATTAAGGCCTTTGTCAGCAATAAAAACACACACACACACAGAGAGCTGAAACTACAGTTTCTACTGTTTACAGTTTCTGGTTCTACTGCAGACGTGTGTGCAAGTTGCGTTTGTGAGAGTGTGTGTGTATGTGTGTCTACTGCTGACAAAGGCCTAAATCTCTAACAACTTAATATTCTTCATAGTACCTTGAGAATATTAACTTAGCCAGTGGATCTTAGAGTAAATTCTAAACCCATTGTTTGTGCTGAGGCAGAGAAGTCGCGTGCCATCAACTCATAGCATGTAATACCAAGTTCTTACAAATTCCAGTCATTACCAGAATTTTGTCCTTTCCTGTAATTATTAAAGTGCGCAGATGTTTGCGGTATTTTCCAGCACGATCAACATTGCCATTTTGAGTTTGAGCAGCATAGCAGCAGTTCATTAGTTTCAACCAAACACATAAAAACACTAACACCTCCACTGGTTCTACTGTAATACGTGATATTTTGTACACAAAACTACTTCCGTGTAATGGTAGTACTGTTCAGTTTACAGAAAGTTCTTGCACCTAAATATTCTCTATATTATGATAGTAATTAATGCGTCGTTACTCATGTATATTGTTGTCACATTGTCCCGTGTTAGATTTTTTCTAACAATGAGATCTTGCACGTTTTTGCTCTCTTTATACCAGACAAAGACGTGTTATACACTACTGGCCATTAAAATTGCTACACCAAGAAGAAATGCAAATGATAAACGGGTATTCTTTGGACAAATATATTATACTAGAACTGACATGTGATTACATTTTCATGCAGTTTGGGTGCATAGATCCTGAGAAATTAGTACCCAGAACAGCCACCTCTGGCCGTAATAATGGCCTTAGTACACCTGGCCATTGAGTCAAACAGAGCTTGGAAGGTGTGTACAGGTACAGCTGCCCATGCAGCTTCAACACGATACCACAGTTCATCAAGAGTAGTGACTGGCGTATTGTGATGAGCCAGTTGCTCGGCCACCATTGACCAGACGTTTTCAATTGGTGAGAGATCTGGAGAATGTGCTGGCCAGGGCAGCAGTCGAACATTTTCTTTATCCAGAAAGGCCCGTACAGGACCTGCAATATGCAGTCGTGCATTATCCTGCTGAAATGTAGGGCTTCGCAGGAATCGAATGAAGGGTAGAGCCACAGATCGTAACACATCTGAAGTGTAACGTCCACTGTTCAAAGTGCCATCAATGCGAACAAGAGGTGACAGAGATGTGTAACCAATGGCACCCCATACCATCACGCCAGTATGGCGATGACGAAGACACACTTCCAACGTGCGTTCACCGCGATGGCGCCAAACACGGATGCGACCATCGTGATGCTGTAAAAAAAAAAACCCTGGATTCATCCGAAAAAATGACGTTTTGCCATTCGTGCACCCAGGTTCGTCGTTGAGTACACCATTGCAGGCGCTCCTGTCTATGATGCAGCGTCAAGGGTAACCGCAGCCGTGGTCTACGAGCTGATAGTCCATGCTGCTACAAACATCATTGAACTGTTCGTGCAGATGGTTGTTGTCTTGCAAACGTCCCCATCTGTTGACTCAGGGATCGATACATGGCTGCGCGATCCATTACATCCATGCGGATAAGAGGCCTGTCATCTAGACTGCTAGTGATACGAGGCCGTTGGGATCCAGCACAGCATTCTGTATTACCCTCCTGAACCCACCGATTCAATATTCTACTAACAGTCATTGGATCTCGACCAATGCGAGCAGCAATGTCACGATACAATAAACTGCAATCGTGATAGGCTACAATCCGACCTGATAAAGTCGGAAATGTGATGGTATGCATTTCTCCTCCTTACATGAGGCATCACAACAACGTTTCACCAGGCAACGCCAGTCAACTGCTGTTTGTGTATGAGAAATCGGTTGGAAACTTTCCTCTTGTCAGCACATTGCAGGTGTCACCACAGGTGCCAACCTTGTGTGAAGCTAATCATTTGCATACCACAGCATCTTCCTCCTGTCGGTTCAATTTCACGTCTGTAGCACTTCATCTTTGTGGTGTAGCATTTTTAATGGCCAGTAGTGTACAATAAATAATTTCTTTATTATTACCAAAGCATTATAAATTAGTATAAACATGGTATGGAACATGTAATTTGCTAAACTTGAAAATATTTCAACATGCAAAGATTACACAAACTTTTTTGATTAGTTACACCTTTGTGAACAGCAGTTCTTAATATTTATAGCAAGTGATGAATTAAGGTTAACTACACTCCTTTGTACTCGTCAGATTCAGATATGGCTTTTTGTGACTTACACTCCTGGCAAATAAGAACACTCGATGCTGTATGTTCTTTACAGATAGGCGTTGGAACAATGATGGCAGCGATGCTGTGTGAATCTGGTTTCCCTGTAGGGCAGTAGTGGCATCTTGTTTTTTTCATTTGATTTATTTTCTTCTTTAGCTGGCAGTAGTTTGCAAATGTGTACAACACCTTTTATTTTCTCCTTGGAATCAACATGCATTTCATCCTGTGGGCTTTTTGTAAGCATCACAATCAATTCTGTGATGAATCTTCTCTGTGGAACTAAGTCATTTGTGTTTACCTTATATATTATCTGAGCATTTATTGCTTCGAAGTTCAGCAAGCTGAAAAACAGTGTAAGAGGCCAGCAGTTGCTTATTCCTGAAACAGAATATTCTGATTTCAAATGGTTGACAACATCTACACTTCCTTTTGTGAGATTGTAAAATATAATGACTTCAGATTTGTTCACTTCGCCACTGCCAGCATCTGCAGCATCGTTGTTGTGCATGGTTGATAACATTAGAACTTTTTTTTTTAGGGGGAAGGGGGACGTATGAGCAAATAAAGTCTTTGTTGCTTGGTTTTTCTCCAAACGTGAATATGCTGCTGTTCAGTTGCCTACACTTTATGTCCAGAAGTTCCGGTGGAATTTCTCTTTTGTTCTTCTGTAGAGTACATACTACTGTGAGTTGATGATAGGCGTACATTTTGTTAGCCCATGGTATAGATGTAAAATAATTGTCCATCGTCACGTTTCTTCCTGTTTTGTACATCGTTCGAATCCATCGTAACACCACATTCTCTGCATCATTGGGTACTTGATATGGCCCAATAGGCTGTTTGCCTGCACATACTTCCATATTTAGCGTATAAAATGTTCTGGCATCACGGAGCGCATATACCTTGATGTCATATTTTGCAGGCTTGTTTGCTATATACTGCCTGAATTTACAATGTCAACGGAATGGTTAAACATCTCATCTATCATTTCCAATGCACCAGCACCATGGCTCTTCTTGCAAATATCCACAAATTTGCCAAATATTTCTCTAATAGGTGCCAGATTATCTGTTTCCTTTCTCTGAGCTCTCGTAGATTTGTCATCAAAACATATAGCTTGGAGAAGTGTGTGGCACCTTCATTTGCTCATCGATGCAATAAAGAAATCCAGTGCAGTCCCATCAGTAGCCCATAGTTCATCAGTATTGAGATGCTGTGCCATTTAACTCTTCAAAATCTGTCTGTGAGCAATCTCAAGCACTCCATGAATAAGATGCTGCCACTCTGTCAAGTTCTTGGTTTGTCTATTCCACAATGCAACCAATTACACTATCTGGAAAAAATAATTTCCAGCATTCCAAAATTGTTTTTGAATTGTTTGCAATGCCCTCCACACCTGGAAGCTGTTACAATATTCTGACAGGCAGTTTTTGCTGGAGGAGCATGTTGCTTCAGCCATTGTGTTATTCCACCCTTACCAAGAAAGGTTTCACGATCTGTATATTGAGAAAGAGCTGTAGCAGAAGTATCAGATTTTCTGACTGACTGATCTGTTGCAGTATTGATCTCTTCATGCTCAGAGGGTGCATCAGTATCTGATGACAGACCCTCTATGTAAATATCCTCGTCTAGTGGTTCATCTAGCCACATCAATATCTGTTCCTCTGACATGACTTCTTCCCTGAAAAGTTTTATATATTTTCATATCTGACAGAGAATGTCATGTACTCTGTATAAACAATTGCTTCAATTAAGTTCGTAAAACCCAATAAGAATACTTAGAATACTTACTTTTTGTATAAAAGATGTAACATACCACTTTCAGGAGAAAACAAACGAACACAGCCACATATTACAAGTACAAGAAACAGACTAAAAGTGAAGCAAGGTGGTATTCTACAAAAGGAGAAGTAATTGTTACATAAAGACTTCCGTGTTAGAAAGAAATCTAACACTGCGCACAACTGGCCAGCTATTTTTGAAATTTGACTGTCAAGCCACAGATTAATTGAAGCACGGGATATGAAAGAAAGCATTTATAGATTGTCAGTTCATTACCTTTGAAATGTGCTGGAATATTTAACTAAAATCATAAATGTTAGATATTTTCTAGCAACGCGAGTGATCATGGCTTAAACACGTAGCTTCTAATAATGTGGTAAATACAGAACAACCTCTGTTTTTAATGTGAAAAATGTTTGGATATGAATATTAAAGTCTGTACCTCTGATAACTCTGCTGAGGTTCATTTTAAAGCATATCACAGTCCATAGTACAAGGCTCAAAGCGATCAACGGAACTATGGGCTGGATACTGAAACTTAACAGATTAATGACCATTTAATATGTCTCAAAACTGAAAGTTGATGTACATAAATTGTAAATGCACTGGAAGGTAGTTAGAAACTGTAATTTCAGTAAATGAACCAGTGTGTTGTGTTGTATGTTGTTGCAGTAATATTTCAAGGTGTTGTAACATCATGCATAGTTAAGTGTTAGTGCGATTACAGAAGTATATAACAATTTTCTATGGAATATTTTGTTACTAATTAAAAATGTATCAGATGAAAATGGCAGTAATGTTTCCTTATTTTTTAGTGTTATTTCTTCTTCAGAACATGCAAATAGGTAAAAGTGCACTTACAGTGTCAGTGGCTTTTTCGCTTCCGCACTGCTGTTGGTTACAGTTTGCATGATGAATAATGGGAATCCAATATGAAGAACTGAGAGATATGTAGTTAGCCAATTGGATTCTTGTTCATAATTTCTTATCATTTATCTATGGGTAGAATTCAACCACATAGCTGGAATTTTTGGCAAAATCTAAAATAAAACATACAATTAGGTTGCTGCAATGACAAATGCATATCTTGGGCTGTGCTACACATCTATCTATTATGGCAATCTTATTTTCGTGTTGAGATTCGTTACTTTTGGTAACTCGTAAGCAGATTGTTGCATTCCAACCTAACCTAGGTCTTGGGCTGTTCTATAGGTCAGTCTTCCACCACAACCAGGGTTTTTGATACGTTCACTGGCTTTGGCATCCCACAACAAGATTGTCTATTTCAATCTAATCTGGAGCTCAGGCTTTGTTACAAATTAGCCCGACAGCACACCTTGGTTTTTTCAGTCGCCAAAGGAATATAGGAATCAATAAGTGACCGGAAAGTTCTTAAGGAGCAAATCAGGAAAAGTTAGTCTGGCACTCTGTGTATAAAAAAAAAAGTCATTTTGTATTTTCTGCTGAAAGAAATATTGAGCTTCATCAATTGTGTTTGGCTATGACCACCATCAATGAATTGTGAACATCTACATGTGACACAAGAATTGCAGACACTGGAAGTGCACTTTAGCCTGTAAACATGCATATCATGTCCTTGTAGTCCTAGAAATAGAATGAAACTGTCCCTTTCACAAAAGACTGAACCAAATAAGTTACAATATTTCATCTCTGAGAAGCAGTATGTCAATCTTTTTTTACAATCCCTGTAATTATACTAATCAGGAAATATACTCTGTGGTGTCACCGCCAGACACCACACTTGCTAGGTGGTAGCCTTTAAATCGGCCGCGGTCCGGTAGTATACGTCGGACCCGCGTGTCGCCACTGTCAGTGATCGCAGACCGAGCGCCACCACACGGCAGGTCTAGAGAGACATACTAGCACTCGCCCCAGTGGTACAGCCGACTTTGCTAGGAAAGGTTCACTGAGAATTACGCTCTCATTTGCCGAGACGATAGTTAGCATAGCCTTCAGCTAAGTCAATTGCTACGACCTAGCAAGGCGCCATCACCAAGTTATATTGAGATGATAATAGGACCTCACGCCCGCCTGTGTGAGTTTAAGCGCGTGCCTTTCAGCTTCCTCTCATTGTGTCTAGGCTGTCTTGCCTAGACACAACATACTCCCTTCATTTTACATCTACATCTGCTCTATGCAATCTGTCTTACAGTGTCTAGCACAGGGTAATTCAGGTACCACTATCTTTTCGACCCGCTCCCTGATGCGTGGGAAGAATGACTGTTGATAAAATCTGTGTCAGTTCACATTCTCTTACTGTAAAGAAGTTACATCAAGTTGCAGACAGGCATGATTAAAAGACCCTCACATGTAGCTTTTGGCCACAGTCTTAGTCAGTAAACACACACACACACACACACACACACACACACACACACACACACACACCATGCACACATGACCACCAACTCCAGCATCTTGGGCCAGAATGCAACATCACGTGGGATGCAAGCAGCAGTCTGGAGGGGGTGGGGAAGAGGAAGGGATAGTAGTGTACAGGTGGGGAGAGAGATGAATGCTGTCTGGTGGAGTGTACAGGGGCTAGTCTCCAACAGCCGCAGTGTGAGGATGTTGTGGAGCAGGGAGGTGCGTGAAAAAAGAACAAAAAGTGAGAGGAGCGGGGAAAGGTGGGTGGATGCGTGCATTTGCAGAGGGCTGCAAATAAACAAGGTGGGAGATGAGAATGAGGGGGAGTGATAGGATATAGGGGGTGGAAACTGTTGGGTGGAGGGTGTGGGGACAGTATGTTACTGTAAGTTGAGGCTAGATGGCTCGGGTAGTGAAGCAACCATTGAAATCAAGTGTGTTATGTTCAGCTGCATGTTGTGACACAGGGTGGTCTTACTTTACTCTTGGCTACAGTTTGGTTGTGGCCATTTATCCTGGTGGGCAGGTGGTTGGTAGTTACACAATATAAAAAGCTGTGCAATGATTGCAGCAGAGCTGGTAAATGACATGGCTGCCTTCACAGGTGGCCCAGCCACTGATTGGGTAGGATAAACCTATGACAGGACTGGAATAGAAAGTGCTGGATGGGTGGATTGGGTAGGTTTTGCACCTTGGTCTTCAACAGGGATATGATCCTTGTGGCAAGGGATTGGGATTGAGAGTGACATACGGATGGACTAGGATGATGTGGAGGTTGGGTGGGAAGTGTCTCAGGTGGAATGTCCCCCATTTCAGGGTGCAATGATAAGCAAAGGATGTGGTTCATTGGTGAGACTCTCGGCATACTGCAGATTAACTGTCCCCAGGTAGCCAGGCTATACAGGAGGGATTTTTTGGTGTGAAGGAAATAACAGGTGTCAAAATGCAGGTACTGTTGGTGCTTGGTGGGTTTATTGTGGACAGAGGTGCTGATGGAGCCATCAGTGAGGAGGTGGTCAACATCTAGGTAGGTGGTACCTTGGGTTAAGGTGGACCACATGAAGCGGTTGGGAGAGAGGTTGTTGAGGTCATGAAGGAACAAAGATAATGTGTCTTGGCTCTGGGTCCAGATCATGAAGATAGCATCAGTGAACCAGAACGGCTGCCCGGTGTGGCCGAGCGGTTCTAGGCACTTCAGTCTGGAACCACGCGACCACTATGGTCACAGGTTTGAATGCTGCCGCAGGCATGGATGTGTGTGATGTCCTTAGTTTAGTTAAGTTTAAGTAGTTCTAAGTTCTAGGAGACTGATGACCTCAGATGTTAAGTCCAATAGTGCTCAGTCATTTGAACCAGAACGAGGGTAGGATTGGTGTTTTGGGAGGCTAGGAAGGTCTCCTCTAGATGGCCCATAAAAAGTTTGGCATAGAGGGGTGCCATGTGGGTGGTCATAGCTGTGCTGCCAATTTGTTTTTATACCTTCCCTTCAAACGAGAAGTTGCTATGGGTTAGGATAAAGTTAGTAAGGTGTAAGAGGAATTGAGGTATTGGATTTGGAGTCCAAAAGATGTTGGGAAAGGTAATATTCATTAATGGTAAGACCACGGGCATAAGGGATGTTGGTGTATAGGGAGGTGATGTCAACAGTGATGAGTGGCGATCCAGGAGGTAAAGGGGTAGGCATGGTGGAGAATCAGTGAAGGAAGTGGTTGGTATCATTTACATGGTAGGCTAGATTACAGGCAGTTGGTTGGAGGTGTTGGTCAATGAGTGCCAAAATTCTTTCAATGAGAGCACAATAACCAGTCACAAAGGGGCATCCAGCATAGTGGGGTCTGTGGATTCTGGGGAGCACGTAGGAGAAGGGCATGTGGGGTGTCATAGGGGTGAGGAGGGAAAATTCAAAGGAGATGTTCTGGGAAGGGTGTAAGGTGTTAAGCAGGGATTGGAGGTTTTGTTTGACTTCTGGAAAGAGATCACTCTGGCAAAGTTTATAGGTGGTGGAGTCAGACAATTGGCAGAGGTCTTTTGCCAGGTAGTCACCATGATTCATGATAACAGTGGTGGAAGTCTGCAGATAGGATGGTTAGGTCAGGATTTGTTTTGAAGTTGTGTATGGCTGTTCTTTCTTCTACTGAAAGGTTGGTGTTCTCAGGAAGGGACGTGGGGAAGGATGGTGAGGTGAAGTTGGAGGTTAGGAATTCCTGGAAGGTGACCATTGGGTAGTTAGGTGGGGAGGAGGAGGGGGGAAGGAGGATTGTGGTTGGATGGTGGTACGAACTGTAAGAGGCAGGATTCAGTATTGGAATTAGGGTGGTTTTGGTTGGAGGAATTGACAGCAAAGAAATCCATGGCACAGCCATGTGCACCTGCACGGGACCCTTCTATGCCAACCATTTTATGGGCCATCTAGAGGAGACCTCCATAGCCTCCTAAAACACCAAACCCCTAGTCTGGTTCAGGTTCATTGATTATATCTTCATGTTCTCGACCCAGGGCCAAAACTCTATCTTTGTTCCTTCACAACCTCAACACCACTTCTCCTGCCCACTTCATATTGTCCTTCTCAATCCAGCATGCCACCTACCTAGATGTTGACCACCTCCTCTCTGATGGCTCCATCGGCACCTCTGTCCACATTAAAACCACCAAGTACCAACAGTACCTGCATTTTGACAGCTGTTATTTCTTTCCCACCAAAAAATCCCTCCTATATAGCCTGACTACCTGGGGACGGTGAATTTGCAGTATGCTGATGGTCTCACCAAGGCATGCACAGAGAGGCACTATTCCCCAGGCCTAGTCCACAAATAGATCCCCTGTTCCATTTCCCTCACAATCCCAATCCTCCCACCACCCCCAAAAACCAGCCACAAAGGAGTTTTCCCCTTTGCCACCCAGACTGGAACAACTGAACCACATCCTTTGCCAGGGCTTTGATTACCTTTCATTCATTGCACCCTGAAATGAGGGACATCCTATCTGAGATACTTCCCATCTCTCCTACAGTGGGATTCTGTCACCCACGCAACCTCCACATCATCCTAGTGCATCCCCATGCTACTCCCAATCCCAACCTCTTGCCTCAAGGATCATATCCCTGTGGAAGACCCAGGTGCAAATCCTGCCCAATCCATCCAGCACTTCCTATTCCAGCCCTGCCATATGTTCATCCTACCACGTCGGGGGCTGGGCGACCTATGAAAGCAGCCATGTCATTTACCAGCTCTGTTGCAGTCATTGCACAGTTTTTATATTATATGACTACCAACCAGCTATCCACCGGGATGAACGGCCACAGCCATACTGTGGGCAAGGGTAAAGTAGACCATGCTGTGGTACAACATGCAGCTGAACACAACACACTTGATTTCAATGTTTGCTTCACTACCCGAGCCATCTGGATCCTTCCCTCCACTACCAGCTTTTCTGAACTGTCCAGATGGGAGGTATTCTTACAACACATTCTCCGCTCCCGTAATTATCCTGGCTTCAACCTGCTGTGAGATACTGTCCTCACATCCTCCACCCAACAGTTTCCACCCTGTATGTCCTATCATCTCCTCCCCATTCTTGTCTCCCACCCTGTTTATTTGTAGCCCTCTGCCACTGCATCCAACTGTCTTTACCTGTTTCTCTCATATTTTGTTCCCTTTTCCCTCACCTCCCTGCCCCACAACCTCCTGACACAGCAGCTGTTGGACTCTGCTCCCTGCACACTCCACCAGACAGCATTCGTCTCTCCCTACACACGTATACTACTATCCCTTCCCCAACCTCTTCAGATTGCTGCTTGCATCCATTGCATTCCAGCCCGAGACGTGTGTGTGTGTGTGTGTGTGTGTGTGTGTGTGTGTGTGTGTGTGTGTGTGTGTGTGTTTTCCTACAGTCCATTGCGTGAGCTCACATTCTCTGATTTTTATCATTATGGTTATTTCACGAAGGTGCATTTGGAAGGAAACGGTATGATACACGATTCTTCTCGAGTCATACTCATTCAGAATTTTAACAGCAAGTATAATGGAAAACACCTGTCTTGAGCTGTCTACCACCGGAGTTTGTTGATGATCTCTTGCGATTATGACAAAATGTGGTGTTCTTCTTTGGATCGTCTCTATCAATCCTAATTGATAAGGGTCCCAGTTTTGTGAACAGTGTTCAAGAATCAGCCAAACAAAAGTTTTGTGAGCTACCTTTAATGTGATTGAATTAAATTTTATTAAATTCTTTCATCTGCTTTCCCTACAACTGGTTTTATGTGGTGCCACTTAAGACTCTGCAGATGTGTACTCAGAGATATTTTACAGTTGTTACAATTTCTAATGATGTTACATTAGCATTAATTTACTTATCCTGTGCACTAATTCATTTCAAAGTACTTTGCCAAATCCTTACTCTATGGATGCATTTGTCTTGGTAGGTGTTCTGAGTATTATTATACTATGTAGGTAGGGGTAAACGAGGATAATGGAATGTAGTCGAGTTAAGTCGGGTGATGCTGAGGGTATTAGATTAGGAAATGAGACACTTAAAGTAGTAAAGGAGTTTTTCTATTTGGGGAGCAAAATAACTGATGATGGACGAAGTAGAGAGGATATAAAATGTAGACTGGCAATGGCAAGGAAAGCGTTTCTGAAGAAGAGAAATTTGTTAACATCGAGTATAGATTTAAGTGTCAGAAAGTTATTTCTGAAAGTATTTGTATGGAGTGTAGCCATGTATGGAAGTGAAACATGGACGGTAAATAGTTTGGACAAGAAGAGAATAGAAGCTTTTGAAATGTGGTGCTACAGAAGAATGCTGAAGATTAGATGGGTAGATCACATAACTAATGAGGAAGTATTGAATAGGATTGGGGAGAAGAGAAGTTTGTGGCACAACTTGACCAGAAGAAGGGATCGGTTGGTAGGACATGTTCTGAGGCATCAAGGGATCACCAGTTTAGCATAGGAGGACAGCGTGGAGGGTAAAAATCTAGAGGGAGACCAAGAGATGAATACACTAAGCAGATTCAGAAGGATGTAGGTTGCAGTAGGTACTGGGAGATGAAGAAGCTTGCACAGGATAGAGTAGCATGGAGAGCTGCATCAAACCAGTCTCAGGACTGAAGACCACAACAACAACAATAGGTAGGGGTAATAAATCCATTATTATTATACTGATTTCATGTTCAGTACATTGATGTTTATGATGAGCCAAATTTTTATCTAAGAAGCAAAAGACAGTTCCAGTTGCAACTATGTATCATTCAGCACAGAAGGCTTCAACATTATGCCCTTATAAAGTGCTACATTTGACCTCCTGAACATAACCAGTAGCAAACAGTCTTACTGTACTGCATTTAATAAGTGCTGCAGCTGGTCTGTATGACATTCAGCTGGTGAGGCTGATTGCTCAGTTATGTTCTGGCAATGAGGCCTAGCACTTGATGTTGGCATATTGCGAAGACTGGCTTCGCTACATCATAAAGCCTTGAGACCAGAGCTGTCTTACTTTTCTTATATTGATACAGTTGGTGTTTATGCTTGTGCTGTTCTCAGTGGACAGATTTATAAAAAGCAATCATGTGTTCCAATATACGAACTAGTTTCCTGATTTTTCTTTGTGATCACCGAAAGAATGTTTTGGTGGGGTATGTATGTTCTTTAGTGACACACTTCCAGAACCACAGAGACATACTTTTATGTGATAAAAATAATGTATTTGATATTAGTTTTTACAGTATGTGAACATCCTTACAGTCCTACAAACTAACAAACGTTAAAAATTTTATCAGATCTGTTCCTTTAATAAATTTGATGTTTCACCTGAGGTTGAGTGGAGGAAAGTAGTTAGATGGTTTCATGCCATTGTATTTCTGTTTGCTACAAAAACAGGCATAACTCCAGTTAAAGAACTGGACTGCTGAGTTTGCAGAGTCTGTGTGATAATAACTTCAGTGCTATGTGATTGAGAAATTAAAAATGAGAATGTATCGGACCATAATTTGTCTAGAATGAGAAATTCTTGCTTCTGCTAGTGAATTTTGAATTTATGAATTTGCCTTTTTTTTATAGGAAACAGAAAAACCGTGCATTTTGCTACTTCTGTCAAAGTATCCAGAGACTACCCCAGTGTGCCCAATGTGGAAAAGTAAAATGCATGCTCAAGACTGGAGATTGTGTTGTACGTCACGCAGGAGTTTTCACAACTGGCCTTGGCATGGTGGTAAGTTTTTCTGTTTCTCCAAATAACACAATGTCCTATGGAACATTTCATATGTTGCTTAATTCTCAGAGATTCCTAAAACTGTTTTTTACTGGTCAGTCCTTATATTCTTTGGTTAAGTTATATACAATGTTAAAATTCAAGAATGAGGTCAGGCATATAATTTACAAGCAACAGCAAGATTAAAAGTGCAGTGAAGGATGTCACAGTGTGTGCTTCTTGACTGTATCTGCAGCTTATAGGATTAGTTTCTTGTGCTTGAATTAATGGTCATAGACATCAATTAGCTCACATAAATTGAGGCATATCTTTACCTATTCTGCAGCCTGTCGGACAAATACTGTTACTTCTAATTGAAACATCCTAGTGACAAGTGCTTTCCTTGTTACCATTTTCAAAATGATTGCTTTGTTAGGAAGTGTGTTCAGGTGATATTGGACCTCCAGAGAGGAAATTTCAGCAAGGAGAACTTTGCGTGTATCTTTCAGGCAGAACAAAAATGATAATCTTAGGAAGTTGTTAAAAGACAAACAGATGAAATATCTTTGTAGAAAAGTTTAGTAGAATGTAAATACTGTGGTGTAAAGGGACCACTCACCGAAAACCAGAATCATTGACAGGCACACACAAAAAGGAAAGAAAACTTGCTAACTTTTGGATTAATCCTTTTTCGAGATAGAGATTGTGTGTGTGTGTGTGTGTGGGGGGGGGGGGGGGGGGGTGACGAGAGGCCAGAGAAAAGGAAAGGGAAACTGTTGTGTAGATGGTGTGACAACAGTGAGTTACCAGCGATTGAGGCCAGGAAGATTAAAGGAGCATGGATATGTTGCAGGGATAACCCCCATCTGCATAATTCAGAGAAGCTGGTGGTGGAGGGGAGGATCCAGATGATCTGGGCTATGAGGGAACAATAGAAATTGAGCATGTTATCTTCGACTGCATGTTGTGCCACCAGATGATCAACAAAGCTTCTCTGAAATACACAGATGGAAATTATCCTTGCAACTCACCTGTTCCTCCTGTAATCATCCTGCTCTGTCTTCAGTAACCAAGTGACACCACCCGCTTCACCCAACAATTTCCCCTTCCTCTGTCCTGCCAGCCCCCCCCCCCCCTCCCCCTTTTCCAGTTCATTTCCTCAACTCATCTTCAGTGTGCACTGCTCCCCACCGGCTCTAACAAATGTGCATCACATGCCTAGCCCATGCACTTTTCATCTCTCTTGCACATTCCTACCTGGAAAACCAGCCACCTCCCTCGAAGCCATTAGTCTCCCACTGTCAACCCCTTTCCCTGCCTCCCAGCTCTCTCTTCCTTTATGCACACCACATGACGCAACTGCCACTCTGGCAGCAGTACTATTTTTTTCAAACTAGTGTCATGGAGGAACATAATTTGTGTGTGTGTGTGTGTAAGCGTTAATATTTTAGCAGTCTTTTTCATTATACCTGTGTATGATGCCTCCTCAGTGTGGTAATTTGTAATGTATCCTTTCCATATTGCTTTTATTTAATTGCAGTTACATTTTGTTGATCATTTTCATTATAATTTTTTCATCTGTAAAAAAATTTGTCTTCACTCATATTTGTTTTTAGGGAGCCATTTGTGACTTTTGTGAGGCATGGGTATGCCATGGGCGGCGTTGCCTCACAACACATGCATGCACATGTCCACTACAGGATGCCGTTTGCATTGAGTGTGAACGAAGTGTTTGGGATCATGGTGGGCGGATCTTTTGTTGTTCATTCTGTGGCAGCTTCTTATGTGAAGATGATCAGTTTGAGCACCAAGCATCATGCCAGGTTCTTGAATCGGAGAACTTTAAATGTAAGTATATGATTTCATATTTCTTCTGTCAAATTATCGTACACTATGTGACCAAAAGTATCAAGACATCTGGCTAAAAATGACTTAAAAGTTCGTGGCACCCTCCATCAGTAATGCTGGTTCAATACTGTGTTGGCCCACCCTTAGCCTTGATGACAGCTTACACTCTCGCAAGCATACATTCAATCAGGTGCTGGAAGGTCTCTTAGGGAATGGCAGCCCATTCTTCACGGAGTGGTGCACTGAGGAGTGGTATCCATGTCGCTTGGTGAGGCCTGGCATGAAGTCTGTATTCCAAAACATCCAAAGGTGTTCTGTAGGATTCAGGTCAGGACTCTGTGCAGGCCAATCCATTACAGGGATGTTATAGTCGTGTAACCACTCCACCACAGGCTGTGCATTATGAACAGTGCTCGATTGTGTTGAAAGACGCAATAGCCATCCCTGAATTGCTCTTAAATAGTGAGAAGCAAGAAGGTGCTTAAAACGTCAATGTAGCCCTGTGCTGTGATAGTGCCATGCAAAAAAACAAGGGGTGCAAGCCCCCTCCATGAAAAACCCGACCACACAATAACACCACTGCCTCCGAATTTTACTGTTGGCACTACACACACTGGCAGATGACATTCACCGGGCATTTGCTATACCCACACCCTGCCATCGAATCACCACATTGTGCACTGTGATTCGTCGCTCCACACAACGTTTTTCCACTGTTCAGTCATCCAATGTTCACCCTTCTTACACCAAGCGAGGCATCGTTTGGCGTTTACTGGCAAGATGTGTGGCTTATGAGTAGCCACTCAACCATTAAATCCAAGTTTTCTCACCTCCCGCATAACTGCCATAGTACTTGCTGTGGAATCTGTTGCAGTTTGGATTCCTGTGTGATGGTCTGGATATATGTCTGCCTATTGCACATTATGACCCCCATCAACTGTCGGCAGTCTGTCAGTCAACAGACGAGGTCAGAGTGTACGCTTTTGTGCTGTGCATGTCCCTTCACATTTCAACTTCACTATCACATTGAAAACAGTGGATCTAGGGGTGTTTAGGAGTATGGAAATCTCGCGTAGAGATGTATGACACAAGTGACACCCAATCACCTGACCACGTTCGAAGTCCATGAGTTCTGCTGAGCGACCCATTCTGCTCTCTCACGATGTCTAATGACTACTGAGGTCACAGATATGGAGTACCTGGCAGTAGGTGGCAGCACAATGCACCTAATATGAAAAATGAATGTTTTGGTGGGTGTCCAGATACTTTTGATCACATAATGTAGTTTGAGATTTTCTAGTTTTTATTTCAGGTTCAATTACATTACCAGTTGGAACTGTGTTAGAAGATGGAATGAAAGTATAGTCTTTGACATGAAACCTGGCTGGCTGTTGCAATGACTATGTATATGCTGTTCATTTCAGATGTTATTAAACTTTGTCATCTCTCAGAATCGTAAGTCTGGCTTTCTGTGTGATCTGCAACAATATGGGACACAGGAGTTTCTGTGTGGTTTCATGTTAAAGCTGCTCTAGTGCTGTATCTGCTTATGGTCTAATGGTAGACTTAGCACAGTGTGAATGCAAATTCATTTATTCTAACCTACTCCTTCCTAGGTTTATTAAACTTTATTTTGTCCGTATGCTGGAAACCAGTCTGATCAAAGCAGAGACAACTTTTCACTTTTTTACCAACCAATAATAGAAAACGCACATAAGACATTTGTGCAAAACAGTTTGTGGCTGTTTATCCAGCTCAGAACACTTTTTCCTTAAGTTTGCCCACAGTGCAGTATGTTTTTCCAGCTCGGAACACTTTTTGCTTGAGTTTGGGAAAATAATCAATTACAAATTGCACTTTGTAAAGCCAGTCAGCATTATCTGGTTTTTTATTGTTGTCAGTAAATGCAAAAATGATAATATTTGTCTGAATCGGTTGCAGGACATCGTTTTGCAAAATATCGGTGTGTCTATCAACGGATTCATTCATCAGTAATCATCGATCCTTGCCCTTTTTTTTTTTTTTTTTTTTTTTTTTTTTTTTTTTTTTTTTTTTTTTTTTTTTTTTTTTTTTTTTTCTGTTTCCATAAGGATAGAAAGCTGAAACCATTTTCTAAGTTCGGGTTCTGTAACATCAACAAATTTGGCACTTTTTTATCCGGTTTCCTTCTATTGCAGTTTTGACAGTAGTACTCGTTTGTTTTGTTGCTAACATATTCAAATAGATTGTTCCCATTATATAATTCTACGATATCGTCGATGCTCTGTGTATCTTTGGGAAATATGTTTGGACCCGGAGTTCCTTCAAATTTATTATTGGTCCTCAGTAAATCAGTCTGACCACTGTGCATTGTCTTTTTCGTCTGATTCATACGAGTGAGTCGGCTACTGTAGCGTTCACTGAATTCTTCTTGAACATATTTCACTATCTTCAGACGATTCTGCTTCACTTTCAATTTTTTTGATATCCAATGTCTTCTTGACAAACAGCCAAATCATCCAGAATGCCAGACAAGACGTGCGCATATTCATCGTAAATAATCGTATCATCTCTTTCGTCTGCTGCGATGAAAGGGCACGTGTACTTATAAAAACAAAAACCATGTTGACATGTGTAACTTATTGTTACCTAAACAAAACACCAACAGAATGCAAAAGATACTAACGTGCTGTCGCCGGCCACTGAGTGACACCATGCACACAACACCACTGCGGTGTCGCCAGCCATTGACTGCTATTTCGCGCACAACACCTTTGTGATGTCACCAGATGGCATAGTGTTAAGAAAAACTAGAAAGACATCAAACTTCCTGGCAGATTAAAACTGTGTGGCAGATCGAGACTCGAACTCAGGACCTTTACCTTTTGCGGGCTAGTGCTCTACCAACTGAGCTAGCCAAGCACGACTCATGCCCCATCCTCACAGCTTCCCTTCTGCCAGTACCTCATCTGCTACTTTCCAAACTTTACGGAAGCTCTCCCGCAAACCTTGCAGAACTAGCACTCCTGAAAGAAAGGATATTGCGGAGACATGGCTTAGTCACAGCCTGGGGGATGTTTCCAGAATGAGATTTTCACTCTGCAGTGGAGTGTGTGCTGATATGAAACTTCCTGGTAGATTAAAACTGTATGCCAGACCAAGACTCGAACTCGGGACCTTTGCCTGCAAAAGGCAAAGGTCCCGAGTTTGAGTCTCGGTCCGGCAAACAGTTTTAATCTGCCAGGAAGTTTCATATCAGTGCATACTCTGCTGCAGAGTGAAAATCTCATTCTATAAAGACATCATGGTGTAACTCTCTTATACAGCTAAAACCATTCAGTAACAAGTCTATCAGCATACTTCATACTTTTTGACTTCTTCCTTTAATTTGGACTAGTGGAATCCCAAACACTTGAGTAATAATGTGAATGCTTTACTCAAGTGTCCTTATGTGGTCTTTTTTACAGGTGCCATTCAGTTTCTCAGACCTCTCCCAATAAATCATAGTCATTTTTAATAATATAATGTAACTGGATGGATAAAAATTCTACTTGCCAAGTGGGGACAGGAGAACACGCATAAAACAAAAGTCACCTTGTCACCACATGGTAGATAGATTTTTATCTATCCAACTACGTAGTCGGGTCATTTGCTTTCCTTACAGCTGATAACTGCCCATTCCAATTTGTATTTGGTAAAATTTCACCAAAATGTCAAATCAATCTGACAGTCAAGCAGCATACCACTAATTATGTATTTGAATATTCTACAAATGTTTCTTTTACCCATCTGCATTAACTAGCTTCGTCACTGTTGCATCAGACTTGAATTCTGTCAAAGTTATCATGACGTCATGAATCCCTAAGTCAGTCACATTGACAGCATGTTTCAGTATGCCAACAGTGCCATCGACAAACAGCCTGCCAGCTGTTCACTCTTCTTGACAGCATTTATGCACATGGAGAACAGGATTAGTTGTATTACACATCTCTGGAACATTCTGTATGTTATTTTTATCCCTGGTAAACTAGCCATCCAGGACAATTACAGGGTTCCACTTACAAGCAAAAACTCGTAAAGCCATTCATGTATTTGAAGTTGTTTTGTGTGTGCTGATGCCTTTCTTTAAAACATTATACTTTATGGTTCAGTTTCAAATGATTTCACTCAAATTTAGGAGTTGAGTGTCTGCAATATAGTCTTGCTCTGATAGTTCACAGCATATCGTATGAATGAAAAGGGCGCTGTGTTTCACAAGATGCACACCATTCAAGCACACAAGCAGGCACACCTATCGCACACATGATGACCAACTTCAGCAACTTGGACCAGAATCAGACATTCTGGCCTGAGCTGCTGATGTTGGTGGTCATGTGTGTGTGAGGTGTGCGTGCTTGTGTGAATGAATGGTGTGTGTTACTCTTCTTCCAACGAAGGCTGTGGCTGAGAGCTTTGGTGTAAGTGTCCTTTAATTGTGCCTGTCCACAATTTAACATGTCATCTTTATGGTAAGTAACAATCTATCTTTTCCTACCTTGCTGAATAGCATTCCATATACCCATGTGTGTTGATGTATGATACACCATTAGAAGTAAGAGGTAAATGTCTTCTACCATTTACCTTTGTCTGTATCTGTATCATCACAGTAACAGTTTTATCTTTACACAGAATTGAGAGAACGAATGTTATGTCTGTAATCACCGAATAATAGAAAACAAATATTTTATTATAAATTTCAGCAAATATGTTAATAAGTTTGTAGTGTTTGTTTCATTTATTCAAATTACTGAATGCTTCATGAAAAGCCACAGTAACAGTGTTCAAATAAAGACCAATCTACAAGAAGGTGTGGTGTCAATCCTCAAATATGTTACACAAAATTAATACATTACATTGCAACTGATTATCATGTGCAATCTATTGCTTTTAACAATGTTGAGGAAAGTGATTTGAGTGTTAGAGGAGAAAATATTAAGAGTGATAAATATGCGTGTTTTAATTGCTTCTTAGGTCAGTCGTGCAATAAACTGGGACAGTATTCATGTCTTCGCTGTAAAACCTGCTATTGTGAGGATCATGTTAGGAGGAAAGGCTTCAAGTATGAGAAGAACAAGCCAATCCCATGCCCAAAGTGTGGATATGAAACATCTCAGACCAAGGATCTCAGCATGTCCAGTGAGTATGATGTATATGCTATCTGTAATGTCTCTTAACTTTAAGGATAACTGTGACAGACCTGGTTAATGTGTGGTCTGACCTGTAATATTTTTGTCATAACTTCGTATATGTATGAACTTGATTGATTTTCAACATGTGGAATATCTATTTAGGTATTAGAGTGTTACTGTAGTCTTCTCCCTTGTGTAGTAATTGCTTTAAAGCTGTTACATTGTATGTAATTCTACTTGGCAAATTAAATTATTATTGCAATTATGCCATAACAGAAATCAGTGTGTCTAATTGTGTCACAGGCAAGAATTACCGCTTTTGTTTGTGGCCTACATAAATGAGCTTCCATTGACTTTAAAGGACAGTTCAAAAACTGTAATGTTTGGTGATGACACAAGTGTGCTAATCAAGGTTAAGATTCAACCTTAGCAGGCGCAGTTCACATGATAGCTGAACGTGCCTACAAGTAGTTCACAAGTAACAGTTTAAATCTTAAGCTCACAAGGCTCATACTGAGTGTTTCCAAACAAGCATTAATGAGAGACAGTAATGATCAGACACTAAATGAAACACCCTGTGTAAAGTTTCTTGGGTCAAAAATCAAACACTGGGGAGTCCAGGATGGAATAACAATAATATGGAAAGGATAAATTGCTACTCACTACATGGAGGAGCTGTTAAGCCGCAGATGAGCACAGTGAAAAAGACTGCTAAAATAATTATGCTTTTGGACAAAGTCCTTCTTATTCAGGGCAGCCACAGCATGGATATATCATTTTGAAGGTAAAACTATTTCAGCTGTATGCATTTTATCTATAAACCTGGCTGGTTTCACAACATTATAGCTACATCATTGGGTGCAATATGTACAAAGTAATAGACAAGAACTAATTAATGTAAGGCAAGAAAAAAAATGAAAAGATTTATGGGATGAATGTACTCAGAAAATCAAATCATGTTCTACTACAAAAGAGAATGAGATGGCCCAGCATTCAAAATCAGCAATTTTTTTGCTGTGTAGTGGACATCAGTTATAAAATAGCATACAAAGACACAGAACATTCCTGTGATATGGTCCTATGATATCTACGAAGAACAGAAGCTAAAGTGAGAACTTCATACTAACAAACTAGTGGGCAGATAATCTTCTCACCACTCTAGGTGAGCTAACTGGTCACCATATACCGAAAAAGTGGTCAGAAACGGTTCGTATATGATCATCTATGGGATTATTTAAAAGTAATCAGCACCAGTTCTTCATGTACCTGAAAAAGTTTGAAAAAGATACTGGTAATCCAATCGAAAACCATTTTAAGGCTTAGCATGAAACTATGAGCACTGGGTCATCTCAGTCTCTTTTTTGATCAGAACTTGATTTGATTTTGCGATTATGTTCATCCTGTAAATCTCTTCACTTTTTATGTTTTCTTGCTTTACATGAATTCTTGTCTGTCACTTTGTACAGATTGCACCTCATGATGCAGCTTTAACGCTGCAAAACTGATAAGGCTTATAAATTAAGTACATACAGCTGAAGTGGTTTCATCTTCAAAAAGTTCTTGACAGAGACTCTGTGTGTGTGTGTGTGTGTGTGTGTGTGTGTGTGTGTGTGTGTGTGTGTGTGTGTGTGTTTTTGAAGTAGTACTTTGCCTGAAAGCTCAATTATTGTGGCAGTCTTTTTAATTGTGCATGTCTGCAGCTCATTGTCTCCTGTATTTGGTGAGTGACAATGTATCCTTTCCATATTGATGTTCCTTGGGTTCAGTTGGATAAAAAGTTAAAATAGTCAACACACCGACAAACTAACCAAGGAGCTCAGGTCAGTTTGTAGAAGCATCTCTCAGTGATTTGACCTAAAAGATGATTTTGCAGATTTTCGTTTCCCATTCTCTTATGGACTTGACCTCTAGGCAGTGCATCTAAACTAAATACAGTATTTATTTGTCAGAAGTAAGCTGTAAGAATATTGTTTAAAGTAGGTAACTGGTCATCTTGCAGTAGACTTTCAAAAGATCTTGGAATTCTCACTCTCTTTCCAGTACATTAACTTCTCAATGTAGTTTGTTGCTAACGGTAGGAAACAGTTTCAGCTTAACTGTGACTTACACAATCACTGGAGGTTGATGCTTGCCATGCCTGTGTCACTCAACAAGCCACATGTGCCAGCCGGGCCATGCTACATGGTGGACACCTCAGGGTGCACATAGTCATTGGCTGGGTACGAGTTTAACAGTCCTGGTTTTCCTTAGCTGGGTATTGGCGAGTGCTGCTAGTCCTCTATAACAGTAATTACAGGCAAGCTTCAGCGACCGCCATGTGGTGTGGTGGTGGAACATTGTGTGTCACAGGCTTACCTGCCTGGGTCATGAGGATGATAAAAACCTTTACGAAAAAACTCTGTCTCAAAGTGTGCAGCTTGCTGGTGAGATGAATGGCCATTGAGGTAGAATGGTCATTAGAAAGCGATCCCTAGGGATATTGCTGCACCTTAGTTGGATGAGGCCTGCTGAGGCAAGTGGGGCTCTGCCTGGGTGGACTTTTGTATCTCTAGCTGTTCGTGCAGACGCTGTGGTGAATCCACAACATAATAGAACACAGTGGGTGTACACACTCAACCAAAAGACCGAGAGAGGCTAGTACTCCTGATAATCATGTCATCTTTAGTGACGGGGCTCAAGAAGTCATAAGCCAAAATGTGTTAATGTGTCGAAGTGATCAAGAGGAAGGAGACTTTAGAAAAAGTATCCACTTTCTATATTCATAAAGGTTTAGAACGGCTTGCTAGCACCTTAAAGTATACTGAAAGATTGCAAAATGTTTCCTTGCTGGTTGAAACTAACTGGTCAAAGCAGGTGGAACTTCTAAGGAAGTAAAATAATAGCTGGGTTTGAGATGCACAGCTCCCTCAACTCAAGCAAGGATGTGGTCAAATGTTGTGATATTATGGACACGGATATATCTTGAAATTGAATAAAGGAAGGACATCACAGGGGATAATCGTCGTCGTACAAAGGACACCAAGAAATACTGGAGAGAGAGTGATGCAACTGTCATTGTGACATTCAATTCTCTATTCTGTGTGAACGCACCATGGCAGTGTTCCTCCAACTTAGATTTAAGACCCTACATACCTAAACTTATTATGTCAAAAATACTATAAAAAGGGTAGATTACTACTAACTGTAAAGGTGAACACGTTGAGTTGCAGAAAAGTATAGATTTTTATGTTGGTATGATGACCATCCATCTGTCCATCAGAATGAATGTTCACTACCAAACTGTGCCTCCCAGTGGCACAACAGCTGTCTGCACGCAACATGTCACCTGTACAGTGAGTAGCAGTCTATCCTTTTCATAATATTGGGGGAGGGGGGGGGGGGGGACAGGGCAATGGCTTTGACAGCATTGCTTCCCTGGTTTATATCTTTTATTTATACTTAAATGATATTGATTAGTCACTTCTGTGACTTCTTTTTTGTTTTCTGAATATGAGAAAATAATTTGATGGAATGTAAAGTTAAATCCTTATACAGTGTATAGGGACTGCTGAGCACTAAACTGGGATAACATTATTCTGCAGCCAGGATACCTCTTTTGTTCTACATTGTAGTTGTGTTTAGCATTCTTTGAGCTTTATATGTAGTGACTTGTCCCATTACTTTGTCTCAGATGGTCCCACAGAACCTGAAGACAAAATTTAAAACATCTTTATCAATGTGTGTGTGTGTGTGGGGGGGGGGGGCTAAATGAGATTTTTTCCTGTTTAATATATCTTTCCCCATCTGATTCTCTTAGTGGGAACTGTTTTCTGCTTCTTTCATTGTTTTTAATGCAACTTGAAAATTGGTGTATTTTCAGCGAGAAGCCACAAATTTGGTCGGCAGAGTCAAGCTGTTGACGAAGATGATGATGGAGACTGTACTCAAGGAGGAAATGGTTATTACGGTGGATATACTGAAGGTAAAATATTCTTTTATTTGTGGTGTAGGTGTTTGTTACGTATAAAAATTAGTGCAAAACTCAGTTTTATTTGCAATTTCAGATGAATACAATTTTTGAATTTTTTTACTGTTAACACAACATTATAGATAGTGAATTTTTGTGAAAAGTAATACTGCCATTTTTTTTTTAAGAATAAGTAAGGAGCTGAATGTGAGATAGTACCCCCCACCTTATTTCATGCTGTGTAGAACTGTGTATAATTGTCTATTTTGGCCCTTGCTAACCACGTTCTAGTTAACAATGATACAGTTATTGTCTTCTTCTGTTTCTAAAAAAAAAAAAAAAAAAAAAAAAAAAAAAAAAAAAAAAAAGGCAGCTGCATTGAGTCAAAAGCAGCTACAGAATTTATGGACATGACAAAAGAGCAAAAGTTTGTGGGTCAGATTCAATGTGAATACTATTGTAGAATGTTACAAACTTGGGCGTATCCATTCCAGAATGTAGTAGTTCTGTACATTGATAAAGTTTTGTAAAATGCACATGGCACGTAGACCATCAAATGCACATCAGGTTTTTAAAAACAGACAGTCATCAAACTAAATTTTAGTTTCATCTCCACTTTTCTTTACTAGTCAATGCCTTTATTGTAAATTGTGTGCCAGAATCATTGTGCAGATTGACATCTTTGACATGTGCAAAGCATTGCCAGAGATTAAAAGTTTATTAAGGGCAGTAAGAATAGAGGATGAACCCTTGGATTCTGACACCTACCCATGAAGACATAATTTATCTCAGTTATTGGTTGTCTGTTGATGTCAAGGGAAAGTGGGTCTGTGTCCACCATCTCTCACTGTTCTGCTTCCAGAAATGTCACACATTATGTTGCCATAAAATTTAACAGTACACAATGTAAGTGGTTTTCATTTTCAACTGGAGTGACAAGCAGCTGCCACATTACAATTCATTGTAGACATTAAATTACATCCAGTATGATTTCCATAAACTATTTCAACATTTAATTTGTGGTAAAACCCACAAACACTCTAGATCTGTTTCATATAGAACTGGTTTTCAAGTAAATTGTAGGAGAAATTTTTCAAAGTGTGAAGAGGTTTCAATGTGAGCTTACCCCAAATGTCTAGTACTGAATCTCTGTACACAAGTGACATACACCTGTTTGGTATGCCCTTCTGGAATACAATACTTTCATTTTGATGATGGTATGTTTAGTTTTAAATAAACCAATCTGCCCTGAGATGTATTTTCCGATACACATGAACTCACATTTAGTTTTAATGTACATTAACTGTTTACAGGTGTCTGTATCAGAATACATATTCTAAAAAGAAAGATGATGAAACTTACCAAACAAAAGCGCTGGCAGGTCGACAGACACACAAACAAACACAAACATACACACAAAATTCTAGCTTTTGCAACCAATGGTTGCCTCGTCAGGAAAGAGGGAAGGAGAAGGAAAGACAAAAGGATATGGGTTTTAAGGGAGAGGGTAAGGAGTCATTCCAATCCCGGGAGCGGAAAGACTTACCTTAGGGGGAAAAAAGGACAGGTATACACTCGCGCACACACACACATATCCATCCACACATACACAGACACAAGCAGACATTTGTAAAGGCAAAGAGTTTGGGCAGAGATGTCAGTCGGGGCGGATGTACAGAGGCAAAGATGAAGTTGAAAGACAGGTGAGGTATGAGCGGCGGCAAATTGAAATTAGAAATTAGCGGAGATTGAGGCCTGGCGGATAGCGAGAAGAAAGGATATGCTGAAGGGCAAGTTCCCATCTCCGGAGTTCTGACAGGTTGGTGTTAGTGGGAAGTATCCAGATAACCCGGACAGTGTAACACTGTGCCAAGATGTGCTGGCCGTGCACCAAGGCATGTTTAGCCACAGGGTGATCCTCATTACCAACAAACACTGTCTGCCTGTGTCCATTCATGCGAATGGACAGTTTGTTGCTGGTCATTCCCACATAGAACGCTTCACAGTGTAGGCAGGTCAGTTGGTAAATCACGTGGGTGCTTTCACACGTGGCTCTGCCTTTGATCGTGTACACCTTCCGGGTTACAGGACTGGAATAGGTGGTGGTGGGAGGGTGCATGGGACAGGTTTTACACCGGGGGCGGTGTAAAACCTGTAAAACCTGTAGGCAGGTCAGTTGGTAAATCACGTGGGTGCTTTCACACGTGGCTCTGCCTTTGATCGTGTACACCTTCCGGGTTACAGGACTGGAATAGGTGGTGGTGGGAGGGTGCATGGGACAGGTTTTACACCGGGGGCGGTGTAAAACCTGTAAAACCTGTCCCATGCACCCTCCCACCACCACCTATTCCAGTCCTGTAACCCGGAAGGTGTACACGATCAAAGGCAGAGCCACGTGTGAAAGCACCCACGTGATTTACCAACTGACCTGCCTACACTGTGAAGCGTTCTATGTGGGAATGACCAGCAACAAACTGTCCATTCGCATGAATGGACACAGGCAGACAGTGTTTGTTGGTAATGAGGATCACCCTGTGGCTAAACATGCCTTGGTGCACGGCCAGCACATCTTGGCACAGTGTTACACTGTCCGGGTTATCTGGATACTTCCCACTAACACCAACCTGTCAGAACTCCGGAGATGGGAACTTGCCCTTCAGCATATCCTTTCTTCTCGCTATCCGCCAGGCCTCAATCTCCGCTAATTTCTAATTTCAATTTGCCGCCGCTCATACCTCACCTGTCTTTCAACTTCATCTTTGCCTCTGTACATCCGCCCCGACTGACATCTCTGCCCAAACTCTTTGCCTTTACAAATGTCTGCTTGTGTCTGTGTATGTGTGGATGGATATGTGTGTGTGTGCGAGTGTATACCTGTCCTTTTTTCCCCCTAAGGTAAGTCTTTCCGCTCCCGGGATTGGAATGACTCCTTACCCTCTCCCTTAAAACCCATATCCTTTTGTCTTTCCTTCTCCTTCCCTCTTTCCTGACGAGGCAACCATTGGTTGCGAAAGCTAGAATTTTGTGTGTATGTTTGTGTTTGTTTGTGTGTCTGTCGACCTGCCAGCGCTTTTGTTTGGTAAGTTTCATCATCTTTCTTTTTAGATATATTTTTCCCACGTGGAATGTTTCCCTCTAGAATACATATTCTGTTGAACAAAAAAATTCCAGACTTTCTCCACAAATTTTTTTTAAACTTGTCTTTTACATATTTTGCATAGTCTCCTAAATACTCTCCTCCCAACATTATTTCCACTTCCGGAAGCAGTCTTGGTACGCCTGTCTCTTTCTGAATTGCATGAATTGCTGTCATTGCATCCTTTCAATGGTATTTTCAACTTTGGAAATACAAGAGTGTCCACTGGGACCAGGGCTAGAGAGTAGAAGTTTGAGGCAGCCCAGTAATTCCATTTTTTGTGTAATACTTGCATGTCAACGGGGATGAATTTGCAGGAGCATTATCATGATGCAAGAGCCATGCATTGTACCATATTTCAGTCTGTTTTCATCTCGCGTTTCCTTGCAGACATCACAACATGTCCCGCTAGTACCATCAATTAACAGTTTATTCCTGTGGTGTAATTCATAATTGACTAATTCTTCAAAGTCAAACAAAACTACCAACATGACTTTGACATTGCACCTGAGCTGATGAGCTTTTTTTGGTCTCTGAGAACCTTTCCTGAGCCATTGTGAAGATTGAACCTTAGTCTCAACATCATAACTGTAACCCATGTCTCATCATCAGCTATGATTCTCTTAAGGAGCATCTCATTCTCATTTGTGTGATCCAAAAGCTCTTCCTAAATTGTAAGGTAAAGGCAAAATGTCTTGACTAAAGAGCCATTGGGTGAACCTGGTGGCAACACGACGCATTCTATGATGCTTTCCAGTATTTCACGACATCATCCAACTGAAATATTACATTCTTTTGCAATCTCTGACAGTCACTCTTTGATTGGCATGTACAATTTCGTTGACATTCCTGACATGAGCATCATTAGTAGATGTTGAAGGGTGTCCGGAATGAGGGTCATCTTTAACTTGTGTTTGGCGATTTTTAAAGCGTGTGAACCATAAGTAACACAGAGTATGGCTTAAGCTCTCATCACTGTATGCTTCATGGATCATTTGATGTGTCTCTGTAAAGATTTTCTTGAGTTTCACGCAAAATTGAATGCAGACATGTAGCTCCTCTAACTCTATCGTGAAATTCACAAACTGTGTGACACAACATTCTACTTATTACAGCACTGAACAATAACTAACGGACATACAACAATGAAATTTTGGGCAGGTGCACGTTAAATATAGGCATGTGCAGGGATGCCAACCGCATTTCACTCCAGCACACAGTTGGCACTAAATTACAAATGTTGCAAAATTTTTTGAACAGGCTTTGTATAAGGGTGTGTGGGTACTTTCAGAATAAAGATATTGACTGAGCGAGGTGGTGCAGTGGTTAGCACACTGGACTCGCATTCGGGAGGACAACGGTTCAAGCTTGTGTCTGGCCATCCTGATTTAAGTTTTCTATGATTGCTGTAAACTGCTTCAGGCAAATGCCAGGATGGTTCCTTTGAAAGGGCACAGCTGACTTCCTCTCCCATCCTTTCCTAATCCGGTGGGATCAATGATCTCGCTGTTTCATCCCCTCCTCCAAAGCAAGCAAGCAAGCAACCAACCAACCAACCAACCAACCAACCAACCAACCAACCAACCAATAAATATGTTCTTGTGTATTCTGGGGTTGTAATGTGGATGGGAGTGAGTTAGACTGGAGACAGGTGAAGATCAACAGTAAGAAAAGAATTATGGGATTCAGAGAAAATTGTGTAAAATTTACTGCCAAGTAGAAGTCAGACTATTTAAGAAAACTACAAAGTTAAAGATTTGTCAAGAAAAGTCTAACAACATTGCTGTCATTTTGATGCATATGAACAAAGCTACCAGTTCAAAACAGGTGAATGAGAAAATTAAAACAAAAAGCTACAGTGATGTAGGGAAATCAGGATGTGCAAATCTCTTGCACTGAAAGCTCTTTCTTTTCCAAATTTTTCGAGGTGGTAGTATGGACCAAAACCAAAAAGAATGTGTCCAGTAAATCTGGGCTCTAAAGTGCATACCTTAGAGCTATGAGCACTTTTTCATCTTCATTTCTGTGAGAAACATCACATCTACTGAACAGTTGCTCATAGTTCTAAAGGTATGAATTTTAGAGCCCATATTTACTTGACAGTGTTTTGTTATTTTAGTCCATACTAGCTCTTCCCAAAATATGGAACGCAAAGGAGCTTGCAATAGAAGAGATTTTTTTTATTTGTGTGTGTGTGTGGGGGGGGGGGGGGGGGGTGCAGTATCGAAGATGAAGTAGTGCTCATAGTTATTAAAGTTTTTTGGAGCCCATGTTCACCAGACTTTTCCCCTTCAAATGATCATTCCTGTCCTATCCTACAATATTGAACATTCCTCCTAGGGCACCCTGTGTTTCATAAAGTACCAATGGTTTGACAATGCAGTCATACTGTATAAGAATCAGGAAACTAGTAGAAGTTATCACATCTATGGTCATGGTTGTGGTAATAATAATAATAATGCCATAGCTGTGGGCCCTCCCTTCTTCACTGCGAGTATTTCTCAGATACTCAGAAGCTAGACATGTGTGGGGTGGCAGGAGGTAGTGTTCTGTTCTTCTAGAGAGAAAAATAAATTTTTAGGAAGTTGATTTCAAGAATCCAATTTGGTGAAAGTGAAGTGTGTGCCATGATCTTTTGCAATACCCCTTCCTTTGAAGAAAAAAAAGAGCTCCTATACAAATACATCTGGCTACCTTCTCAGAAGCATCTTGGGATGTGGTTATAAACTTTGCACAGTAAAAGTCAAATTTGTGACAAGCCTTTACCTGCAAGCTTTAAAGTAACTGTTGGAATACATGAAAAATATGCTGAAAAGGGGTGCTTTGTTATGAGCCAATCAGTACCAGAACGTTCACTAACCTTAGCTACACTTAAATCATCATCAGTACTTCCTGTTCTGGATATAGATCTCACTGCTCCAAGTAAAGCTGTGAAGTTTATAAAGTTGCACCTGCTTGTTCTCTGCCATCTGCAATTGCAGCATTATTTGAGCCAAAAAAAATTTATCACCAAATTATCATCGCAAAAATAAATTATTTTTCTAACGATGAAAAATGGAGGTTGGGGTATCAACAGTTTACTCACTGTAAAGTTGACAAGTTGAGTTGCAGAGAGACAAATAACAAGACTGTTACACATGCTGCTCAGGCTGGAGCAGCCATAGCATTTTTATTTTGTGTGTGTGTGTGTGTGTGTGTGTGTGTGTGTGTGTGTGTGTGTGTGTGCAAGTTTTTTTATTGTGCCCTCTGCAACTCAATGCGTCATGTTCACTGTGAGTAGAAATCTATTCTTTTCATAATTGTTGAATTCTTTTCTGATACGCACCCATGGCCTCAGCTGCTTTGCACACTTTGTTCAATGACCAGAGAGACTTGTTTTGTGGACTTCATCAATGATTTCTTCAGAAACTGCGTGTATCAGGCATGTGGGGTATTCCATATGAAAATGTTTCTCCAAATTTAAAATTGTTGAATCAACATGTAATGATTGTCATTGGCTGTTGGTCACCATATATAGCATCCAGTCTCACTTTTATCTCGTCAAGTTTTTGCATTGAAGAACAAAAAGTGAATCAATGAAAGATTCTGCACTTATTCGTAATGAAAAGCGACTGACAAATCCAAATTATTGGGACAATAAGTGTCATTTTTGGTCCAGTATTGTTGGCACACCAGCTGCCATGTTTTCTTCCAGAAGGAAAAATTGCTCCGTTATCGTCTTCTAGTGAGATTTTCGTTCATTTATCAGTTTTCGTAAATTGTGTAGGCATTCCACCTCGTCGTCGTGTGCATCTCGTTACACAGATCTTAATGATTTATGTGTAACATTGCATATTTAGTTTTAAAACAAATCTTGCTATTCCAAGTCATTCAGTTTTGTTCAGAGGGCCCATATTTGTGTTAATTGAGACAATATTTGTGTAGCAAGGTATTAAAATAGACTTGTTGATCTGGTTCTGTGACATACAGATATTTCCTGTTTTATCTCAGCCAGCTATTTCCAATATTATTTCACCCATGCCACAATAGTCAGCCCAGGATACTGTAAGTTGTCTCATACAACATTACCAGTAGAACACTGCCCTGTCAGGGTCCAAAGAGTTTGGTGAAACATATGAACTGTGCTTAGCCTTTGCAGAGCTATGGTCTCACCATAAATCTATGTGTGATTGTAGATCTCAGAAACAGGAATCAACACAATCAGATCACATATCAGCAATAATTACATTGTCTTGCTTGAGGGTTTCCTGGTGGGCCAATTATATAAATGGTTCCTGGGGGAGGAGTCAGATCTCATTGTGAAATATCTACTATGATATCTGGCATCTCACCTGAAGCCAATTTCTATCATAATTACAATGATTATATTCCTATTTAAGGACATGAACTTCACGTAATCAAGTTCATGTCTTGGGGTGTAGTTGCTCTTAAATTTTTGATGATTACCACCTAGCAATCAACAACATACTTGAAAAGTTGTATCTACTTTATTATGAATTGTAATAATACTGTGGTGAAAAATTACTTTAAAAATTGCATCCATCTTCAAGATGTGGTTTCCACTATGTGGTCACCCTCATTTCCTTCTTAGAGATGCAGCATACAATGAAATACTTAATCCCCAAGAATTAAATAAGTCTCTGATTGCTATATGCTCTATCTCACTAGTATTAAACAGTAATACACTACTACTGCCTTTCTTCCAGCATATTATATTCAGTGGTGGTATTCTGTAGGATGATGTGACATTATTTCATTAAAGTGGCAACTCATGTGTGACACTATCCAAAGGTGCGTGTGGATACCCACAAGGGTAACTGGACACCGTATAATCATTTATGCATTTTCCAAAATTAAGACCAAAAATGAATATATAGTGAACAACTTCATCAGTGATAGTTAAGTGGCTTTGTGCATGTGCGTGCCTGTGTGCGTGTTTGCATGCATGTTGTGTAAGCTCACATTTTGAAAATCAAACTTTTTCTGTTGGTAAAGTTTTCATTTGAAACATACATGCAGATATCAATAAAATATCTCGTACCTTTTTCCTTTTATGACACACGATGTTGGCACAGGAAAAAGCCTCCCAGTTTTTAATTACAGAAATGATCATGTCAAATTGTTATCAAAGAAACTTCATGAAGTGTTGTAGGATAGTAAGCAAATTGAAGCAGCGCAAATATCCAGATGTTGTGTTCTGTCAATTTTGTTTATAAAACCACATTTAAGACTGCTCTCATTTCATTAAATTTATTTCCTTGACGAGTAACTTTAATCATCACAACTTGATTCGTGTTAATCAACACTTTTTAATTTTGCCGAATATGCTTTCAGATAAAAGAAATATCGAATGACACCTTCACTGCACTTTCTTTATTGATATCTTACTGAAAAGACTTCCATATACAGCCTCCTGTCTTCAAAATCAAATACAGGGTGATTCAAAAAGAATACCACAACTTTAAAAATGTGTATTTAATGAAAGAAACATAATATAACCTTCTGTTATACATCGTTACAAAGAGTATTTAAAAAGGTTTTTTTTTCACTCAAAAACAAGTTCAGAGATGTTCAATATGGCCCCCTCCAGACACTCGAGCCATATCAACCCGATACTCCAACTCGTTCCACACTCTCTGTAGCATATCAGGCGTAACAGTTTGGATAGCTGCTGTTATTTCTCATTTCAAATCATCAATGGTGGTTGGGAGAGGTGGCTGAAACACCATATCCTTAACATACCCCCATAAGAAAAAATTGCAGGGGGGTAAGATCAGGGCTTCTTGGAGGCCAGTGATGAAGTGCTCTGTCACGGGCTGCCTGGCGGCCGATCCATCGCCTCGGGTAGTTGACGTTCAGGTGGTTACGGACAGATAAGTGCCAATGTGGTGGCGCTCCATCCTGCTGAAATATGAATTGTTGTGCTTCTTGTTCGAGCTGAGGGAACAGCCAATTCTCTAACATCTCCAGATACTGTAGTCCAGTTACAGTAGCACCTTCGAAGAAAAAGGGACCAAAAACTTTATTGGCTGAAATGGCACAGAAAACGTTCACCTTAGGCGAGTCACGTTCATACTGAGTTGTTTCCCGCGGATTCTCAGTGCCCCATATACAGACATTGTGACGGTTGACTTTCTCGTTAGTGTGGAAAGTTGCTTCATCACTAAACACAATCTTTGAAACGAAAGATTCATCTGTTTCCATTTGAGCAAGGATAAAATCACAGAAATCGATTCTTTTAATCTTATCAGCTGCAGACAGTGCTTGAACCAATTTCAGATGATAAGGTTTCATAACTAACCTTTTTCGTAGTACTCTCCATACAGTTGATTGTGGAATTTGCAGCTCTCTGCTAGCTCCGCGAGTCAATTTTCCTGGGCTGCGAACAAATGCTTGCTGGATGCGTGCTACATTTTCATCACTCGTTCTCGGCCGTCCAGAACTTTTCCCTTTGCACAAACACCCATTCTCTGTAAACTGTTTATACCAACGTTTAATACACCACCTATCTGGAGGTTTAACACCTTACTTCGTTCGAAATGCACGCTGAACAACTGTCGTCGATTCACTTCTGCCGTACTCAATAACACAGAAAGCTTTCTGTTGAGCGGTCGCCATCTTAGCATCAACTGACGCTGACGCCTAGTCAACAGCGCCTCAAGCGAACAAATGTACAACTAAATGAAACTTTATAGCTCCCTTAATTCGCCGACAGATAGTGCTTAGCTCTGCCTTTTGTCGTTGCAGAGTTTTAAAGTCCTAAAGTTGTGGTATTCTTTTTGAATCACCCTGTATATTAACAAGTTTTCTGCCAGTAAACAAAAAACAGTGCTGTCAAAAAATTAGTAGATACATTTGCACATATTTGAAATGACTGCTTCTTTCTTAATTCAAAACAAAGTAAAAGGCAAACTATTAAGAACAAGATTTATTGGAGAGAAGGAAAAAGTCTCTCGGGCGTGTGCGCGCGCTCTCACACACACACACACACACACACACACACACACACACACACACACACACACACACACAAAATTTGTGTGTGCCTTTAGATACATCTTGACATAGCCTTATGAGTGATTTTTCCCTCCATCCGTTATCTGTATTGTTTTGCAATATCGTTTCCTACATCTGTAATTTTTTCCCAATGAAACACTTCTAGTTGCAAAAGTTACATGTATGTTGTCTTTCCATATGCACATATGCAAGAATCACTTGTTTAGTTTTGTGATCTAATGAAGGTAAAGTACCATTCCTGTCCTGTCCTACACATAGTTAGTTAAAAAGTTGAACAAAAATTAGCTCAATATCTAAGATGAACAATATTACTCAACATCTCAACAAATAGATTGCTAGAATTTTATGGTTGTTGAATTTGTGTGGAGACTAGGTGCAGTTGGAAAATTGAGAAGTAACATTAAAATATGATCATTCATGCCCACAATACATTTTCTTTCAGATGCAGCTGATGATGATGATGATGATGAAGATGACGATGATGACGACGATGATGATGATGATTATGAGGGATCAGATGATGATACAGAAAGTGAAGAAGAAACAAAAGATGAGGAACAAGATACCAAATCAAAATGAGTTTTTTTTTGCAAATTCAGTTATAAAGAAATGTACAAGTTATCCAGCAAATATATATTTGTTATAAATTTTGTATAAAATTATTGTTTTCTCTTGAGGTCAAAGAATATGCTTCCTTTGTTTGCTTTATACAGGGTGTTACAAAAAGGTACGGCCAAACTTTCAGGAAACATTCCTCACACACCAATAAAGAAAAGATGTTATGCGGACATGTGTCCGGAAACGCTTAATTTCCATGTTAGAGCTCATTTTAGTTTCGTCAGTATGTGCTGTACTTCCTCGATTCACTGCCAGTTGGCCCAATTGAAGGAAGGTAATGTTGACTTCGGTGCTTGTGTTGACATACGACTCGTTGCTCTACAGTACTAGCATCAAGCACATCAGTACGTAACATCAACAGGTTAGTGTTCATCACGAACATAGTTTAGCAGTCAGTGCAATGTTTACAAATGTGGAGTTGGCAGATGCCCATTTGATGTATGGATTAGCACGGGGCAATAGCCGTGGCACGGTACATTTGTATCGAGACAGATTTCCAGAATGAAGGTGTCCTGACAGGAAGACGTTCGAAGCAATTGATCGGCCTCTTAGGGAGCACGGAACATTCCAGCCTATGACTCGCGCCTGGGGAAGACCTAGAATGATGAGGACACCTGCAATGGACGAGGCAATTCTTGACGATAACCCTAATGTCAGCGTCAGAGAAGTTGCTGCTGTACAAGGTAATGTTGACTACGTCACTATGGAGAGTGCTACGGGAGAACCAGTTGTTTCCATACCATGTACAGCATGTGCAGGCACTATCAGCAGCTGATTGGCCTCCACGGGTACACTTCTGCGAATGGTTCATCCAACAATGTGTCAATCCTCATTTCAGTGCAAATGTTCTCTTTACGGATGAGGCTTCATTCCAACGTGATCAAATTGTAAATTTTCACAATCAACATGTGTGGGCTGACGAGAATCCACATGCAATTGTGCAATCACGTCATCACAGATTTTCTGTGAACGTTTGGGCAGGTATTGTTGGTGATGTCTTGATTGGGCCCCATGTTCTTCCACCTACACTCAATGGAGTACGTTATCATGATTTCATACGGGATACTCTACCCATGCTGCTAGAACATGTGCCTTTACAAGTCCGACACAACATGTGGTTCATGCACGATGGAGCTCCTGCACATTTCAGTCGAAGTGTTCGTACGCTTCTCAACAGCAGATTCGGTGACTGATGGATTGGTAGAGGCAGACCAATTCCATGGCCTCCACGCTCTCCTGACCTCAACCCTCTTGACTTTCATTTATGGGGGCATTTGAAAGCTCTTGTCTACGCAACCCCGGTACCAAATGTAGACACTCCTTGTGCTCGTATTGTGGACGGCTGTGATACAATACGCCATTCTCCAGGGTTGCATGAGCGCATCAGGGATTCCATGCAACGGAGAGTGGATGCATGTATCCTCGCTAACGGAGGACATTTTGAACATTTCCTATAACAAAGTGTTTGAAGTCACGCTGGTACGTTCTGTGGATGTGTGTTTCCATTCCATGATTAATGGGATTTGAAGAGAAGTAATAAAAAGAGCTCTAACATGGAAAGTAAGCGTTTCGGGACACATGTCCACATAACATATTTTCTTTATTTGTGTGTGAGGAATGTTTCCTGAAAGTTTGGCCGTACCTTTTTGTAACACCCTGTATTTAATTTACTTTTGTTATTACTTCCTGTGATTACTGCAGTTCTTGTCGACTGTTCTCTACAGGTAACAATTGTTTTTCTCTCTCCCTACTGAAATAATTTGATTCTGTAAGAGAATTCCATTGTTATTCCAGTCATAGTAGGACACTGAAGTAGTAACAAATGAAGTGGAAATATGTTGGGAGCTCATAAATTTAAATTTATTTTTCTCCACTACAAGGCATTCTAGCCAACAATTGTTCTTCGTGTATGGAAGGCCCTATTTGTTTCCTCTCCATCATCCTTATCAGAGATTTTGCTTTTAATAATGGCACCTTTACTGGAATGCCATCATATTAATTCATTTTATTTTTGTAATTAGACTGCATGATACACAATAATTCATATTTTTTAAATGGAGTCTTTGTCCAATTACTTAATTAACAGAAAGTGACATATTCAATAAGAGAGTTGTGGTATGAGGAGTGTTGACATTTGTAGCTTTCAATCTACCCCATTGTCAGTGTTCAGCTTTGGATGAACAAAAGTTTGTTTGTCATTTGAGGTGCTACTGAACTGCTAATAATTGATTGCTGATATAGAGTTTAGATGAGAGAAGCAGAGAAATAGAGCACACAGCCACTGTTTGTGGTGCCATAAGGCATGGGAGAAAGATGGGAACATTCAACAAAGGGTGCACTACAGTTGAAAGTGGAGGAAGGAAATGAGTTAAGAGAAATATAGTGGTGGTTGAGATACATCAATTCATATTATTTGATGGATTGACATGGATGGATGCTAAACTGGATTATGTTGAGTTGGAAGTAGTGTGGAGTGCTAGCAACTGCAAACTTCAGAATTCTCAGGACGATATGATCTCTGTATGTGTTGGAAGAGGCACAGCTTTTGCATCCATATATAATGGTCACATTATTAACAGGCCATTTCGTGAGAGCTCGTGTCTTAAAGTTCATAATCGCTTGATAATGCAAAAAATCAGAGAAAATATTGTACACAATATTTTGTTGTGAACTTATAAATTACTAAATTATTTGAATGTTCTAGAAATCCAGTTCATGATATCCTGGTGATCCTATAGACTGTTGGAAAATTTAGGGAATCCAGGAGTTGTTAATGAAACTACAAATATGCTGTTGCCTCCTCCATGTATTTTAGGGAATGTGAACAGAAGGTTGTTTTCATTACAACTAATGCAGATGCTTGTTTACAGCTGTGGTTCTCATGCTCCATCTTTGGTCTCTTGTGAGTTAAACACTATGCTGTTAAATAAAAAATGTTCATTACAGTTCTTTAAATATCCTGTAACATAAGTGAAATGGCAAATAGTGGAGCTGCAGATGTGCTATGCATATTAGCAAATCATTTTGAAGTCACAGAAACTTAGTAGACTTATGTTGAAGGATGCAGACTAGTAAGAGGAGTAACTACATAACCAGCAAGCTGAAATGACTCAAATGTCCTGGACTTCTATGAATCTGTGTTGGGACTGATGAAAGCTGTGCTGTATTATGGTCACATCAGTGGATCTGGGAACACACTATCCCAGCAAGTCTGAGGTATTTTAAACATTTTGAAACAACTAGAAAGAATATAGCCTCGTATATGAAAACTAGTACAGTGTTATATGTAGGAAATTAAATATTTGACTTCATCAGATAGCATTTACTGAGGGTTTGGAGGGATTTTTTGGAGCTCCTCAACCAGGTCCAGAAGGCCCAAGGGATCTCAACTGGCCCCAATGTTGTTGTCTGCCATTCAGCATCATGCAGATACGGTATGGAGGGGCAAGTCATCAGCACACTTCTCTCCTGGCCATCTTGCTGACTGCCAGACCTTGGAGCCACTACTTCCCACTCAAGCAGATCCTCTGTTGGCATCATGAGGCTGAGTGCATCATATAACAGCTCCCCCACTAAGGAAAACTCCTTTATAGTATCAGGAATCAAACCCAGGTCCTCGGTATGGTGGCCATCTATGCTGATCGCTCAGCTATGAAGGCAGGCACTTGTTGAGGTACTTTGGCAGTTTCCAGTGATTAAGGGTGGCAGTGTGGTACTGGTGTGCAAGACTTGCACTCCCCCTTGGCTATCGAACTTATTTGGAGTTGCTTTGCTGATCTTCTTTTCATGATAGCCAGCCGCTATGTCCTGAACAACTTCTTCTCCAAAGATAAGATGCTACTTTGGAGGCATTTTTTATACTTTTAAAATAACTATGTACCGTCGAGAATACTTTGAACTCAATCTCACTGTATTTTCATCACACATACCAGTTTGCATACAACTAAAACATTTTTCATAAGCTCGACACCTCCTGGTCCGCCGGAAACTATCACATTCATTTTTCCATAAGTACAGTCTACAAATCTCTCCAAGTTTAACAAGACAACTGTCCAGACCATACGAAAGTAAGAGAATGAATGAATAAGTAATTGTCTCTTCTCTTCTTTCAACAACATTCAAATGTTCACACAATGATGTTTGACGTCGCACGGAGTATGGCGTGTTTATTCCTTGAGCTGGTCGTGTAACTTCTTAGGCGGGGTTGGCAACTACCTGCCCACACCGATCATCTGTTCGATACACATCCATTCTGCACACACACAATTGTGCTGCAGTAGACCCAGTTCTACTTACCCACACTCATTTCTAAAATACCGCATGTTCGAAACTGTGGAAATACAAGGGTCTCTAGAATTTACCCCGAAATTCTCGAGGCAGTACATATCCCTCCCCTTAGCTAGAACACACGATATTTTATACATGTTCATAATGAACATCAATATTGTATTCATATAATATTACTTTACATTTCCATCAATTTATATAACATTTTTCCTAGGCATCGGGTACTTCATATATCTCTCTCTTTCCTTTTCCATGTTAACAGCATTATAATCATGGACCTTTTGATCAATGTAAACTTTGTAGGGACAAGAATCTTTCTGTTCCCTTTCCAATTGTAAATTCAAAGTGTGCACTACCCCAGTGTATGGTATTGTTTGCTCTTACTTCGTGTACAAATTTTTCCAAGTAAGGATTTATTCAATATCTTTTACAGTCTGGAGGAACTCTGGGTAAATAAAGGTGTTCTTTTCAATGCATGTAACTTCACACAAACCTAACAATGTGAGTGGAAATGAGAATTCAAACTTTGCAGAATAATCTCCACAAAATGTGCAACTTTTGTCACGATACAGCCCTTTTCCTTTAGGCACAGTACATATACCTCACATATGGGTTGATACTGTAAAAGCACTTCCTCCTTCCATTTTGGTAGGTACATCCCTTTAAACAAATTCCTAATATACTGTGGTACAGGTCAATCCCCTTCTTGGTGCCCCTGCCCGCACAGTGTAGGTCAGCCTTTCTTGGGTCTGCCTACCTGTGCTTTTCCATCCAAACAATGCTGGGTACACCCTCCTTCTTCCTGCATAGGCTCCATAGTCCATTGCCCTAGCATACATCTTTATGTACCCTAGAATTCTAATACCTCTTAGAGAAATTAAGATCCTACTTCACTCCTTAAACTCGTTTCTCAATACTTTCTTTAACCCTTTAGAGTCCTCCATTATTCTTCCAGTCCTATGTTCCCAATAGACCACACTTCCCCACGCACACACACTTTTACTTATACTCTGTTTGCCCCATTATCCTACAATTCATCAGAATAGTTAGACTGACAGCAAATCCAAATATATTTCTGTACACTTAAGTATACGATGTAACATGGTCTCCTTCTCCAATGTACACATACTAGTGTAATATCATTGTCACAACCATAAACACTCTTAGCTCTTACATATATAAATATATCCCTGTACATAATTTGATGTGATATGGAACCATCACCTCACATAACCAGGTGCGCATACCTATCGATATGTGCACAATGTTCCCCCTCCAACACATGACGGTTCCCACATTATCTTAAACTGTACTCTTCCTGTTTGTATCTTTGTGTTTCATTGTGTGTATGCATTTGGGTAGTCGTGTAGCCTCATTCTTCGGCCAGCTTATGGAAAAAAAGTTGAAAGTTATAGAAAACCACGGAAATTGAGGAGGACTTCAGCAATAGAATTGTATGCATATGGACAGGGGGAAAGATAGACTGGTACTCGAAAGAAAGTAAGAAGGGAAAAAGTAGAAATAGTTGGTAAGATCGAAGAAGAGAAAGAAGATAGCCCCAAAGACAGGAAACTCCCCCCCCCCCCCCCCCCCCCCCCCACTTTCCCCTCACCTTCCCTTCCCCAGGATCCCCGCTTCACCAGTACTTGAGTGAGAAGCTGGAGGAGGTATGATGTTAAACATCTCCTGCAGAACGGACTTTCTCACCTTCACCTTTGAAGTCCCCGAAGAAAGATCTTAGCAACTTCTATGAAACGGCAATGGTGAAGAGTCAGTCACACTTGTCTGCGAGGGTTGTGTGAAAGGTGTGGGGTGTGTGTGTGTGTGTGTGTGTGTGTGTGTGTGTGTGTGTGTGTGTGTGTGTGTGTGTGTGTAGTGTTAACCTTGTGTACCTACACTACCCACCCCTTTGGAAATTGATACAAACCCTTCTCATTCATATGATATCTCAACAAAAGGTATAAAACATTCTATAAAAATAGAAAATTATACACTGTAATCAAATAGTTGTTCAGCTAGTCACTTCACACTATATCGTTCTTAAATATACTACTCCTATTCATTATATATCATCGAGATAGCACTCTGCTTACCACCAGATTATTATTCTGTTTGACCCATATTATGTCCAGAGATCACTGGTTATTCATGATTCCCTAAATTAATCATAATCATGTAGTCATGTTCGGTCACTTAAATACTAATATGATAGGATAGTTTAAGAGGTTATGAATAGATTACAGAATAGTCAAAGATTTGAAGGGAATTCAGTGTATGAAAACTAATGTGGAAGTAACACCGAATTCAACTCGGGAACCAACGGTCATCACTCCACCCGTTAACACAGAATGTTAACATCCCTGGGGTATGTACCATTTTATATCCTTAACATTATATTTCCCTTTTTCTTCTCCAGTTGTAGGGGCCACTGAAAATGAGGTTTTTGGGTGGATCACCGACTGTACTGGGTAAGGCCCACATACTTTTGGAAAAATTTATGCGTTTCTTTCTTCAGGGCCGAGCCCTAAAGATGTTCTGCTAAGACGAGGTCATCGACCTTATACTGAGGTTCTACAGCCTGCTCGTTATGCCTGCCTACTCGCTGTTGTGCTCTCTTAACAAAGTTTTTAGTAATTATCATTTGATTCAGTTGGTAATCAGTAGTAGTTTGTTCTGGCCAAGTAAAACATTTAAAAAGTGGTTCACCTACAAAGGGTTTACCCAATACTTCCAAAGGTGTTAGTTCAGTTGATAAAAATGGTAACTCATTTTAAATAAGCTCGAAATCTTTAATTTTTGTCGCCCATGGTGTATAGTTTTCATGGCAGTAAGTGCGACATAGTTTCCTAATTTCCTTCATAATTCTTTCACACGGGTTAGAAGATGGATTATAGGTGGATATTAATATTTGACGAATTCCTCCCCAAGCTAAAAATTCTTTTAACTCGTTATTAGGAAACTGAGGTCCATTGTCAGAAAGAAATTGCTTTGGTTTACCTACTTCATGAAAGTATTGTTGTAGACAATGTATCACTGTCGGTGTGTTTGCTTTTTTAATTGGGTAGAATTTAACATACTTCAACCAACACACTATGAGGACAAAAATGTAGGCCAGTCCTCTTTCTTTTGGAATTGGTCCAAAGAAATCTGCAGCCATTAGATCACGTAATGCTTTAGAAATAATTGGATACATTTTATATTTAACATGGGTGTTATCCTCTTTTTACTTTCTGACAAATCTCACAAAGGTTAATGACATGCTACTTTATGTCCTAGCTTTTTAAAGTAATAGAATTTATTCATATGTGCAATACATTTCTTTATACTGAAATGTCCATACCCCTTATGAATGTACCACACCAACTTGTCTTCTACTAAATTTGGTATACATAAACGCCAATGTTTCGTTGTCCTACTGTCTCTCCAGAACAGATTATATTGTACAATCTTCCCTCTTGATTAGGCGGTAGCGATTTCCTAACACACATAGCAAAGATGTCCGTAACAAAAGGGTCATGTTGGATGTTCTCTCTTATTTTCTGAACCATCTCTTGCACCTTGTTGCGTGGGTATTCTAATGTCAGAAAATTAATCGCAAAGATTATGCCAGGTCCTTCCGAATGCTTTAGTTCTTTCATGCCGCTGGTAGCTGAGACAAAGCATCGGGTACAATGTTCTCCAAACCCTTTACATACTGGATCTTAATGTCATGCTCTTGAAGAAACAACATCCACTGTATCAATCTACTATGTAGCAATCGGCTGTTCATTAGAAATGACAGAGCTTGGTGACTGTATAGACATATATCAGTGTTTGGAATTTTTGTATACCCCCATACTATGGCTAATAATTCCTTTTCTGCTGCTGTATAATTTAATTCATGTTTGTTGAGACTCCAGCTAGCGAAAGATATTGACCTATGGTCTATACTGTCTAACCCCCATTCACTTTGGAAAAGTTCTGCGGCTATACCATAGTCTGATGCATCGGTCAAAATCTTAAATAGTTGACCTGTCACCGGATGGTGCAGTCTCGGTGATTCTGATAGTGCCCTCTTTACATTTTCAAATGCATCATGTGCCTCTTGGTTCCAACTCCATGATATTCCCTTTCGTAATAAACGCAAAAGTCGAGGATAGTTCAACTCTTTATTCTGTAAATATCATCTATAATACCCTGCGATTCCAAGAAACCCCTTCAATTGTCTTTTGTTTCTAGGTGGTGGACACTCCTTAATAGCCTTTATACATTCTGGGTCTGGCTTAATTCCTTGTACACCTATGATATGTCCCAAGAATTTTAGTTCTTACCTTGCGAAGTGTGACTTAGACAATTTTATTGTAATACCCTTTTCTCTAAATCTTTTTAGGGTTTTCCTCAAGGTCAGGCAATGCTCTTTCCAGGTGGGTGATATTATCAATATATCATCAACATATATAATTAAATCCTTTAATAACTCTCTCCTTATCGATTCGTCCAGAGCGCGTATAAACACGGATACCGAGATATTTAGCCCAAATGGAAACACATTAAAATGACATGATTTTCAATCAAAAAGGAATGCTGTATATTTCCTTGAATCTGGATATAATCGGATCTGCCAGTACCCATCAGTCTGGTCCATGAAGCTAAAGTACTGTGCTTTCTCAAATTTGGATAATAACTCGTCAATGTTAACAGGTCTCTCTCTTTCAGTTTCTATATGTTTATTCAGGGTGCATGCATCCAGTATGACTCGCACACGGACTGCAGCCTTTTTCACCACAACCAAGAGAATTTTTATAATGCTTGTACTGAGTTCTATTATTTTATTATCTACCATTTTATTTATCTCCTCCTTAATTGCTTCTTTCAAACTCACCGGTATCGGGTACGGTTTACAGAGGAATGGTGTATCATCTTTGATCTTAAATTTACATACGTAGTCACTAATACTACCTGGACTATCCGAAAATACCATTTCATATTCTAATAGAATTTCGGCTAAATCTGTTTTCTGGTCATTGGTTAATATTGGCAATTCATTTACTTTATTTTGTATGTCAGTTTGTTGTGATGCATGACTTACGTTTTCCATGTCTGGGGACAATTGTGCTGTCGCAGTTAATCATAAACTCTGGTGTTCAGTTGTTTGTTTATCAATATAACTGTCTGCTAGAAACTTAACACAATATTTATCTTCCCCCAAGTCCAAAATAAAGGCAGCTCTCTTCGAAATGCAATATAACGTTAAACTCTGACAGCCAATCTAAACCAAATAACACCTCTCTCTCAATATTTTCTACTACGTGCAGTGTTTGCCGGAACGTAATATCACCGATGATACAGTTTACTTGGGTTTCGTATTTAACAACCTAACTTTTAGTTCCAGTTATACCGATTATATATACTCCTGTTACTGGTAATACATGTAAGTTACTGCTAGTTCTTAACGTATTAAAGAATCCACTAGAAATAAGTGACATTTCACTACCAGAATCAATAAATTTGTCCACTTCGAAATCTTCTACTTTTCCAACTATAATCGGTTGTGGAGTAACTGTAGCTATGCCAGGTTCTTCTAATAGCAACCATTCTTTTGTTGGTATTTTATGTGAAAAGGAAACTTACTTATTATGAGGTAGGCCTCTTAATTTATTTCCATGACCTGGGTCCAGATCATCCTCAATTTTCCTCACTATTTGTAATCATCGGCTGGTTACTAAACCTGTGTATGATGTTTCCAATTTGAGCCCTGTTATTGCCAAGTACAAATTCTTGTGTAGTTGCTGGGCCTATATTCGAAGGAGGACGTTGTTGTTGTTGTTGTTGTTTTTTTTTTTTTTTTACCCGTATTCCGATTATATCGGTGTACTCTAGCCAAATTCGCCTCATGTCATTTGAAATTACCAGAGCTAGTATTATTACTCCTCCTGTAGTTTTGATTCTCATTTTGGCGAATATTCTCATTTCAGTCTTTATTTATTGCATCCACAAAGGATAATAACTCTTCTTCTGTCTTCCACCTGCTACATAATATGTCTTTCCTAGCATAAGTGGGTAATTGCCTTATCAAAATCCATACCAATCGCTCTTCCTCCTTTGGTTTATCTAAATATTTGGCTCTTGTTAAATGCTGGTCAAAATATTTTGTCATTGTACCCCACGTACTATTGTAATACTTTGGGTCCCATAAATCGGATATAACTTCTCCTGGGCACTTGATAACCAATATTTCTCCTTAAACCTCCTCTGAAAGTCCACCCAAAACGAGAAATTTTCTATATTCACTGTGCCCCATTCAGAAGTCTCTCGTAGAAGGTAACCTACAGCAAATTCAATCTTTTTTGTATCTTCCAAATATTTTGGCAAGGCTTGATTAAATCTTTTTAAGAAATGGGTTGGGTGCACGTCTCCATCTGGTCTAAATTTGAGTAATTGTCTGGCGAGTCCAGAATTTGCTCCCCACTGTAAATCTGTTACTACTTCACTAGTCAATGCTACATTCTGTGAAGCTGCCCCCTTCTGTATCTTATTCTGGATAAGTTTAAATTCCTTCCACAAATCGTCTATGCCTTTTTTAGTATCATAAAGTTCCGACGCTAAATGTGGTGGAACATTGTCTGTGTTTACCCTTTCGGCAACTTTCCAGTCGATTAATTCCTCTAACTGTTCCTCCAGACTGCTTATATTTGTGGTGTCTGAGGTTGCTAGCTTTTCATTAAAATCTCTCTCTACCGCATCTACACGAGTGTTGACCCCTGCAATTTGTGATTGGACAATAGGGATCAGTTTGGCGTGTCTTTCAATGGTATATTTTAAGGTATGTAATCTCTGTTCCACTGAGTCGAATGTAACATTACACACACTTTGAAATGACCCTAACTTCTCATTAAATTCCAACTCTATATTGGTACACTTGTCCTCAATATCAAATTCTAATTTCTGGGTCAACTTCTGAAATTGATCATCCTGCTTTTGGTTAAAGTCCATAAACATATGATTCATTTGTACAGTTAAAGAATTACTTAATTCATTCTTTAAATCTACTTGTAACTTTTCCACTTTATCATTTAACACCTCAAATTTAGAATTTAAAGCTTCATCTTGTGCTTCTAGTTTTTCACTTAAAGAAAGATTTTGGTCACTTAACTGAGTATTCACTGAGTCTAACTTCAGACTTAGTCCCTTAATTAAATTAGCCACTTCAGTCCAGTCTGGCATGACCTTAGTCACTGTCATTGCCATGGCTGGTTCTGCAGTTTCTGTAGGTTGTTGTTCCGTCTCCATAGTCCTAATTTTCTTTGATAATGTGATCATTAAAAAAACACCTCTGTAAATAATGACCACCCTAATTTATATTCAAATAGTTATTATCTTGAGCTCACCTGGCGTAGGTTTGTAGGCTGCTTCGGTGAGGTGTAGAAATGGCACCAGTGAACCACACGGGCACTGACAGCATCAAATGTTGCTCGCGACATTGGCGGGCACGAATTCAGCAGCTCAAACAGCAACCAGCAACGATGGCAGGTTACTGCGACTGCATCGGCTGGTTACTGCATGTGTGAGGATTGCTTCCTCCCCACAACGAAATCTTCTTAATCGAATCTTGCAGACCAAGTTTTTCGTCTCGTTATTATATGTTGCTATGGCAACTCTCAACTTTTTCTCATCTCAATCTTCTTCAAAAAATTCCTCATTTTTATGTCCTGCTCATTTTGGTCTCCGTGTTCTGGCGGTTTTGACTTGACAATTTACTTTAGCAGTTAATCGATTAATTATGCAATAGCTATTGTACACTTCAAGTGGACAAAGCAATTATACACACTGAGATTCTCTCAATCCTTTGACACATGAACATTGCCGTTTAGTAAGTTCCCATATGTCTTCTTATCATCAGAAACTATTACATACCTTTTCAATAAATACAGTTTTGAAATTATCTCAAGTTTAACAAGACAACTGTCCGGACCGTATGAAAGTAGAAGAATGAATGAATAAGTAATTGTCTCTTATCTTCTTTCAACAACATTCAAATGTTCACACAATAATGTTTGACGTCGCATGGAGTATGGCACGTATGAGCCATGGCTGATATCCCTCAGGTTACCTGCATTTACCTTTAGGTCTTTCTCCTTCTCTGTTTCCTGCCACCCCCCCCCCCCCCCTCCCCCCCCCCCCCCCTCCCTTCAGCACATCTCTTTATGCAGTGCCTAGACGCCCTCCGTTCTATCCCTGCCATGGCTCTGCATGTTCACAGACAGCACTATAGCATCTTCTTCCACACCCACCCTGCTGTTCAACACTGTTCATATCCGCATTACGCATATCAACCCAGATGAGATTGCTACTCACAGCCAGTGGGGCCACAGGCTGCGTGTGTGCGCACGCGCACACCTTTAACACAGAGTGTAAAATTCTATGTTAAATAACTAATTATGCTTTTCTAAGCCATAATAAAAAGGGGAAATCTACAAGAGACAGTATATGAATTTATGTAAATTTCCTTTTTACTTGCATCATTTTGAATTCGCTTTGAAGACAGGAGAGGGGTAATCAAGACAGGAAAGATGGCTGGCACTTCTTCCGTTCAGAATGTACCATGAAAGGAAATTACTTTATCTGCTTTACTGTAAAATTGTAAACTTCCTAATAAAAAAGAAGAAAAAATGAATGTATATGCTACATACAGAAGAATGTGTCTTAATATACAGGGTGCCCTGAAAAGAGTGTATATATTACAAAGTATTATGTTGTGAAAACTGTTGGTCGCTGCACCATGAATGTGTTATTGGAGGAAAGAACAAATTGTCTAGTTTACATTCATTGCTACTAGATGCCGGTTGTCTTCTGTTTGCCTGATTACAGTCACATGTTGCCGAATGGGTACTCCACAGCAGAAATCATTTTGTGTTCTCAAGTTTACGAAGTGTAATTTTGTGGTTACAGTGCAAAGATGTTTAAAGTTGAGGTACCAAACTGATCCTCCAAACAGATGGGACATTCATGGATGGTACTGACAGTTTGTAGACACGCAATTGCTATATGTAGGAAAGAGTCCTCGCTACTTCTTGTTTCTGATGAAAATGTCGCACGAATTCAAACTGCTTTCCAATGCAGTCCTACAAAATCAGCTCGTTGCATCAGTTGGGCGTTACAATTGCCCACAAGAACAAGTTAAGTTGCTGTGTCTTCGAGGCATTAGTTGGTTATGAAGTCATACAAGTTACAGCTGTTACAGGCTCTACATCATGCTGACAAATACAGGTGTGTGGCATTTTGTGATGAGCTTCAGAATGCTATTGACAATGATAACAAATTCGCACAACACCCAATGTTGAGTGATGAAGCGACTTTCCATCTTAGTGAGAAAGTGAACAAACACAATATTCAAATTTGGGGCCTACAGAATGCGCATATACACAATGAACATGTATGAGGTTCAGCCAAGTCAGTGTATTTTATGTGATACCCCACTCATCTGTTTAAGGCTCTTTCTTCTTTGGTGGAAACACAGTTAGCTGTCAGCAGTATCTTGCTATGTTACAAAACTGGTGGTTTCTGAGGCTGAACAAAAACAAATTCATTTTTGAACAAGATGGGGCACCCCCTCACTGAAGTCACCAAGTGCATGAACATCTGAATGAATGAAACTATATTGAGCCGTTGGAGTGGTTGTCAAACAGCTGGCAACTCAGCACTTCTAAGCTCCACAGTCACTGGACTTCATGCCCTGTGACTTCTTCCTGAGAATTCATTGACAGCATTTATGCACCATCACTACCACAGAATTTAGAAGGGTTGAAGAACTGGATCTGTACTGCTATAACATCACTGAAGATGGACAAGCTAACCCGTGTATGGGAGGAATTCGACTATCAATGAGACACGGTTCAGGTTGCTGGTGGAGGACACATTGAACATTTGTAAACTAAAATTGAGAGTTTCATAAATGAGCTGCTCTGGGGAACAAAATGGTAAGTGCCAAAATCACAGTTTCAAGATAAAGTGCATCTAAAGTTTCAATTGATCTGCAAATCTGAATAATTTTTTTTGAACAGTCCTTTTATTCTGTAGTGATTCTAACATCTATCTTATACTATACAGACATAAATGAATCGCAGAACTGACTAAAACAAATGAAATATACAAAAATTATTACATTACCATACACCATCAACAACACATAGTGATAGAACATTACATATTAAATTTTACAGTAAGTCTTCAACACTTTAATGAAACTGCAAAATCGGTCATCACTCTCATTACTAATGTCTTTTTCATCCAAAACTGTTGGCTTTAGTGACAGGATAAATCCATGGTGGACAGGAGATATGTAATTTAGGAGCGACAGGACGTCAGCAACTTTCTTCTTTTTAATAAGCCTTGGCCCATTGTATTTAAGTCGAAGCGTAGGAACTGGTCCTTGCCTTCCATGTTTCCTGAAGCTTATTTCATGCCAAATGTCATGACAAAATGTCTCGCTGATGAATAAAGATGATGGATATACGGAGGTCACCTTCCACCTACATACTTTCCTTAGGTTGACATCTCGACCATCAACTGTCTTCTTTCTGAAGACAAACGCTTCTTTAGAGTATCATATTTAATAGAAATCCTCTCTTTTCATATTATATACAAGCAATGGATTCTTCTTAGCCGACTTCTTGATGATCTCGCACCACTGATCTGGACTGTACACATCTTGTACTTGTCAGCGAACGTAATTTTCAATTGTCGTGAAATCTCTATCGGATGGCAACATTGTGGGCCCGCTCACGAGGAAGTGGTGTTCAATCACACGAAATCTACCAATTGAAATTAGATATTTCCAAAACAGTACCATGTTCCAGTTCTTATTTTGGCCACAGCAGCACCTTTTCCAAGACGACCTCTTTGTCTGTTCCTGAATGGTTTCTGCAGGAGCGATACACTGTTCGTTGTTTTGGGCAATATCATCTGATTCGCTATTAACCTGTATAACAACGAAAACTACTATTACCACTACCATTATTATTATTATTACATGTAACAATATAAATGAGAAATGCGCATTCACACACCACTTAGCCAAAAAAATGTAGCCATTCTAAAATAACCTCAAAATTAACGTACTTCAGGAACATAATGGTATGTACATGCACTTACCATTATGTTCGTGAAATGTACAAAAGACAGTATATTTACAAAATAACATACCTCTCAGTCATCTGAATCATTAGGAATGTATTCTGGATCACTCTCGAAGATATTAGTATCATTGGAAGTATATTTCTCGTCTTCTGCCATGTTCACTGTTGCCATAATCTCAGAGATGTTTTTACTTGCCACCATTCTCTCTGTCACTTACCTTTATGTTTCCGCAACAGACGGACAGTGGCACTTACCATTAAGCTCGGCCCTGACATCTGTTGAGTGAATTTGGAGCTACTAGTAAGTTTACTGCATTGTGCATCCCACAGGTGGTGTTATGAGCCATCTACCGCAAAATACATGGCGATGGCGCTTACTATTGTGTTCCCCCAAGCAGCTCAAATGTGTATCCGAAGTTTCATAGTTGTATGTCTTATAGTTTAATAAATATATGCTTTTGAAATATATACATTCTTCTTCAAACACCATGTATTATCCAAAGCAGCCCAGCATCATGTGGTGAACTTTATGTAAAAATACTGGATACACGGAATAACTGAACACTGATGAAATTCATGAAAACCGACATTTCGCAATATTCCCACCATTGGACATCTTTCAACAGGTTTCTCAGTGTGTATTACATGATGTCATGACTGAACAATCAGGGTAACGTATGTTCTGTACTTTTATTTATTTCCAAAACTCCCCTCACATAACTGAATGGGTGATAGCTTCTCTGCAATTCCTTTTTCATTATGACTTAGGTGGTGAAGGCTTACTGTAAAAAGTAAAATATGTAGTGAGAATGTGAGGCTGACATAACTTAAAACATGAGCAATTTTGTATAGAAGCATGGACTGAATTTCAGGTATATGGCAACTGTGCTATCAGAACTGTACAGATGTACCTGGTAATGTCCAACAGAACTAGTTGAGGTAATATACTAAGAATGTGTAAGAGGCATGAAGTCACAAAACATTCCATTTGACACTAATGAAACTTTTACAGCTAATAATAGCAGAATCATCATTGTCCTGGAAACCGACCACACACAAGTAGCAATAGCATAAAACCAAAGGAAGAGTAAGACAAAACATTACTAAAGGCACAATGTATTTCATCTCAGGTGAGCTATAATGAGTACAGGCACAAAATACTTCTGTCTAAAGGAACTTCGCAGTATATGCCATTTTCTGTGAGCTAAGTAGGCACAAAAGGCACCAAATACAAATGTTGACTTCTTGTAGGAAGCAGTAAAACTCTACTTGGTACAATCAGCACAGTTCCTTTTAGTTTCTCTGTTTTAAATATGCCCTTCTGAAACAGTTTTCTCTCATATAATAATCTTTGCATCTTACTATTTTCCATTTTAGTTACTATGCAAACTTTCCATTTCCATAATTCTACTGCTGGAGGTCACAGAAATCTATCAAAATCTCGTAACTGCACATAGTCATACAACAGAATATCTAAAGGAAAAGGATAGATTGTTACTCTCTCTGTCCGTGAGGTATGTTTGGTTCTGCAAATCTCTCTCTCTCTCTCTCTCCCTCTCTCCCTCTCCCCCCCCCCCCTCTCTCTCTCTCTCTCTCTCTCTCTCTCTCTCTCTCTCTCTCTCTCTCTGTGTGTGCGTGTGTGTGTGTGTGTGTGTGTGTGTGTGTGTGTGTGTGCGTGTGCGTGTGCGTGTGCGTGCGTGCGTGTGTGTTTTTCCTTTTCTGAAGAAGGCTTTAGCAAAAGCTAAAAGTGTAACAGTCTTTCCGTTGTGCATGTCTGCAATTCAACAAATTGTCTTTATGAGGAGTAGCACTCTATCTCCTACTAATAATTGTTCATAGTACAGCCCAGAATTGACTAGCTGCTTCACATCCGATAACTTACATTGCTGTGGAAGGATACAAACGGCACTTAGGAAATTTGCAGGTTACAGCAGTTTTTCTGGGCAGTAGATTCCTATAAGTGCAGTTATTGTGACCACAGTTTTCCAGACTACTGCATGCATTTAAAAGAATGCAAATGGCAAACCTATGAAATGAAATGAAGAAAGATTTGTAGTACTCTCACTGCTGTTAAGTTGTACCAAAAATCACCTTTAAACTTCCACGCAAGAGTAACTTTCCTCATAATATTACTATCAATAAATGTTTAAAAGGGAAACTAATTACCACAGAAGCCCGTCTAGGGACAAAATTATCCTTCTTGACCATGGATATCCACTCTGTATACATGTCGTCATTGGTTGGGAATATGAAAATGTAAACTTTGTTATCCTCACCATGATTACTGTTCTCACCGTACTTACCAGCACAGCCAAGAAACACCACTTGTTCACCATTTTGAATATTATTGCTTAATTGTGAAATGTAGTATTTACGTAGGAGGCTACTATGAAGTGCAAAAGTACCAAACCATTTAAAGTGCTAACAACTGTCTCTGTTTAACTATTGTCCACCCACATGGTGCACCTGTTAGCCAGAAGTACATGAAGTCATATGCAACAGATGTAAGGCCTTATTCTCTAAGTAACTGTGTTGTCTGAATACAGGCAGCAGATGTCATTACTGCCAACAAGACCCATGATTTCCATACTAAGGCTTAAGGCGACAATTGTGTAGCATCACACACATTCCCTTTCTGCCCAGAGATGTGTTCAAATGGTTCAAATGGCTCTAAGCACTATGGGACTTAACATCTGAGGTCATCAGTCCCCTAGACTTAGAACTACTTAAACCTAACTAAGGACATCACACACATCCATGCCCAAAGGAGGATTCGAACCTGCGACTGTAGCAGCAGCACGGTTCTGGACTGAAGCACCTAGAACCACTCGGCCAGAGATGTGTGACCTGACCACTGTTTACATTCATCTGAGGGCAACCCAGACACTCGGGCACACTGGAAGCTGCAGCAAGATAGTGGGTATCCATCGGTGCCACAGCTTTTGCCACAGGTAGCCATTGTTGGTGCAGTCCAAGGGAGCAGGTTGTTGACCATGTCAGACACAGCTTTTAGTGGTTTCCAGACAGCAGCCAAATTCCATTTGTGATTACACACAACAAGCACCATCCCTGTCTATATTATTCTATGCAAAATAGTACACAGACAAGTGAAAACATTGTTACCAATGCCCAATGTGAGTATGAATGCCACCTGCTGGCGTTGTGGTCAAGGTAATGAATGTATATAAGTGGAGCAGACACAAATGGGGAACAATGCTAAGGGCTGGAGATGGAAAAATACACTGATATGAGCAGCTTTAACAAAGTATAGGTTCTCATGACCTGATGTCTAGGAATGAGCATATTAAAAATGGCAAAACTAATCACCTGTTTTTGTGCTTCCATTGTGAACATATATGGAAAGTGCAAGGAGGACAGTGAATTGACAATGACATAACAACATGATGGAAATCCACACTGTATCACAGTATGTGCAGATCTGAGAGTGCCTGCTCTGTAGAACAGGTTAAGCAGCCACCTGTGGCAGATTTGTCAACAGAGTGCAGTGATGGTGCAGGCACAATTTTTTCAGAGCATACTATTCAGAACACATTGTTGATTATGGTGCTCTGCAGCAGGTGTGTCCTCCGTGTTCCCAAGCTGATGCAATGACATTGTCATTTATGATTGCAGTGGATGCAGGATCGTAAAGATTGGCCATCAGTCAGTAAAAACATGTTGCCTGATCAGACGAATCACATTTCTTGTTAAACTAGGTTAAATGATTGCATCCAGATCCTCCATAATTCAGGCGAATGGCTGCTTGTAACATACACCATGCAATGGCTGCAGGTGAGTGTGGGTAGTATGATGCTAAGGGGAACTTTCACCTGGGCTTCCATTGAGACTGGGCTAGTAACTGAAGGCACCACAACAGATGTGAATTACATGAACATAACTGTGGACATCTGCATCCCATCAGGCTTGATGTCTTCTCCGATGCTCTTGGTGTCATCCAGCAGCATAAGTGAGCACGCCACAAGGCCAGTTGTGCTACATTGATTTGAGAAACATTAACTCATTTTGATGTCGTGGCCACAAAATTTCTATGATCTGAACCCAATGAATCACATCTGGGATACTTGAGGTGCCAGCTCCCTGCTCATAACCACTCGCCCATAATTTAATGGGAATTGTGTGACATGAAATAGACATGTGGTGCCACATACCGCCAAAAACTTTGTAGATCTGTGCTATGCAAAATCACTGCCACATTGCATTCCAAGGTGGATCAGCATGCTGCTAAGCAGGTTATCATAATATTTTGGCTCATTATTGTATAAGAACATGAACGAATGAGCTACTCAAGGAGTTAGAGACTGAGAAACTCCAAGGAGGCCTCAACAACACAGAATAAATACAAGCCCTGGCATTTTTTAGATGGTGGTAAAAGGAAGGAGGACGAAGAGGTGAAGATTAGTGTTTAACATCCCATTGACAATGAGGTCATAAGAGATGGAGCATAAGCTCAGATTAGGGAAGGCTGGGGGGGAAATTGGTTGTGCTCTTTCAAAGGAACCATCCTGGCATTTGCCTGGAGCGATTTAGAGAAATTATGTAAAACATAATTTAGGTTAGCTGTATGAGGGTTTGAACTGTCATCCTCCTGAATGCAAGTCCAGTGTGCTAATCACCGTGCCATATCACCTGGTCAGGTGGTGGTAAGGGCGATACATTTAAATACTTTCACAATAACAACTGCTGTATGACCACTGGCATACAGAGCACTCGTGCCCAGCATGAATTGTGTATTCTTTACTGAGCATCAATAAAAGTGTATGAGAACTATTTAAATACAGTAATGGTGACTCCACTATGTATGTATAAAACAAGTGATGAAGTTTAGGATGTTTCAGAGAGGATGACAATCATTTCTGCTGCACTAAGTTATTCAACAATTGCAACATTGTTCACATCTTGTCAAAGATTTTATGATAATTTTCAGTGAAAAAAAAAAAAATCCCATCCATAATTTTCTCTGGAGGCTACACTGCCATTGTCTGTGTAAACATTAATATTTCACCATAGAGACTGACAGTTATCCCATCTTTCTGACAGAAAAAAATATCGTACACACTCATGAATCACACAAAAACTTTATTTTAGTTGATTCTTTATTATTATTTAGCAAGTTGTTTGTTCATTAACACATTATGTTTTACAAGTGTACATTGTGTGCAATGCTCTTTTATATATACATACTTGCAAACAAGTTAGCTGATAATGCCAAAGCTAATGTTGCACTATGTGCTATCCCGTTTTGCTACCCTCGTGTGATTTGAAGGAAAGAATTAGACTGTGCATTTTATTGTCATCTTGAAAACAGTTTTAAATAATGAAATATTATGCTGCATGTGAGTGAGTGAAGCACCACCAATGGTACAACTCTGAATCGAATGGAACAGTGCTATATACTCTTTTGCAGATTGGGGAAGTTTACTCCATGTATCAAAATTTTGATGAAGGAGTAAGCATTGTGATATACCTTTTGTTGGAGTCATGAATCTGAGAGACATACATATTGCAGACTTCTTGATCTTTTATTTTATCAACCATTTATTGTTGCAGCAGACATTGTAATAATTTTGTGAATCTTGAATTTCATTTCAGCCTGTGGACAAGCTTGATAAAGATTCACGTTATAAATGATAGGGAACACTTATATTGATTAATGAAGAGTATACACTGTAGAGCCAAAAAACTGGTAACCTGCCTAATATCATGTACGGGCAGAAATGCCGCAACATAACGTGGCATGGATGCAACTAACGTCTTAAGTTGTGCTTAAGGGAACTGATACAATGGACCCTGCAGGCTACCCATAAATGCATATGAATACAAGGGGGTGGAGATCTCTTCTGAACAGCACATTGCAAGTCACCCTACATTTGCTCAATATTGTTCATGTCTGGGGAGTTTAATGGCCAGCAGAAGTGTCTAAACTCAGAAGAGTGTTCCTGGAGCCACTCTGCGGCGATTCTGTACATGTGGGGGTGTCTCATTGTCCTGCTGGAATTGCTCAAGTGCATAAGAATGCACAATGGACATGAATGGATGCAGGTGATCAGACATGATGCTTACGTACGTGTCACTTGTCAGAGTCGTATCTAGACATATCAGGGGTCTCATTTCACTCCAACTGCACATGCCCCACACCATTACAGAGCCTCCATCAGCTTGAACAGTCCCCTGTTGACATGCTGGGTCCATGGTTTCATGAGGTTGTCTTCATACCCGTACATGTCCATCCGCTTGATACAATTTGAAACAAGACTCGTTCGACCAAGCAACGTGTTTCCAGTCATCGACAGTCCAATGTCAATCTTCATGGGCCTGGGCGAGGTGTGAAGCTTTGTGTCATGCAATCATCAAGGGTACACGAGTGGGCCTTTGGCTCTGAAAGCCCATATTAATGATGTTTCCTTGGATGGTTCGCACACTGACACTTGTTGATGGCTCAGCATTGAAATCTACAGCAGTTTGCAGAGAGATGCACTTCTGTCATATTAAATGATTCTCTTCAGTTGTTGTTGGCCCCTTTCTTGAAGGATCTTTCTCCGGCTGCAGCAATGTCAGAGATTTGACGTTTTACTGGATTCCTGATATTCATGGTATACTTGTGAAATGGTCGTACGGGAAAATCCCCACTTCATCACTACCTCGGAGATGCTGTCTCCTATGACTGGTGCACCGACTATAACACCATGCTCAAACTCACTTAAATCTTGATAACCTGCCATTGTAGCTGCAGTAACCAATCTAACAGCTGTGCCAGACACTTTCTGTCTTATTATATATTGATGCAGCTCTCCATGCCACTCTATCCTGTGCAAGCTTCATCTCCCAGTATGTACTGCAGCCTACATCCTTCTGAATCTGCTTAGTGTATTCATCTCTTGGTCTCCCTCTAAGATTTTTACCCTCCACGCTGCCCTCCAATACTAACTTGGTGATCCCTCGATGCCTCAGAACATGTCCTACCAACCGATCCCTTCTTCTAGTCAAGTTGTGCCACAAACTTCTCTTCTCCCCAATCCTATTCAGTACATCTGCATTAGTTATGTGATCTACCCATCTAATCTTTAGCATCCTTCTGTAGCACCACATTTCGAAAGCTTCTATTCTCTTCTTGTCCAAACTACACTCCTGGAAATGGAAAAAAGAACACATTGACACCGGTGTGTCAGACCCACCATACTTGCTCCGGACACTGCGAGAGGGCTGTACAAGCAATGATCACACGCATGGCACAGCGGACACACCAGGAACCGCGGTGTTGGCCGTCGAATGGCGCTAGCTGCGCAGCATTTGTGCACCGCCGCCGTCAGTGTCAGCCAGTTTGCCGTGGCATACGGAGCTCCATCGCAGTCTTTAACACTGGTAGCATGCCGCGACAGCGTGGACGTGAACCGTATGTGCAGTTGACGGACTTTGAGCGAGGGCGTATAGTGGGCATGCGGGAGGCCGGGTGGACGTACCGCCGAATTGCTCAACACGTGGGGCGTGAGGTCTCCACAGTACATCGATGTTGTCGCCAGTGGTCGGCGGAAGGTGCACGTGCCCGTCGACCTGGGACCGGACCGCAGCGACGCACGGATGCACGCCAAGACCGTAGGATCCTACGCAGTGCCGTAGGGGTCCGCACCGCCACTTCCCAGCAAATTAGGGACACTGTTGCTCCTGGGGTATCGGCGAGGACCATTCGCAACCGTCTCCATGAAGCTGGGCTACGGTCCCGCACACCGTTAGGCCGTCTTCCGCTCACGCCCCAACATCGTGCAGCCCGCCTCCAGTGGTGTCGCGACAGGCGTGAATGGAGGGACGAATGGAGACGTGTCGTCTTCAGCGATGAGAGTCGCTTCTGCCTTGGTGCCAATGATGGTCGTATGCGTGTTTGGCGCCGTGCAGGTGAGCGCCACAATCAGGACTGCATACGACCGAGGCACACAGGGCCAACACCCGGCATCATGGTGTGGGGAGCGATCTCCTACACTGGCCGTACACCACTGGTGATCGTCGAGGGGACACTGAATAGTGCACGGTACATCCAAACCGTCATCGAACCCATCGTTCTACCATTCCTAGACCGGCAAGGGAACTTGCTGTTCCAACAGGACAATGCACGTCCGCATGTATCCCGTGCCACCCAACGTGCTCTAGAAGGTGTAAGTCAACTACCCTGGCCAGCAAGATCTCCGGATCTGTCCCCCATTGAGCATGTTTGGGACTGGATGAAGCGTCGTCTCACGCGGTCTGCACGTCCAGCACGAACGCTGGTCCAACTGAGGCGCCAGGTGGAAATGGCATGGCAAGCCATTCCACAGGACTACATCCAGCACCTCTACGATCATCTCCATGGGAGAATAGCAGCCTGCATTGCTGCGAAAGGTGGATATACACTGTACTAGTGCCGACATTGTGCATGCTCTGTTGCCTGTGTCTATGTGCCTGTGGTTCTGTCAGTGTGATCATGTGATGTATCTGACCCCAGGAATGTGTCAATAAAGTTTCCCCTTCCTGGGACAATGAATTCACGGTGTTCTTATTTCAATTTCCAGGAGTGTATTTATCGTCCATGTTTCACTTCCATACATGGCTACACTCCATACAAATACTTTCCGAAATGACTTCCTGACATTTAAATCAATTCTCGATGTTAACAAATTTCTCTTCTTTAGAAACGCTTTCCTTGCCATTGCCAGACTACATTTTATATCCTCTCTACTTCGACCATCATCAGTTACTTTGCTCCCCAAATAGCAAAACTCCTTTACTACTTTAAGTGTCTCATTTCCTAATCTAATTCCCTCAGCATCACCAGACTTAATTCGACTACATTCCATTATCCTCGTTTTTCTTTTGTTGATGTTCATCTTATAGCCTCCTTTCAAGACACTGTCCATTCCGTTCAACTGCTCTTCCAAGTCCACCGAGCGAGGTGGCGCAGTGGTTAGACACTGGACTCGCATTCGGGAGGACGACGGTTCAATCCCGCGTCCGGCCGTCCTGATTTAGGTTTTCCGTGATTTCCCTAAATTGCTCCAGGCAAATGCTGGGATGGTTCCTATCAACGGGCACGGCCGACTTCCTTCCCCGTGCTTCCCTAATCCGATGAGACCGATGACCTCGCTGTCTGGTCTCCTTCCCCAAAACAACCAACCAACCATCTTCCAAGTCCTTTGCTGTCTCTGACAGAATTACAATGTCATCGGCGGACCTTATAGTTTTCATTTCTTCTCCATGGATTTTAATACCTATTCCGAATTTTTCTTTTGTTTCCTTTACTGCTTGCTCAATATACAGATTGAACATCATCAGGAAGAGGCTACAACCCTGTCTCACTCCCTTCCCAACCACTACTTCCCTTTCATGTCCCTCGACTCTTATAACTGCCATCTGTTTTTTACCCCTGCCACCTTCAGAATTTGAAAGAAGAGTATTCCAGTCAACATTGTCAAAAGCTTTCTCTAAGTATACAAATGCTAGAAATGTAGATTTGCCTTTTCTTAATCTAGCTTCTAAAATAAGTCGTAGGGTCAGTATTGCCCCACGTGTTCCCATATTTCTACAGAATCCAAACTGATCTTCCCCGAGGTTGGCTTCTACCAGTTTTTACATTCGTCTGTAAAGAATTCGCGTTAGTATTTTGCAGCTGTGACTTATTAAACTGATAGTTCGGTAATTTTCACATCTGTCAACGCCTGCTTTCTTTGGGATTGGAATTATTATATTCTTCTTGAAGTCTGAGGGTATTTCGCCTATCTCATACATTTTGCTCACCAGATGGTAGAGTTTTGTCAGGACTGGCTCTCCCAAGGCTGTCAGTAGTTCTAATGGAATGTTGTCTACTCACGGGGCCTTGTTTCGACTTAGGTCTTTCAGTGCTCTATCAAACTCTTCATGCAGTATCATATCTCCCATTTCATCTTCAACTACATCCTCTTCCATTTCTATAATATTGTCCTCAAGTAAATCGCTCTTGTATAGACCCTCTATATACTCCTTCCACCTTTCTGCTTTCCCTTCTTTGCTTAGAATTGGGTTTCCATCTGAGCCCTTGATATTCATACAAGTGGTTCTCTTTTCTCCAAAGGTCTCTTTAATTTTTCTGTGGGTAGTGCTGTATTCTGCCTTTTTACATCTCTCTGTATTTGACTACGCATGCCTATACCAGTACCTTTGGCGCTTCAGTTGACATTAGGACCATTGTGATTCTACTCACTTTCCATTAAAATTTTGATGCTTTTCCATTTGTCTAAAAACCTTGTGTCAGCTTCAGTCCATAATGAAGTCTTTAAGCTCAGATAGCTGGAAAGAATGTTGGTTGTACTTTTAATAGATACGGGGCTGTGATTTTTCCAATAATACATTATCCTGTTTATTTATTTACCCACATGTACACAACAGATATTAACAGATACTGTATGAATGTTGTCCAAATGTACATGTAAATTTTATATGAAGTCATTGCAAGGAAGTGTAACATGCCAATATATACATAAAATAATACACACAAACTAATATAACATGATACAATACATAGTAATAGAAATTGATATACATACATGCTTCGATAATTGCACAAGTTTCTGCAGGTAGAGCCAGTTAACGTGAAAGTTTTCTTTGTATGGTACTCCATTATACTATAAAAACTGTTATTTGTGAAACTAATATTTTGGCCACTGTAAAAGTAACTGAAATGGTTTAACTGTAATAGTTTTTTACCATATGGCGTTTACCATACCCAGAGAACTTTCAAGTTAATATATGCCTCTATTATTAAAAATATTGTCAGTTCTTCATAGGTCTTTACCTTCATCCTTCACATAACAATGATTCAGTAAAGGTTTTGCATTATACAACAGCTCTTTGTTCTATATGTAAATCTAACAAAAGCTAATGTTAAAAAACAATATTTTTGATTTTGTCTTGTACAGGCATGAGACATAATTACCAAATAACTTTATTCATAACTCACTGTGTGGAGGATAGCACAAAACTAAGAACAACTGACTTGAAGACATGTGGATAACAACATCTATAGTAACCAAAGATATTACATCGCTATGTAATATCTTTGAATCTCAACATGTCCCCTCAGTTTTTTCAGACACTTATAAAATAAGAAGTGAGTCTTAAGTTCATAGTTTTAGGGTTCAAGTACAAGTTCTTCAAGACACTGTTCATGCTTTTATGTTGGAGGAATCTTCTCCAGTACATCTGCTCTCTTATTTTGTTTTGGCTGATATTCTGGTTTCAGTGGATATGCTTGTAGAGCTGACATATGAAGTGATATTTTATATGAATGGTCTTCATCTTTGAGTGAAGAATAATTTTATGTGCTAACTTTCCAGTTGACTGATCGTCGTTGAACAAGGTGGTGCACAACAGTTTACCTAAACCCGGGTCCTTTATGAATGTTTACGGTTTACTCATTTCCTTTGCTGCTTCGGTGAGGCTGATGCACTCAGCTTCTGCTGATGAAAGAGTAACAGCCCTCCACTTGTGTGACTACCATAAGACTGCAGATCTGGATAAGGTGAAGTTGTAGCCTGTATAAGACTTCCTATCAGTATCGGAACTTCCCCAACAACTGAAGATTCCTTCCTTATCCTCAATATATGTCACTTTCTTGTTTATGGTTCCTTCGAGGTATCTAAGAATTCACTTAGCCACTTGCTAGTGAACAAAATTATTGTTATTATACTGGCTTAGCTTATTGAGTGCATAGCATATGTCGAGTCGAGTACTGATAGTGTCGAGTACTGATAGTGTTGTGCATCAATAGTCCAACCATTTCTCTGCACTGATAATGAGTGCCATCTCCTGTATTCATAGCTGTTGCATCCAACTTGCTGCCAATAGCCAATGAAGTCCTTACTGGCCTACAGTCATGCATTCTGAATTGGTGTAAAACTTCTCTCACCTAATGAAATTTTGTCAACAGGTTCACAATGCCAAGTTCTTTGACATCAAATCTGACAGATAACACATCTTTGATATTTTTATGCGCTTTGGGTCTGCTGAATTGATTATAATGTCATCTATGTAAATGAGTAGGAAGACTGGGTGTTTTCCTACATTGTCTACAAAGGTGGATGGATATGAATTTCTGAGTTGCAATCTAATCAACATTAGGGTTTTATTCAACTTGGCATACGAGCTTGGTAGAGCCCCTAAATGTCTCTTCTGAGTTTACACTTTATCACCAGATTTCAATGTTTGGAGCGTGCACTTGCCTTCTTGAGTGTATTTATCGTTCTCCAGATTTTTCATCTTTTGTGAGAATTTGACCAATCAATCTGGCTGTTCTATGAATGTTTCTGGGTCAGTTTCACCTTTGAGCATTGCAGCAATGATATGCAGTTGGGAGACATGCAAGTAATTTTTCACGTGCAATGCCATGAGTTTTATAAATGATTCAATTCTTGCAACTGGAGGGAATGTTTTCCCAAAATCAACTTCAGACAGTTGGTTGAAGCCTCATGCAATTATTTTTGCTTTTCTCCTCAACTTGCTGCATTTATGCCTCAAAATAGTCCTACAGTCAATTACCCTTTCATTTGTTGGTCTGTCTACAATGTACTAGGCATCTTTTTCACCAGTAACATGATTTCTTTAGATATAGCCTCAAACCACTCTCGATGGTATGTACTACATAATGCATGATTGACACTGATTTCTGTTACATTTAAAATGAAGTTATCATTATGAATTGAAACATCTGATGTATCTACACACAAAACAAATTGTGGGGCAGGTGTGACACTTGAAGTGTTATTGTCTTCATCACATGGTAAGTTATTATAGGAGATGAATCTGGTCTCCTTCAAAGCCTTAGAACAGTTCACTGTCTGACTGTGGCTCTGATTCATTGTTTGCATTACCATTGAAATCTCCTCCCATGGAATTCATGTTGACGCCTCTTTTTTGGTGATGATCTGGTTCATCTTCACAAAAGTCTGGAAAAGTTTGTTTGGGCTCAGAATTGTCATGATCAAGGAACTTGACATGTGAATCCTGGAGCTCTTGATAACCGCACACAATAGGCTTTTCAACAGCCAGAATAGCTTACAAAGATCTCTTCTTTGCCCTTAGTATCAAACTTTCCTTTGTTTGTTGATTTATCCAGATGACAAATATTTGACCAAATTCATAAAGATGAGATAGATAACATTCTTGTCATCAGCCACTTATCATATGGAGTCCCATCAGACCGCTCTTTCACTAAGCAATGATTTCAGATGTAGTTAGCTGCATTGATGGCTTCAGCCCAAAATGATGATAGTAGTCCTGACTGCTGCACAAATCCAAAACTTCATTGCAAAATATTCTGTTACTCTAAACAATCAATTTGGTTTTCAGCAGGGGAAAAACACCATAGATGCAATAAACAATTTCATTGAGAAAATAAGTACATCATTAGACAAGAGAAATAGGTGGCAGGAATTTTCAACAACCTCACAAAGGTGTTTGATTCTGTAAACCATGCACTGCTTGTTTACAAACTTGAAAAGTATGGCATTAGCGGCAGTGCCCTGCAATGGCTGAAATTCTACTTACCCAACAGAAATCAAAGAGTTAGCGTCTCTTCAAATAGCGCATATTATTTTTCTGACTGGGGGAAAAAAAAAATCTCAGGGTGTTCCACAAGACTCCATATTAGGCCCAGTCATATTTCTCTTCTTTGTTAATGACTAGCCGTTAAATATCAACTCCCCATCAGTCTGTCTTAGTTGAAGGCCAGGATTTGGAAAAATTCCCAAATCTGTGGTCAGTACCCTCAGTGCCCTAGAAATACAAAGACATAAAAACACAAAAAAATTTGTAATTTTTACAGTAATGCACAAAACATTAAATATGGAGTTCCTCAAGGGTCAGTCCTTGGGCCAATTCTTTTCATTCTTTATGTTAATGATTTGTCAGAAAAAATAACTAAAGGGACAACAGTACTTTTTGCAGATGACACAAATATCCTAATCAAATCATTTGATGAGGAAAGCCTACAAAAAACAGCTACAGGTATAATACAAAATTTGATACAATGGTTCAGAACAAACAAGCTAATAATAAGTAATGAAAAAACAGTGACAGTCAATTTCCACAATTCACAGAAACTACATCCTGCAAGACCAATTTTTAAAATTGATGGAAAAACTGTCTCATCTGTGAGCGACACAAAATTTTTAGGTATACACATTCAGCAAAACCTAAAATGGGAGACACATCTTAACCATGTAAATAAAAAGCTAAACACACTTACGTATGCAGTAAGAATCCTTGCACAAAATACAAGCCGTGCGTCTGTGATCACAATGTATCATGGCAGTATTCAGTCACTGCTGATGTACGGCATTATCTTTTGGGGTAACTCCGTAGGTACAAACAAAACATTTAGGCTACAGAAAAAGATTGTTAGAATAATAAACCATGCTAAGTACAGAGACTCCTGTAGACCAATATTTAAAAATCTCAGTATACTGCCTCTTCACTGCTTATATATGTATGAAATATTAAATTTCACAAAAGGAAATATTTTAAAAGATGGAAATATCTTCAAGTATAACTGTGGTTACCACCCTCATGATACTAGGCAGAATCATTACTTGCATGTCAATACAGTAAGTACAAACATTTGTAAGAGAGGAGTGTATCATACTGGCATAATGCTGTACAATCACTATTTGAAACAGATGCAAAATTTAAAAAAGTTTAAAGTGAAACTGAAAGAGTACTTGCTTGACAACTGCTTCTATTCTGTTTCAGAGTTTTTAGAGTACCAGAAAAGTGTAGTGTAATTGTTCAAATATTCTTAATAAGTATATCATTTTATTTTATTATATTAAATTTGTCATCAATATTCAACATGTATTGAATAATTTTTAATTATTTATCCTTTCAAAATAACAATGTGTATGATGATGTATATACTGTACCAGCCTGACTTGTCCTACATCGTTTGTGTAAAATATGTACCTAAACATGATTTACAGGACCAATAAAGAAATACAATACAAATACAAACTTGGTTTCAGCTAAATGGTTTGAATCTAAACATATCTAACACTCACATGATGCAGTTAAAAACCAAGCAGTCAAAATGTGAGCAGATTGAGATTTTACACAACAACCAAGATATACAAGGTGTTGACTCAGTCAAATTCTTAGGTTTAAATTTAGATAAAAATTTGAGCTGGCAGCCACACATAGAATACCTGGCAAACAAACTGAGCAACTTTGCATTTGCAGTGCAAATATTACCAAGTGCAACTGACATGGACACATGGGGAAAAAAATGGTTCAAATGGCTCTGAGCACTATGGGACTTAACATCTGAGGTCATCAGTCCCCTAGAACTTAGAACTACTTAAACCTAACTAACCTAAGGACATGACACACATCCATGCCCGAGGCAGGATTCGAACCTGTGACCGTAGCGGTCGCGCGGTTCCAGACTGTAGCACCTAGAACCGCTCGGCCACCCCGGCTGGCGACACATGGAAAGTAGCATATACAAGCTACTTTGAATCCATTATTAGGTATGGTATTGTTTTTTAGAGTAACTTGACAAATATAGTGCGAATACTAAAAATACAGAAGAAACTCATTTGAAATATGTGTACTGCAAATCACAAAGAACCATGTCGACCATTATTTAGAACACTTAAAATATTAATTCTGCCATCTTTATACATAGGCCTATATGAGATTATTATATTTCTGTACACCAGACATGAATTATTTGAGGTAAACCATTGTGTCCATTCACATGATACTGGAAACAAAGAAAACTTTATACTTCCCACCCACCACCTCAGACTATATGCACAGGGAACTCAATACATGGAAATGAAAATTTGTAATAAATTAAAAGGGAAGAAGTTGATGCAGATGAATTTAGGTTCACTTAAAAGAAAACTATATGAGGTATTGAAACTGAAGCGTTATTACTCAGTGGATGAATTCATGCAGGACAATCTGGAAATTTGAGCTGGATACAATGTGTTACACATTCCAAGAAATATCCTTATAATGTTATTATTTATTGTAGTGCTTTTATTTAGTAATGTAAAAATCATTGTAGCTGTATTATAAATGCTTGACATGTCTCCTGTACGCAAATCAAATGGATTGCAAATGTATGTCATGAGATGAATAAAACACAATTCACAAAATCCAAGCAGCATGCAATGAGCCACTTCAACTAATGAACGTTTCTTTTGTTCAGTGACACCATTCCAAAGGCACATATCATTGCTGGACCAAAATTTATGGAAAGTGATATGCAACTTAGCATCCTCAAATAAGTCATTTGAACTTGCAAGATACGAACAAAATGTTTAAAAATGAATATGTGACAGGTTTGAAATCAGTAATGTTGATCTCACTAGATGCACTATGTGTCCTGAAAGAAAATCACATCCATTCCCTTCAATAAATGGAGAAGGGAACTCAAATGAACTTTTGGAGCTAATCCACTCTAATATCTATGGTCTAACGAGTGAAACCTCTCTTGGTAGTGTGAGACAGCAGACAGTGCCTAGTTTACTTCCGTCAATATAAAGAAGAATTTGCTGATGAATTTGTTGAATTCAAAAATGTAATTGATTATCAGACTGGACACAAAATTAAATCCTTTCGTTAGTCAATGGAAGGAGTAATGCAATGAAAGGTGCAGCGTTCGCTGGGTTATTCAGTGGTTTGGTATTTAACTAATTTGTAAATGAAAATGATAATCTTATTTTATTACATTGAGTAGTTACTAAATAAATTTTCTCCCGGCTGAAGAATTGGTCAAGTTGCTAAAGAACTCCAAGTTAACGTCGTGTCAAAGTGTTGTCTGTAAGTTGTGTAAGTGTCACTAAATCACAGTTCATACAACAGATTCTATACAACTATGGATTATGATGGAAACAGTTATCTTCAGCAAAATGATCATTAAAACCACCGAATATCAGCCGCGCACAACACTGACGTATGTTACCTGAAACAATATTCTTCGCAACTCATGCGTAATTAATTTCGGCTCCATACATCAGCTAGAAAAGTTTGTTATAACGTTCATGCTATGAGCACTGTTTTTTAAGAACCAATCTGATTCGAATCATTTTCATTAAAATGAGTTCGAGACCACCGGTGCACATTTATTTTTACACATTTGTATTACGTTCAGCATTTATGTCTCCAGAGTTGCGTAATTAGAATTTGCCGCTGTGATAATTGTTAAGATGGCGGCAGACAATTGATGGAGACTTTCTATTGTTAGAGCAAATAAGTATTTTAAATGCTTATTGAACTTTACAGAAACTCTACTTTCGTATTGCGCACTATTTAGACTTCATCAAGCAAACATTTGATTTGTTTCTAAGGAAAACACAGACAAAAACGCGATACAAATCGCTATTATCAATGGCTGCGCTCCTTGCAGCGGAAAGAAACAATTAACACAGATAATGCTTACTGAGAGAGGTATTACAGTTACAAATAATTATTCACTCATGTTTATAATAATAATGAACTCTATTTTCAACTAATAATTAACAAATAATTACAATTTCTTAACAGACCTCAGTTTGATATGCGTCTTGCGTGCTGAACCTACAAAAGCCATCCAACAAGAGGTAAAAACAAAGGAAGACAAACGCAGATCATAAAAGGAATTTACAATTATCATTGTCTTTGTATGATACACATCAATATGTCCAATTATATCGTAGAGTATTATATAAATAATTAATTCACTATAAGTTTTCATTGTTTTTTTTCATACATCGAATACATAATGTTTATAACTGTTAGAGGCATAATTTCCTCTTGTCGCACTGTAGCCAAAAATTTATCACGTGGATGTTACAAAGGATAGACTCAACCTTCTTGTTTGGTGAAAGGAGTGGATGTGATTTTTCCTTCAAAACAAGTAGTGCATGATGCATTACCTAAACTGTGGACCCCCACCCCATAACCCCAATGGCCTAACCATAAAAATTCCTTTTTTTGGACCCCATGCTCCCTTCATAAAGACGTTCACCTTTTCAGATTCCATCAGTCCTTCTCCTTCACAAACCTGGTACCACAAAAACCCACCTCCATGGTACACACACCCAGAACCACCTCTGCTCCCTCTGCACAATACTGCTAAGTGTCACATCTCTGAAAATGAATCCCTTGCATTCTAACCTGAAAATGAATCCCTTGCATTCTAGCACCTGGAAGAGCACTCAAGACACCACATCCATAAGTTATCCAGTCTCCTGACATCCTACTGCCACTTTGGCACAGCACTGTTCAACCCCTATCCTATCCACAGTGTTTCTCTTCATCAGCCCCTAATAGCACCCAGACCCTGCTAGCTGACCATTTCAGCTTACCACATCCCTGAAAGCTCCCTTCCAACACCCCACTAAATTCAGAGCTGAAACAACCCCTGAACATTGCTGGTAACAGTTCCATCAAAACCCTCAGCCCCATAGAAGTTTCAGTGCTATTCATAGATCTCACACTCAGCCCTACACCCAAATGTAACCACACTGTATTTGTTAAAGACCTACTCTCCTTCTCCCAATCACTTTTTTGCTATAAATACCCCCAACCCAAGCTACCTGATCCCAACCATCAACCTTGCCTCTCCTAGTTTGTACCTCAATTAAACTGTGATCCTCTCTCCCTCCTTCCACCTAACCACCCCCTGGTCACCTTCCAGGAATTCCTTGCCTCCAACTTTGCCCCACCGTCCTTCCCCATGTCCCATCCTAAGAACACCGACCTTTCAGCAGAAGAGAGAACAGTCATACACAGCCTCAAAACAGATGCTGACCTAATGATCTTACCTGTGCACAAAGGTCTCACCACTGTCATTATGAATTGCAGGGACTATCTTGTGGAAGGCCTCCACCAGTTATCTATAAATTCTTTCAGAGTGATCCCTTTCCTGAAGTCCAACATAACCTCCAAACACTACTTAAAGCCTTAGGCCCTTCCCAGAACCTCTCCCTTGAATTGATTTGCCTCCTCACCCATATCACACTCCACATGCTCACATCCCACATGCTTCCCAAAATCCACAAACCTCACGGAAAGAATTTTGACCCTCATTGGCCAACACCTCCAAGCTATTGTTTCAAGCTACTGCCCAAAATCTAACCTCCCTCATCAAAAATACCAACCAGTTCCTTCACTGACTCTCCACTGTCCACACCTTTACCTCCTGGATCCCTGCTCATCCCTGTTGATGCCATTTTCCTATATACCAACATTCACCATGCCTGTGGTCTTGCCGCAACTGAACACTACCTCTCCCAACATCCTTCAGACTCCAAACCCACTACCTCATTCCTCATACACCTTACTAACTATATCCTAACAAACAACTATTTCTCAATTGAAGGTAAGGTATACAAACAAATCTGTGGCACAGCCATGGGCACCCATGGTACCCTTCTTTGCCAACCTGTTTATGTGCCATTTGGAAACTTCGCTTGTCTCCCAAAACCTCAAACCCCTGGTCTGGTTCAGATTCATTGATGATATTTTCATGATCCATACCCAGAGTCAGAACATGCTATACACATTCCTCCAAACCTCAACATCCTGTGGCCCAATAACGTCACTTGGTCCTCCTCAATCTAGCATGCCACCTTGCTGGACATTGACCTTCTCCTATTTATGGGCTCCATCCAAACCTCTATCCACATGAAACCTACCAACCACCAGGAGTACTTGTGTCTCAACAGTTGCCATCCCTTCCACACCAAAAAATCCCTCCCATACAGTGTAGCCACCTGCAGATGGCTACAGTGACAGAAGCTCCTGTGTCCCGTATGCTGAACATCTCACAAAGGTCTTTACACATAGGCAATATCCTTAGACCTAGTCAGGAAACATATTTTCCACGTCACATCCCCACAAACCTCATATCCTTCCACCACCCCCAAGAACCAGCTACCAAGAAGCACTCCCATCATCACCCATTACCATTCCAAAATGCAAGAAATGAACCACAATCTCCATCAGGGCTTTGATTATCTATCATCATGCTGTAATATGACGGACATCCTACCCACGATCCTTCCCACCCGTCCTAATGTAGTGCCCGATCACCCATCCAACCTCCATGACATCCTAGTCCCTCCCTATGTGAGTCCCAATCCCAACTTACTGCCAGAAGGATCATATCTCTGTGGAAGACCCAGGTGCAAAAGCTGCCCAAGCTACTGACCCAGCACTTCCAGCTCCGCTGCAATCATTTCTCAGCTTTTTATATTGGTATAACGACCAGCCAGCCATCCACTAGGATGAATGGTCACTGCCGAACGGCAGCCGAACGTAACATGCTTGATTTCAGTTACTAATTCACAACATGGAATACTTGGTTCCTCCCCTCCAGCACCAGCTTTTCTGAACTGCACAGATGGGAGTTGTCCTTATCAACACATTCTCCTCTCCTGAAATCATTGCAGCCTCATCCTATGGTAATCTACTGTTCCCAGTTCCTCCATCCAACAGTTTCCACTCCCTCTGCAGTCACACCACCTCACACTCACTGTGCATTGCTCTTTGCCAATGCGACCATTGATATTTCTCCCTACTCTGCTCCTTTTTTTTGCTCCCTTTTTTCCCCTTCCATCCCTCCACTGTAGCCTCTTGACATTGTACTGGGAAGCATTGTCTACCACCTCTAGTCCCTGCACACTCCACCAGCATCACTGTTTTCCTCTTCTTTCACCCACACCCTACCATCACTCTCCCGTCCTCCCTCCACTGTGGATTGTTGCTCCCATTCAATGCATTTCAGTTTCAGTCTGGCCTGAGCAGCCATAGATAGTGGTTATGTGTATGTGAGGTGTGCTTTCTTGTGTGAATGCAATTGTGTTTTTATTTTCTGACAAAGGTATTAGCCATGATCTTAATGTGTGACTGTATTTTTTGTTGTGCCTGTCTGCAACTCAACACGTCATCTTTATGGTGAGCAGCAGTCTATCCTTCCCATAATATTTGATATGCCAGCCTGGACTTTCAATTGTTCAAATACACTGCAGCCATTTTCACAAGTCTTGGAAAGAACAACCAGAGCTTTAGGAATGACTCACTGAGTGTGACATCTACTGGCAATGGCAGGTACTTGGTGGCCTGATATATAAAGCACATTTGTTAATATACAGTGAATGTATTGTTAGTCTTTTAACCTTTTTCAGCATGGGCTTGCAGTGTGTCTGTGAACTGTTTGATATTATTCAGATTCTCATTTTTTATAACAAAAAAGATTGTTTTAGGCAGCAACTGTTGAAATTACAAATCATTATCCAATGTGTTGCAAGAGAATGAAAGTAGCCAAAGTATGCCATCCTGGCACCTTCTGAGGCACAAATGTTTGTGGTAATTCTAAGAGCAAAGCAGACTCAATTCTGTGCAAGTTTTATTACATTGTCATTAAAATTTTAATTTTCATCAACTCCAGTATTATCTCCAGTAGTTTTGTAGATGTCACTCTGTATATGGCTTTGTCAGCCGGCACTAGATCAAGATCTACATTTTGACTTGTTTTCCCTAATTGCAAATCATTTGTTTTATTTACATTTGATGACAATCTGTTTGCATTAAACCAAGAGTAGACATACTTAAAGACTTTATCAGTAGCTGTAAGCAGCAGTTGCTTAGGTGCATGTACTTACTACCACACTAGTATCATCTGCAGATATCATGACATTGGCTGCACTATCTGGGGTGTTTGTATCATTTATATAACTTGCAGAACAGTTTAGTAGAGGCATCTCGGAAGGGTTACAAAGGACTCTTCATCCATGTACATACAAATTCTCTTAGAAGCATCACTGAAGAGGAAATTGTAAGTGAAACAAGAAATTTAATTCAATCTTCCAGTAACCTATATAAAACATGTAGAATCATGGTGAATGGTATTATCTGCAGAAGACCAGTCAGTGATCAATATACTGAGAGAATAAACCATGATTTAAATGAAAACTGAAATTATCTAGGAGCTGTGTTCATAAATCTTAATAAATTCTTAAACAATAAATATTTGGGTAAAGATGGTCTGCTTTTAAATAGGTTAGGATCCAAAATTGTTAGCAAAATGTTCACTGATACTTGTAAAATTCTGCAAAAAAGGGGAAACCTATAAGAAATGATGGGGATGAGAAACAAAGTTTGGTAATGAAAATGGCAAGACCGAAATGGTACCCAGGAAAAGGTATGCTTGAGACCATAAACAGAAAAGAATGTTCCTACATAAAGCGTTTGAATATAAATGGTCTAAGTGCTTACTTGTCATAAGTTGGACAAATTACACATTATTATATCTGAATGTAGAAATATCAAAGTTATTTGCCTCAATGAACATTGTCTTATAACTGACAATATTAAAATTTTTAATAAAATTGAAAATTTTTAACTAGTCAACAGCTTTTGTAGATGAGAAAAATCACAAGGAGGCTCTTGCATACTTACTCATTCTGATATAAAATATGAAGTAAAAAATGACTAATCATTTGAATGAAGAGCGTATATTTGAAAGTTGTTGTATCGAGTTGAGGGACCTAAATGTCATAATAGTTTCTATTTATAGAGTACCAGAAAAACTACAATTGAAGCTTTCCTGGTGAAATTTCATTGCCCGCTTGGAAATCTCAGTAAAGAAAAAAGGAAAAAGATAGTAATAACTGCTGATTTCAATATTAATATAATAACTGAAAGCAATGACATGTCCAAATTAACTGACTTAACAAAAAACTTTGGGGTAAAAATAAACTTCATGCAACCCACTAGAGTAAATGCACAGTCAGCTATTTTGTATTGATAATATTCTAACAAATTATGTATTTGAAGATGATAGATTTAGGAACCTCTGACCACTCTGCATTATTCATTGGATTACCAAAAATTAAGAAAGGAATTTCATGTAACAAAAGCCATATGAAAAGGAACTTCAATGAAAAAAATTTAGAAATAAATTAAGAGGGGTTGAATTGCCTTACAACAGCTGTATTTTGAGTAATAGTAAATTTAACAACTTTTTAAGTACCGGTAGCTTTCCTGAGATATTTAATGAAACTTTTCCCCTTAGAACCACATGCAACAAACCAACTAATAAAGTTAAATGGATAACCCAGGATAAAAAAACTTCTAGTGCCAGGAAGAGGAAACTCCACAATGAAATGAAATATAATAAAAATAGAGTATGTTCATCATCATAAATGTATATTTAAAAAAGTAGTGAAGGCAGCCAAACAAATGGCAAACAAGAATTTAATTGTACAACATAAAAGTAAAACAAAAGCAGGGTGGTCTTGTTGTCAAATCAGAGTTAGGTATTAGAGTTAGTAGTAATGAAATATCTAGGATTAAAGTAGATGATAGGTTTATTGTAATGCCGGCTCAAATGTCAGAGTGTTTATATGAATTTTTCATAAATGTGACAAAGCCAAATGTTGATGTAGTAGAGTACCAGAGTAAAGTGAATCCCTTTGGAATCCACTAAGAAGCTGAGAATCTTATGTATTTTAAAAAAGTCACAATAACTAATGTGGAAAATGTTACATGATTAAAAAATAAAAACACTGCTAGATGGGATGGGATGGTGGATGCACTAAAGTGATTAAAACAGTGGGTGGCGTAATAGCACTTCTCCTAACTAAAATATTCAGCCAGTTTTTTGAATGAGGGTGCCTTCCCGATGTTTTGAAGTACGTACGCCGAAGTCAGACCTCTGTTCAAGAAAGGGTCGAGGGGAGACATGGGAAACTATCAGGCTATTTCTATTCTTCCAGTCCCGTCAAAAGTGTTAGAGAAAGTAGCTACAAGCCAGACCATAAACTTTATTGTAAAAAATGATATTATTACAAGTAACCAATTTGGATTTAAACCAAGAAAAAATACTCTGTGTGCAGTGAATAACTTTATTGAAAAGATAGGCAAATCATTGGATCAGAGGAGTAAAGTTGCAGGTATCTTCTGTGATCTCACAAAAGCATTTGAGTCCGTGAACCATGACTTACTTATTTACAAATTAGACAAACACAGGATTAAGTACAATTTTCTAAATCAGCTAACATCATACCTATATGACAGAAAACAAAGGGTAACTATTGCCTCAAATGCAGTGAACTATTATTCTAAGTGGAGTACAGTATCAGAAGGTGTGCCTCAAGGCTCCATTTTGGGGCCAATCCTGTTCCTATTCTAAGTAAAACACTAACCCATAAATTCCCCATCAGTTCTGTTTGCAGGCAATACTTCTGTTTTAATAGAAGATGGTGATGCAGAAAAAAATTTCAAGCTCCATCGTAAGCACACTGGATACCTTAGAAAACTGGTTCTAGTTAAATGGATTGAAACTGAACATTCCAAAAGCCCATATGATACATTCCAAAACCAAACATTCAAAAATGTATGGGACTTAAAATACAACATAACAATCAACCTATGAAAGAAGCTGACATGGTCAAATTCCTCGGACTAAATGCGGACAAGAACTTAAGCTGGAATACATGTACTGGCTTCCTATCAAATAAACTAAGCAGTTCTGCTTTTGCATTGTAAATACTAGCGAATTCCATTGACTTGAGTACATGAAAAATTGCTTATCATAGTTATTTTGAATCTACCATTAGATATGGAAGATTTTTTTGGAGAAGTTGAATTAATGTATCTCAAATAGTGAAAAAAAAATTGTTCAATACATGTGTACTGCATAGCAAACAGTGTCTTGTCGCCCATTTTTTTGGAAACTACAAATCCTAAATGTTCCCTCCATATAAATCTATGAAATTATAATCTTTCTACACAGCAGACAAAAATTGTTTGAGGAGAATCATTTTAACTATACATATAACACAAGAAATAAAAATAATTTTATGCTACCCACACCAGTTGAAATTATGCGCATAGACTCCACAGTATATGGAGATGACAATACATAATAAGTTAATAGGCAAAAACATATTTAATATCAGCCCAGAAATTTTAAAAACAAGGATACAGCAGATTCTGTGGGAGAAATGCTACTATTCAATAGAAGAATTCATGGAGGATGAAATGATAATTTGAGCAAGGGGTAATTAAGTGTTGGATTTTATTATATGTATATATAATGAAATTTTATTATTATTATGATGCTGTTTGTTAATATCAGCTGTTTTTGTTTTTGATGAAATTTTACCGCAATTTGACGTTTCTCCTGTACCTGAATCAAATGATTTAAATTATGTACATCATAAGACAAATAAACCACAATTCACAAAAAAAGAAATAATATAGGACTTAGGATACTTCCTTGGGGTACTCCTGTTTCTACTTCTTCCACATCTGAAACTAAACTGATTTTGTGACTGGAGTAAGATGACATCAGTCCTATAATCCATGTTCAGTTTCGTAGGTATCATTCAAACCACTTTTTGTCCGAACCTTGAATACTTATTACCTCCAGTTTTACTAAAAGGATGCCGTGACTGAAAGTATGAAATGGTTTGGTTGGGATCTAAATTAACTCCTATTATGCTATTGTTTTTTCTCTAGATCTATGATTATTTACTCAGTGTAGTGTATATTACCATTTTATGTTTTTACATGCCTGAAACCTAAGCAGATATGGTCATCTAGATATTTGTGGAGAATGATGTAATGAGTGATATTGGCTGATAGTTTTCTGCCTTATAGTGTTTGCCATTTTTAAATAATGGCTTCAGTTTTGATATTTCAGTCTTTCTGGAAACTCTCCTTCATCAAATGATAAGTTGGCAATGCATGCCAAAGGCCTTGCAATCTGTGGAGCAGTCATGGTTATGACAGACACTGGCACCTCATCTACTCCTGCTGACATTATAAGTTTCAAGCATTTTATCACTTTTAACACTTCATGTTCATTTATTGGATGCACCCTCATGCTAGAAGCAAATTTTGAACATTCCTGATTTTCTTGATTTGTGAATTTTGAGTTTAATGAAATTGTTATATTAATGTAATAATTACTTAAAAAACAAAGATGCTGTGACTTACCAAATGAGAAAGCGCTGGTAGATATACACAATAAAAACACACACAAACACACACACAAATTTCAAGCTTTCGCAACCCACGATTGCTTCATCAGGAAAGAGGGAAGGAGAGGGAAAGACGAAAGGATGTGGGTTTTAGGGGAGAGGGTAAGGAGTCATTCCAATCCCAGGAGCGGAAAGACTTACCTTAGGGGGGAAAAGGGACAGTTATACACTTGCACGCACACACACATATCCATCCACACATATACAGACACAGGCAGACATATGTTACCATGCAAACTGATTCTTGATATCTTCTTTGGAAAACACATTTCAAAATTATTTATGTAATTTGACAATTTTTCTTTTTTAATATTAACGTTTTCTGTATTGTTGAGAATTATATCCTGTGTTTCACATCTCTTACATGTTTCAGTCTCCAAATAGCATTTGACATGTTATCAGACTGTCTTATTATGCTCTCATTTATCAGACATATTCTCTAAACTGTGGATTTGTGGATGTTTTCATCATAAAAGTTAGTCCTTTTATATTTGTTCAAGAATTATTAATGCCAGGTGTGATCCAGGAACTTGCATGTTACCATGCAAACTGATTCTTGATATCTTCTTTGGAAAGCACATTTCAAAATACCCCATAAAGATGGATGTGAAGGAATTATATGCATCATTGGTATTTGTTTGGAACAGCAGTTCTGCCTAGGACACAAAGCTTGTGGTTTTATAAGTCTAAACTGGTATTTGTCATATCTACTTCTGTAGGGCCTACATTTGAAAATATGTTATCCCTAATACTTCATGAGTTGTTTTACATTGTTCTAGGTTCATATATGTGGGGAAATACGTTATACATAAGAAATCTAAGAACTGCTCTTTCAGCATACTTTTGTTCATAAGATTTATATTGAAGTCTCCACACACAATTATAGTGACTCTTTAAGAAAATCAGATGTTAAGTAGTGTTTCTAAATTATTAATAATAGCATTGTATTGTCAGTATGTGGCCTGTATATTGCTATGACTAAGACTTTTCCTTGTAGCTTATACAGCTACATGTCTGCTACTTCAAAATACTCCTTCACACTCAAGGATTTGGTTTTGCACTTTCTTTTGTACTTGATGAACGATTTGGTAAAAGCACATACACCCCAGTTTTAATATTCCTTCTACAATCCTAACTTGCCAGTTTAAATGTATGGATGTTAGTGCTACTTAGTTAAAAATTTCTGCTGCAGTGCTCCACAATTCACGCAGAATATTTGCACAATTCATTGCTATTTCAAGTTCTAATGAGTTATTTTGAAGATACTAAATGTTTAGGCTAAAAATCTGCAGGTAATTAGTACAACGACTGGTGACATTCATATTTATGTTATGTGATGTTGTGTTCCGTCCTGTGTCTTGACCAGGTTTCAAAAATCCTTAAGAAGGACAGGTTTTTGCACCTGGGCTACAGTATTTCTATTGTTGTTGATAATTGTGCTTCTGTTTGAGATGATTCTGAAGGCTCACATTTGGTTTGGAGTGGTGCAGCTTCAATGACGGCAGATGTCACTCTTCCTAGACAGCACATATTTCTTGCATCACACTGCACATTTGAGAACTTATGCACTAATTCTAAAAATCTTTATTATTATATCACCTTGTCCAGTTTGTTTAGGCAAAAACCATGTGAAATGTGAAATCTTTTCCCCAAATTTCTTATGGCCATGAACATTACATTTCAAACTGCCTGAAAATATTTCACGTCTGTGTATCAGCACTTTCCACTTCTTTGTTTACATAGGGCCAATCCCACCAAGTGGTGATGATATTTTCTTCTCCTCAGCTCATAAAGTCTTCTTTTAAGTTAGATTAATAGAGCCTTTTTTATCATTCCTTGAAACTTCATTTGATCCTGCCAAGAAGCAGTGACGATGTTAGGCATAAGCGACCACTGATGGCCTCGTGCTTGTAGGGAGCTCGCAAAATAGTTGTTGAAGCTGTTACAATTTTAGCTACGTAGTTGTCCATCTCTATTTCTGTACGAATGTAGTAGTATTTATCTGGGGTCGTCTGGCAACATTATGACAGTTAAGCTCCTTTACAAAATGCATCTAAGGTGTACACCTATGCAGCAATGCTCCAAGTGTACAAGTTTGGGACTGCAGACTGGTTCCGGTAGGCCTATTACATTACACGATTCACACAGGGTATACCTGTCTTGAATCAGCGCATGCACACTACATAGCAGTAATGCATGGAGCTTGGAGGAGGACTAAAAAAAATTGTAAAATAATTATTAAACTATATACCATACTTAGTGAGGAAGCTGATTGCCATATTAAAGAAAGATGCATGTTAAACAGAAAATACACTTACTTCTCTTTATACCATATTCACAGCCTGCTTGGTATGCACAGTTTTTCCAGACTGATACTTCGATCCAACAACAGCAAATGTAACAATGCTCTGTGGAAGAGACAATGCAGGCAGGGACATTATCTTGGCCAGTAGTGCTCTCTGAAACCAATACTACCAGGTGACACTTTACTCTTTTTTCAAGTTATTGATCTCATATAAGTGAACAAGTCTTTTATCTCTGAAGGTGTGGTTGTACCAATTTCAGCCATACGTACTATGGTAAGTCAGTATACAATACATTTCTTGGCTGTTCCGGTGAAACCGAATTCATTATAACTGGTGTCGCAGGTTCACACTTGAGCTCCTCTGGGATTACCACCTATGCCAACACTAGCCACAGTAAGAAACAGGACCTAACTAGTTTAAGTGAAGCATTGCAATTTATTATAACTCACTTACAAAGGTATACAAAAACATGAGAGCAATACAATACACCATCCACACAGAAGGAAACAAACAGAGTGAACACACTCTGGGGATGTGAGCACACTCTGTGCTCGCAAAAGCATTTTTATTATTGTTTTATTTATTTTTTTATTACTGTACACCTGTTAATGTTGCACAGACACAATACTCATACTAAAGAAAAGCTGATATCATTACCTTTTATTTTCGTCTAACAACATTGACTGCAAGTTGCATACTAGTGCAAATTCATTCTCATACTATCTCTCTCTCTCTCTCTCTCTCTCTCTCTCTCTCTCTCTCTCTCTCTCTCTCTGTCACACACACACACACACACACACACACACACACAATAGGGATGACAGTGGCCGCACACGCGTGCTTGTGTGTGTGTTTCTTCACTTGATGAAGGACCTTGTTTTCTAGCTGGATAATACCCAAGTTTACTTTTAAATGTGCCTATCTGTTAGTCAGTGCCTCCTCTGTATGGTGAGTAGTGATCTACCCTAAATGTGTTATCAGTGCTTTGACTAGTTTGAAGCACCTCTCCGCACTGGTCTATTTTGTGCAACTATTTCATATCTGCACAACTACCGCACCTTACATTCACCAGAATATGCTTACTATGTCCAGGTATTTGCCTCATTCCAATATTTTTAGCCCCTAAACTTAACTCCATTACCTACATTACTACAACTTGATGTCTCACATTATGTCCCATTATCTTCTCTCTTCTTTTAGCAGAGTTGTGCCATGAAGCTTTTTTTCCTCCAGTTTGATTCAATGTCTTTCATTAGTTACTTGATCTACACATTTAGTCTGCAGCATTCTTCTCTTACATCAAAATACAATAGCTTCTCTTCTCTTATTGTGTATACTGTTTTGTATATGTTTCACTTCCATAGGATACAGTCCAGAAAAATACATTCAGAAATGGATTCTTAACTCTCAAATTTATAAGGATGCAGGTTTCCATTGCCAATGTCAGTTTTAATGAGAGTTTTTTTGTGTATTGGGTCATCATATCATTTTGAAACATTAAACATAATTACAAAACCATTGTTTTGAATGTACTGGGCAATAATACTAACGGCTTCCGATGACATGACATACCGCCAACCATCATTATTCTGGAACATTATCGGATAGTCTAAAGCCAAGATTACTTTGGAAGGTGGTTGTTATTACCCAGAAGAGGAATGCTGCAGTGACAGTCAAAGAACATGATGAAGCTGTCCCAGCTCATAGTGGAACAAACCACTTCAAAAATAGGTATCCTGTGCTCTATCTTCTCGTGCCCCTCATAATAATGAAATAATGTAACCATTCCTTTGCCAAAATTTTGATTACTTATTATTATGTCCAGAGGTGGCATTCCACTCCCCCATTCAATCTGTGAAATATCTAGGTCCATCCTTATACCATATCTCCTAACCTCTTTGGGCTAATTGCTATGGAAGTCTCAGATGCAAGACCTGTCTTATGCATCCATCTAGCGCATACTACATAATCCAGTCCCATCAAAGAGATATTCAGTACTTTAAGAGCTAGGGGCACATGTGAAAGCAGTCATATCATACACCAGCTCCGCTGTAATTTCTGTATATCCTTTACGCTATGGTGGCCAGGGGTACCAGCTGCAACACTCATGACAGTTATGAAGCATGGATCAAAGTAGGCAACACTGACATGCTCCAAAGCAGCTATGCAGGAAGATCAAGTATAAACCCAGACCGCCAGGAGGCGCATCGAGAGCTACAGACCACCGAGCATCTTCCCAGGTATTAGCAAGAGGTCCCTGGTTGCACCACAATACCATATCTCCATCCTGTCCTGAGTGACTAGGTAGCACCAGTCTCTTCCTGAAGATTGATTATTTAAGCCAACACAGGGACAACTGCAGACAGTTCCCATCAGTGAGAGCTGGCCAAGTCATGCGCAGCTGCTTGTGGTCTGTCACTTATGCACTCACTGATGTGCCATTGAAAAAGGCCGTGTCATGCCATGAATTTAGACTTCATAGTAGGCAACAGTTCTTCAATTGCTAGTTTTTCCCATTTTAGTTCCAGCTCATGGGAATTAATTGGAGCTTATACCTCAGAATTGCATTTAGTTTAAACCACTGAAGAGGTGGAGTTAATTTTTTATTGTCTCTATTGTAACCACCATTTTCTTGCAAGATAATTAAGAAGCTGTTCCTAACTTTACCAGGTTTCTCTTCAATTAGCAGCAAGAAGTAGGATTTATCAGTGGCAATGAGGATTTTTGACCTGTTAGAACGTGTGTGCCATGTCCCAGATAGAACAGGAAAAAGTGGCAGCCATGCTGCCAGACATAAACATTACAGATGTGTGCTGCTCTTATGCCAAAGGATGCAGGAAGCAAATTAGATCATAGTGGGACAAGTTCTCACCTTGAAAATTCCCACTCCAGTAACTGTGGAGTTAGGTTCTCAGCCCATCACCGACGTATGCCGAGTTACATTGCCACAAATCCCGCTGTTACCGACTGTGATCCAAAGTTTTATAAGCCCCACAGCATTGAGTTTACACTCCGGGATAAGCTTTGACAGGAATTTAAACACCTCCAGAAAAATTACATTTTCATCCCAGTCACGCATAGTGAATGGGCATCGCCCATTTTGAATTTGGAGAAGCCATCGGTCACCATCTGCATCTGTGGTAACTTCAAGGCCACCATCAACACCCAATCTGTGTCTGCCATGTATTTCATTCCCAAGATCGAGGACATTGCTTCCTAACTTGCCAAAATTAACCTTTGGGATGCTAATCTCCACCCCCCACTGGACAACTCCCGAAAGACAGTGGTCATCAATACTCTGCATGGATTGTACCAATATAGCAGGATTTCATTTGGCATTTGGCATCAAAATTGCCCCACCAATCTTCCAGAGATACTTGGAGCAGTTCCTGAAGGGCATCCCAGGGACAGTGAACTACCTTGGCAATATTCTGGTTGCTGGAAAGAATAGAGCTGATCTTGCCTGGAACCTACAGTCTCTTCTCCACATTTACAACAGCAAAATTTCATTGTAATTTTGTCAAATGCTCTTTCTTTGTCCAACAGGTTGAGTATTTAGGACCCATATTCAGTTTGTCAGGCATCTGGCCTATTCTGCAGCATGTGTCCATCATCCAACAATTACCAGCTCCAGCGGACACATCCCAGCTCTAGTCAGTATTGGGCCTGCAGAATATCTACTGAGAGTTCATTTCCCTTTCTGTGGCAACTGAGGAGCCGCAACAACACCTTCTCCATAAGAACGTGACCTGGAAGTGGTCCTCCCAGTGTAATAAGGTGTTCCATGATATGCAGCAAATCCTCCTTCAACATACTTGCTTAATGGCACACAATCCAGCAAAACCACTAGTACTGGCAATCAACACTTCAGACCATGGGATCAGCACAGTCTTGTCCCATATTGTGAACAGTGTGGAGCAACCCATCACATCTCTATCCAAAACTGTAATGGCAGCAGAGAGGAATTACAGCCAGATAGAAAAAGAGGCTTTGACCATCATCTTCGGACTCAAAAACACTTCCATGACTACCAAATGAAGTGGTGCAGTGCTTAGCACAAAGGACTTGCATTCAGGAGGACGATGGTTCAAATCCCCATCCGGCCATCTAGATTTAGGTTTTCTGTGATTTCCCTAAATCGCTTACGGCAAACACTGAGATGGCTCCTTCAACAAAAGGCACAACTGACTTTCTTTCCCATTCTTTCCTAATCAAAGTTCATGCTCCACCTTCAGTGACCTACACATCAACAGGATCTTCCTTCCTTCCTGCTTCCATGGTTACATCTGTGGCTGCCATTTCATTTCATGCTCATGTCGGATCATAAACCTCTACTGCCACTCTTCAAGTCATCAGAAGCGAAATGACCCGAATGGCGCAAAGGCTGCAGCAGTGGACCCTTTTTTGGGGGGGAGAGAGGGGGGGTTATGCCTATGATATCCCAATACCATCCTAATGCTGTCCATACCACCTGTCAGTCGTGACCTGGAGTCTGATGAGGATCCGGAAGTATGTTTTCACTTCAAAGTTGACACCAGAGGCATTATGTACAGTCACCCAAACAACGTGTGCCTCTTAGGACAATACATACTGAACAACCATGTCCTCCAGGAGAACTTGTGAAGTAGAACACAGTGATGCCCTATGGGCAAGAAAAAGATGACACACCTTGACCTCCAAGCATACTTGAACAGGTGGCATGAGATTTCATCCCTGCACGGCATTGTGTTTCTACAGAGTGCCACAAGCTATGCTCGGATGTTCATTCCTGGCATTGTCTGACATAAAGTCTTCAGATTCTCTATGGCAGCCACTGGGGTAGTCATACTGATGACACTGCTTGCCCAGCAACATCTTTACTAGAGGGGTATAGGTGTTGTAACGTCTCTTAGCAAAACACATATTATATGTGGTAAAAAAGGAGAAAACAATAATTGAACTGGATGATTGTAATTGCGTGGACAACGATTGTGTGAACTTTATGTAATAAAGGGAAAGCATTATGTGTTATGTTTTATACTTGTATAGAATTATGTACTGATTTTTTTAAAGATAATATCTGTGTTGGCGAGTACTGAAACCGCCACAGACGATACTTATTAAATATCAAACAAAGATGAGAATATGTCACAATGAGTATAAATAGTAGTGACCGAACATTAAAATCTCTGTCATCTTCTTGGAGTTACGTAAGTAGGAAGAGCCTGTGATGTTATAGTGTACACTTGCGTAGCATTCTTTTGTCAAGAATGCGAAAAGGACGCCATTAGGTACTGATTTGTAAAGGTGTGTAAGAATTTAATCTGTCTAAATGTTTTGAATAGAGTTACTTAGTGAAAACTTGCATTATGATTTGTAATAAGCTTGCCTGGTATTTTATCCCATCCTTTTAAGACATTTTCAGCTATTTAAATATTATTCGTGGTGCAGAACTGCGCTACGAACGAACGAGCCGCTGCTGCAGCGCATTCAAACTCCATTAAATGAAACCAATCATACCGCAAAGAAGCAGACAGGTAATAGTGAACTAAAATTATTTCTTTCAGCTTTCGGAATTGCAGGGCAGAGCAGCAGATTTTATTTTTTATTTATTTATTTATTGTTCTGTGGGACCAAATTAAGGAGAAGTCTCCATGGTCATGGAACGAGTCAATACATGAAATTATAACACGATAGTAGAAACAGATAAAATGAAACACAAGAAATGTATTCAGGTGACAATTTGTAAGTTTAAATAAAGAAAATCAACAATGTAACACTGAAATTTGCTTAATTTTTCAGCTCTTCCAGGAGCTCCTCGACAGAATAGAAGGAGTGAGCCATGAGGAAACTCTTCAGTTTAGACTTAAAAGCGTTTGGGCTACTGCTGAGATTTTTGAGTTCTTGTGGTAGCTTATTGAAAATGGATGCAGCAGAATAGTGCACTCCTTTCTGCACAAGAGTCAAGGAAGTGCATTCCACATGCAGATTTGATTTCTGCCTAGTATTAACTGAGTGAAAACTGCTAACTCTTGGGAATAAGCTAATATTGCTAACAACAAATGACATTAAAGAAAATATATACTGTGAGGGCAATGTCAGAATTCCCAGACTATTGAATAGGGATCGACAAGAGGTTCTCGAACTTACACCACATATAGCTCGAACAGCCCGTTTTTGAGCCAAAAATACCGTTTTTGAATCAGAAGAATTACCCCAAAAAATAATACCATATGACATAAGCATATGAAAATATGCAAAGTAGACTACTTTTCGTGTTGAACTGTCACTTATTTCAGATACTGTTGTAATGATAAATAAAGCAGCATTTAGTTTCTGAACGAGATCCTGAACATGGGCATTCCACAACAGCTTACTATCTATCCGAACGCCTAGGAACTTGAACTGTTTCGTCTCGCTTATAATATGCCCATTCTGTCTGATCAAAATATCAGTTCTTGTTGAATTGTGAGTTAGAAACTGTAAAAACTGAGTCTTACTGTGATTTAGCATCAAATTATTCTCCACAAGCCACGAACTTATTTCATGAACTACATCATTTGATAATGTTTCAATATTACACATAAGATCCTTCACTACCAAGCTGGTGTCATCAGCAGACAGAAATATTTTTGAATCACCTGTAATACTAGAAGGCATATCATTTATATAAATAAGAAACAGCAGTGGCCACAGCACCGACCCTTGGGGAACACCCCTCTTAACATTGCCCCATTGGGTCTGAACATCACTACCACTCTCAATATTGCGGAGAATTACCTTCCACTTTCTGTTCTTAAAGTAAGAGGCAAACCAATTGTAAGCTACTCCCATTACTCCATAATGGTCCAATTTCTGCAGTAATATTTTGTGGTCAACACAGTCAAAAGCCTTTGTTAAATCAAAGAAAACACCTAGCGTTTGCAACCTTTTATTTAATCCATCCAAAACCTCACAGAGAAAAGAGAATATAGCATTTTCAGTTGTTAAACCATTTCTAAAACCAAACTGTACATTTGACATCAAATTATGCGATTTTAAGTGCTCCAGTAACCTTGTATATGCAACATTCTCAATAACTTTAGCAAACACTGATGGCATAGAAATAGGTCTATAATTGCCAACATTATCCCTGTCTCGCTTTTTATAAAGCAGCTTCACTACCGAGTACTTTAATCGGTCAGGAAACCGACCACTCCTACAGGTAAAGTTACAGATATGGCTAAGTACTGGGCTAACATACATAGAACATTACTTCAGTATTCTGCTAGATACACCGTCATATCCATGAGAGTTCTTGGTCATTAGTGATTTAATTAATAACTCAATCTCCCTCTTGTCAGTATCATGGAGGAGCATTTCAGGTAACAGTTTCGGAACACTTTTTTCTATGAGTGCTATATGATTCCCTGTTGGAACTAGGTTTCTATTTAGTTCACCTGCTATATTCAGAAAGTGATTATTAAATACTGTACATATATGCAACTTATCAGTAACATGGACATTCCCACTACGCACTGATTCTATATCCGCGACCTGTCTCTGCAGACCAGCCACTTCCTTTTTTATGATGTGTTTTACAGGTGGACGTGGGCTACGGATGATATATTATTAACAGTGCAAAAAGATAATTTACCTTCATAACATAAAAGAAATCTTGCTGTGCGTAGTTCTGGTCTGGAAAACATTATAGTAAAAACATCGTTTACTCTGATAATAGTCTCATGTTCTCATGTTAGTTGTGGTACTTATTGTTGTTTTACTGTTAACACAAATACACTAAAAATTTTGATGTTGAACAAACATTGCGTACTGTATCATCAGTATTGATAGCAAAATAATTTTCAGTAACCTTTTCAATAACTGTAAAGTAAGGAAGATATGTTGAATTTTATGGAAGTTACAGTAACGATAGAAAGCCAGATCCAGAATAATAAGAACATAATATATTTTGTTTTGTTGAAAATTAATGATCCAAAGAAAGTCATAGCACAGCATCCCCAAAAAGTATTTCGGGGCTCTTTTCGTAACAACATATTTTATCTCATATATTAGTTGTTATGCGAGGAATAACAAAAGCAAAGCAGAGAGACTGCGAAAGTGTGAAGTGAATATTGCCAGAATGGTGAGGAAGTGCTCCACATGTCAAAGCAAGCAAACAGCATCCTACCCCTCCCCCTGTTGATATTTTCTATTGTCCACCATGATGAAGTTGGTCCCATGTGTATTTGAATTTTGTGGGTCCTTTCCTTGAATCTAAGTGACTTCCAGTTATGGGTGCTGGCAGTGGATTCCCTTTTGGGTTTCACATGTAATCCACAACCTCAATGAAAATGATCCACTTGCTAGACACTTGTTTCCCCTCAGACTCCCAAAAGCCCTGGTCACTGGGTACAGACCCCAATTTATGTTGGCCAAGTTCCAGGAATTCTGCACTTCTTAATGGCATCATGTTAATCTGCACTGCTCCATTCCACCATGCCTTGAATAGTATGGTTGAAAGTTTGTATCCAACGTCAAGAACAGAATGGAAAAATTACCTCATCACTTTTGGCAGGAGGAACAAGACTTTTGGTCAGGTGAATACGGGGTTATAAATACAAAATCAAATAGGGGTAATGGGAGAGAATGAAACATAGTAGGTGAATATGGATTGGGGCTAAGAAATGAAAGAGGAAGCCGCCTGGTAGAATTTTGCGCAGAGCATAACTTAATCATAGCTAACACTTCGTTCAAGAATCATGAAAGAAGGTTGTATACATGGAAGAACCCTGGAGATAGTAGAAGATATCAGATAGATTATATAATAGTGTTGTTGTTGTTGTTGTGGTCTTCAGTCCTGAGGCTGGTTTGATGCAGTTCTCCATGCTACTCTATCCTGTGCAAGCTTTTTCATCTCCCAGTACCTACTGCAACCTACATCCTTCTGAATCTGCTTAGTGTATTCATCTCTTGGTCTCCCTCTACGATTTTTACCCTTCACGCTGCCCTCCAATACTAAATTGGTGATCCCTTGATGCCTCAGAACATGTCCTACCAACCGATCCCTTCTTCTGGTCAAGTTGTGCCACAAACTTCTCTTCTCCCCAATCCTATTCAATACTTCCTCATTAGTTATGTGATCTACCCATCTAATCTTCAGCATTCTTCTGTAGCACCACATTTCGAAAGCTTCTATTCTCTTCTTGTCCAAACTAATTATTGTCCATGTTTCACTTCCATACATGGCTACACTCCATACGAATACTTTCAGAAATGACTTCCTGACACTTAAATCAATACTGGATGTTAACAAATTTCTCTTCTTCAGAAACGCTTTCCTTGCCATTGCCAGCCTACATTTTATATCCTCCCTACTTCGACCATCATCAGTTATTTTGCTCCCCAAATAGCAAAACTCCTTTACTACTTTAAGTGCCTCATTTCCTAATCTAATTCCCTCAGCATCACCCGACTTAATTCGACTACATTCCATTATCCTTGTTTTGCTTTTGTTGATGTTCATCTTATATCCTCCTTTCAAGACACTGTCCATTCCATTCAACTGCTCTTCCAAGTCCTTTGCTGTCTCTGACAGAATTACAATGTCATCAGCGAACCTCAAAGTTTTTATTTCTTCTCCATGAATTTTAATACCTACTCCGAATTTTTCTTTTGTTTCCTTTACTGCTTGCTCAATATACAGATTGAACAACATCGGGGAGAGGCTACAACCCTGTCTTACTCCCTTCCCAACCACTGCCTCCCTTTCATGTCCCTCGACTCTTATAACTGCCATCTGGTTTCTGTACAAATTGTAAATAGCCTTTCGCTCCCTGTATTTTACCCCTGCCACCTTTAGAATTTGAAAGAGAGTATTCCAGTCAACATTGTCAAAAGCTTTCTCTAAGTCTACAAATGCTAGAAACGTAGGTTTGCCTTTCCTTAATCTTTCTTCTAAGATAAGTCGTAAGGTCAGTATTGCCTCACGTGTTCCAGTGTTTCTACAGAATCCAAACTGATCTTCCCCGAGGTTGGCTTCTACTAGTTTTTTCATTCGTCTGTAAAGAATTCGTGTTAGTATTTTGCAGCTGTGACTTATTAAGCTGATAGTTCGGTAATTTTCACATCTGTCAACACCTGCTTTCTTTGGGATTGGAATTATTATATTCTTCTTGAAGTCTGAGGGTATTTCGCCTGTTTCATACATCTTGCTCACCAGATGGTAGAGTTTTGTCAGGACTGGGTCTCCCACGGCCGTCAGTAGTTCCAATGGAATATTGTCTACTCTGGGGGCCTTGTTTCGACTCAGGTCTTTCAGTGCTCTGTCAAACTCTTCACGCAGTATCGTATCTCCCATTTCATCTTCATCTACATCCTCTTCCATTTCCATAATATTGTCCTCAAGTACATCACCCTTGTATAGACCCTCTATATACTCCTTCCACCTTTCTGCTTTCCCTTCTTTGCTTAGAACTGGGTTTCCATCTGAGCTCTTGATATTCATACAAGTCGTTCTCTTATCTGCAAAGGTCTCTCTAATTTTCCTGTAGGCGGTATCTATCTTACCCCTAGTGAGATAGGCCTCTACAGCCTTACATTTGTCCTCTAGCCATCCCTGCTTAGCCATTTTGCACTTCCTGTCGATCTCATTTTTGAGACGTTTGTATTCCTTTTTGCCTGTTTCACTTACTGCATTTTTATATTTTCTCCTTTCATCAATTAAATTCCATATTTCTTCTGTTACCCAAGGATTTCTACTAGCCCTCGTCTTTTTACCTACTTGATCCTCTGCTGCCTTCACTACTTCATCCCTCAAAGCTACCCATTCTTCTTCTACTGTATTTATTTCCCCCATTCCTGTCAATTGCTCCCTTATGCTCTCCCTGAATCTCTGTACAACCTCTGGTTCTTTTAGTTTATCCAGGTCCCATCTCCTAAAATTCCCACCTTTTTGCAGTTTCTTCAGTTTTAATCTACAGGTCATAACCAATAGATTGTGGTCAGAGTCCACATCTGCCCCTGGAAATGTCTTACAATTTAAAACCTGGTTCCTAAATCTCTGTCTTACCATTATATAATCTATCTGATACCTTTTAGTATCTCCAGGGTTCTTCCATGTATACAACCTTCTTTCATGACTCTTAAACCAAGTGTTAGTTATGATTATGTTGTGCTCTGTGCAAAATTCTACCAGGCGGCTTCCTCTTTCATTTCTGTCCCCCAACCCATATTCACCTACTATGTTTCCTTCTCTCCCTTTTCCTACACTCGAATTCCAGTCACCCATGACTATTAAATTTTCGTCTCCCTTCACAATCTGAATAATTTCTTTTATTTCATCATACATTTCTTCAATTTCTTCGTCATCTGCAGAGCTAGTTGGCATATAAACTTGTACTACTGTAGTAGGTGTGGGCTTCGTATCTATCTTGGCCACAATAATGCGTTCACTATGCTGTTTGTATTAGCTTACCCGCATTCCTATTTTCCTATTCATTATTAAACCTACTCCTGCATTACCCCTATTTGATTTTGTGTTTATAACCCTGTAGTCACCTGACCAGAAGTCTTGTTCCTCCTGCCACCGAACTTCACTAATTCCCACTATATCTAACTTCAACCTATCCATTTCCCTTTTTAAATTTTCTAACCTACCTGCCCGATTAAGGAATCTGACATTCCACGCTCCGATCCGTAGAACGCCAGTTTTCTTTCTCCTGCTAACGACATCCTCTTGAGTAGTCCCCACCCGGAGATCCAAATGGGGGACTATTTTACCTCCGGAATATTTTACCCAAGAGGACGCCATCATCATGTAATCATACAGTAAAGCTGCATGCCCTCGGGAAAAATTACGGCTGTAGTTTCCCCTTGCTTTCAGCTGTTCGCAGTACCAGCACAGCAAGGCCGTTTTGGTTATTGTTACAAGGCCAGATCAGTCAATCATCCAGACTGTTGCCCTTGCAACTACTGAAAAGGCTGCTGCCCCTCTTCAGGAACCACACGTTTGTCTGGTCTCTCAACAGATACCCCTCCGTTGTGGTTGCACCTACGGTACGGCTATCTGTATCGCTGAGGCACGCAAGCCTCCCCACCAACGGCAAGGTCCATGGTTCATGGGGGGAGGTATATAATGGTAAGGCAGAGATTTAGGAACCAGGTTTTAAATTGTAAGACATTTCCAGCGGCAGATGTGGACACTGACCACAATCTATTGGTTACGAACTGTAGATTAAAACTGAAGAAACTGCAAAAAGGTGGAAATTTAAGGAGATGGGACCTGGATAAACTGAAAGAACCAGAGGTTGTACAGGGTTTCAGGCAGAGCATAAGGGAACAATTGACAGGAATGGGGGAAAGAAATACAGTAGAAGAAGAACGGGTTTGAGGGATGAAATAGTGAAGGCAGCAGAGGATAAAGTAGGTAAAAACAAGAGGGCTAGTAGAAACCCTTGGGTAACAGAAGAAATATTGAATTTAATTGACGAAAGGAGGAAATACAAAAATGCAGTAAATGAAGCAGGCAAAAGGGAATACAAACGTCTCAAAAATGAGATCGACAGGAAGTGCAAAATGGCTAAGCAGGGATGGCTAGAGGACAAATGTAAGGACATAGAGGCATATCTCACTAGAGGTGAGATAGATACTGTGTACAGGAAAATTAAAGAGACCTTTGGAGAAAGGAGAACCACTTGCATGAATATCAAGACCATTGATGGAAACCCAGTTCTAAGCAAAGAAGGGAAAGCAGAAAGGTGGAAGGAGTATATAGAGGGTCTATACAAGGGCGATGTACTTGAGGACAATATTATGGAAATGGAAGAGGATATAGATGAAGATGAAATGGGAGATATGATACTGTGTGAAGAGTTTGACAGAGCACTGAAAGACCTGAGTCGAAACAACATTCCATTAGAACTACTGACAGCCTTGGGAGAGCCAGTCCTGACAAAACTCTACCATCTCGTGAGAAAGATGTATGAGACAGGCGAAATACCCTCAGACTTCAAGAAGAATATAATAATTCCAATCCCAAGGAACGCAGGTGTTGACAGATGTGAAAATTACCGAACTATCAGTTTAATAAGTCACAGCTGCAAAATACTAACGCGAATTCTTTACAGACGAATGGAAAAACTGATAGAAGCCGACCTCGGGGAAGATCAGTTTGGATTCTGTAGAAATGTTGGAACACGTGAGGCAATACTGACCCTACGACTTATCTTAGAAGAAAGATTAAGGAAATGCAAACCTACGTTTCTAGCATTTGTAGACTTAGAGAAAGCTTTTGACAATGTTGACTGGAATACTCTCTTTCAAATTCTAAAGGTGGCAGGGGTAAAATACAGGGAGCGCAATGCTGTTTACAATTTGTACAGAAAGCAGATCGCAGTTATAAGAGTCGAGGGGTATGAAAGGGATGCAGTGGTTGGAAAGGGAGTGAGACAGTGTTGTAGCCTATCCCCGATGTTATTCAATCTGTATATTGAACAAGCAATAAAGGAAACAAAAGAAAAATTCGTAGTAGGAATTAAAATCCGTGGAGAAGAAATAAAAACTTTGAGGTTCGCCGATGACATTGTAATTCTGTCTGAGACAGCAAAGGACTTGGAAGAGCAGTTGAACAGAATGGACAGTGTCTTGAAAGGAGGGTATAAGATGAACATGAACAGAAGCAAAACGGCGATAATGGAATGTAGTCGAATTAAGTTGGGTGATGCTGAGGGAATTAGATTAGGAAATGAGACACTTAAAGTAGTAAAGGAGTTTTGCTATTTGGGGAGCAAAGTAACTGATGATGGTTGAAGTAGAGAGGATATAAAATGTAGACTGGCAATGGCAAGGAAAGCGTTTTTGAAGAAGAGAAATTTGTTAACATCGAGTATTGATTTAAGTGTTAGGAAGTCGTTTCTGAAAGTATTTGTACGGAGTGTAGCCATGTATGGAAGTCAAATGTGGACGATAAATTATTTGGACAAGAAGAGAATAGAAGCTTTCGAAATGTGGTGCTACAGAAGAATGCTGAAGTTTAGATGGGTAGATCACAAAACTAATGAGGAATTATTGAATAGAATTGGGGAGAAGAGGAGTTTGTGGCACAACTTGACAAGAAGAAGGGACCGGTCGGTGGGACATGTTCTGAGGCATCAGGGGATGACCAATTTAGTATTGGATGGCAGCGTGGAGGGCAAAAATTGTAGAGGGAGACCAAGAGCTGAATACACTAAGCAGATTCAGAAGGATGTAGGCTGCAGTAGGTACTGGGAGATGAAGAAGCTTGCACAGGATAGAGTAGCATGGAGAGCTGCATCAAACCAGTCTCAGGACTGAAGACGACAACAACAACAACACCTCATCACTGCTCCAGTGAGGATGCCTTGACATCATTTCTTTCATCATATCATGTAGCTCCTCAGGACAAATTCTCACCTGCAGAGAAACTGCTTGGCTGTCAGCACAGATCACAATTATCCCTGGTGTACCCCCAGATCAGCTCCTCACCATCAAAGACTAATAGACGGCGACATTTTTCTCCACATAATCTGATATGGTGCTGACATATCAATGAGGTCATCAGCAGTGGCAGCCTGCATTCATCATCCACTTGATCAGACATGTCATGGTCAAAGTCCAGCTGCTAAACAGAGGCCACTGCCACCAGCATGTTGACCAAGTCTGGGCAAGACATGAACTGGAACCTCCAAGGGACACTCTAACACCTCTTTTCATTCCAGATTCCCAGGATGAGGCACTTTTCACACCGCCTGCCATTGCACTGGCCCAAGACCTCCCGAGGCCAGATGTGGTTTGTCATGATCCCCATCCCACATTGATGGAGGTGGATCTGGATCCACCCCTCAGGATGGCAAAGACTCCAGCATCATCAAGGCCTCCATGGCCTGCCATTTCCTTGACGCAGCGATGGAGATGAGGATTGCTATGGTGAATAGGAGCACCAGCCACAACCTTCACAAGAAGTATGATGTGCAGGTCAAAATAGGCGATGCCCACACGCTCTGTAGTGGCATTTGTGTAAATCTAGTATAAATCCAGACTGCTAAGGACTACCGGGCACCTTGCTAGGCATCAGCTAGAGGTCGCTGGCTGCATCACAAAGCCACACCTCCATCTAGTCTCAAGTGGCTAGGGGGCAGGACATCTTTTCCTGGAGAGTCGCCATACAAGCCAACCCAGGGAACCACTGCAGACTTTTCCTATCAATGAGAACTGGCCGAGTCATGAGCTGACTGCTTGAAGTCCATCACTTAAGTCCTCATCAATGTGCCATTGGAGAAGACTGTGTCATGCTGAGAATTTAGGCTTCATAGAAGGAACAGTTTTTTCAATTTTAGTTCTTGCTCCTGGGAGTTAGTTGGAGCCTATACCTCAGAATTGTATTTAGTTGAAACCTCTTAAGAGGTGGAGTTAATTTCTTGTTATTTCTATTGTAACTACCCTTCTCTCTCTCTCTCTCCCTCCTTTTTTTTCTTTCTTCAAGCTAAAGCTGCTTGTAAGATCTACCAGGGCTACCATCAACTAGCTGTCCACCTGAACGAATGGCCTCCATCAAATTGTGGCTAAGATGAGAACTTACCATCCGGTAGTGCAAATTGCTGCAGAGTATAACATGCTCGATTTCAGTGCTACTTCATGACTCATAACACCTAGAACCTCACCTCTAATACTAACTTCTCTTAAACAATATTATGAAAAGGAAAGTTGCTACTCACCATATAGCGGAGATGCTGAGCCGCAGATAGGCACAACAAAGAGACTCTCACAATTAAAGCTTTCAGCTGTTAAGGCCTACAATAGATCACACACACACACACACACACACACACACACACACACGTGCACATGTGCAAACACAGCTCGCACACACAACTGCAGTCTGAGGCAACTGAAACCACACTGCGAGCAGCACCACCAGTGCATGATAGGAGCAGCGACTGGGTGGGGGTAAGGAGAAGGCTGGGGTTGGGAGGGGGAGGGATAGTATGGTGAGGGCGATTGACAGTGAAGTGCTGCAGGTTATAGATGTGTTCAAATTATTAGACTAAAGACATTTTTTACAAAACTTTACATTTATTACACATTTACATTCACACAGATTATATTTGTACATTCAATACTTTGTATGCATGCTTTTCTTCTTAATCAACAGTTTTATCCTGTTTGGCATAGTTTTTATTAACTTTTCACATGAAATTTTAATATAATCGTCATGGTACCAGATTTCTTGTAGTTTCTCCATGAGATCTTGTTTGGTGGTTATCGTAAATTTCCTTATCCTCTGTTTCACAATAGCCCATAAATTTTCAATTGGGTTCATGTCAGGGCTATTCCCTGGCCAGAGCAACACATTCAGTTGCTTTTCTTCGAAGTACATGGAAACACTTTTGGATTTGTGTCAAGGTGCCCCATCATGCATAAAAATGGCATCTTTAGTAGGAAACTACTCATTTACTTGGAGGAAAAGTTCCTTTCCAAGGATTTCTTTATATTGTTCTTGCCTCACTGTCCCTTCAACAATGTGTAATCTGCCAGGACCTTTCACGGACATCACACTCCAAACCATAACGAAGTTGGATGCTTCACACATTGTTGCACACACTCAGTTTTGAACTGTTCTCCAGGTCTGCAATGAACATACTGACTGCTTTCTTCCATCACAGTGAATACCGATGCATCACTGAAGCATGTGTACAAAATTACAAGTTAGAAAAGTTGGGAATAGCAGCATAGGAGACCTCAACAGTCCCAAAATTCAAATGTGCATTTCTTCAGTATCAATAAAAAATCACAATTTCAAGCCAAAACTCCTAACTTTAGAGGTCAGACCCACTTAATTTACCACATCATTGCACATAGCTTAGCCCAGTTCTCACTTGTCCACTCCTGAAGTTGTTTAACCCACTGCAATCTTTTGTTTTTCATGGCAGGTGTGATTTTCTCTTTTTTACTTGGTCGGCGTGCCTTTAAACCACATCCTAACAGCCTCCTCCTCACTGCCACAGGTGACACTTCAACACCCAAACCTTTCAGTTGATGGCTCATGTCTGTAGAAGTAAATTTACAGTTCATTGTTGCCTTGTTGCCATGGCAGGTATGATTTTCTGTTTTTCCCTTGGTCAGCATGCATTTAAACCACATTCAAACAGCCTCCTATAGGTGAAACTTCTACACCCAAACCTTGCAGCTGACGGCTCATGTCTGTTGAAGTAATTTTATGGTTCATTGTTGCCATGTTTGTAAGTCTTCTCATTGTTCTAGGACTGATTTTTCTTTTACATCCACATTTTACTTTCCTCTTTGGCTTTTATTCACCACCTTTCTGCACTGAAAGTTTGACTGTGCTCACAGTTTTCTGTGATATTCTCATTCTGTCAGCAATTTTTTGCTGTGTATAATGATTTTCAGCAAGAAGTGCTACCACAGCCAAAACTTTCTGAGGTGAACATCTTTTGTCTTCCCCATAACCTCACTTTCTTTGGAAACTCCACGATTTATTCCTATAGCTAAAAACATGCAAGTTCACAAGCTATATAATGTCGTGATTGATAATACACGATTTACTTGTTTGTATATCTCCGTTATCAGAGAATCTTTTTAGGGTTATAATTCTCAGGATTTGTAATTATAAAAGGGGAGAGATTGGGAGGGGGGAGGGGGTGGGAAGGGGGTAGCATAAAAGGAGAGAAATAAAAATACTGGGTGTGATGGTGGGAAGACGGCTGTGTAGTGCTGGAAATGGGAAGAGGCTGGATGCATAAGGAAAGTCACTCTCCTCACTCATCCAGCCTCTTCCCTGTTCCCATATCCAGCACTACACAGCCGTCATTCCACAATCACACCCAGTATTTTTATTTCTCTCCTTTTCTGCTACTCCCCACCCCCCTCTCCCCTACCCTCCATCTAACCTGCAGCACTTCACTGTCTGCCACCCCCACCATACTATCCGTTCCCCTCCCCAACCCAGCCTCCTCCTTATCCCCACCCAGTCGCTGCTGCCTGCAGTGCCGTTTCAGTTGCCTGAGACTGTAGTTGTGTGTGTGTGTGTGTTGTCTATTGTTGACAAAGATCTTAACAGCCGAAAGCTTTAATTGCGAGAGTCTTTTTGTCGTGCATATCTGTGACTCAGCATCTCTGCTATATGGTGAGTAGCAACTTTCCTTTGCATAATAGTGTTACATTCCATCCTGAATTTTCCATTGTTTAATTAGCTTCTCTTAAACACACAGATCAGCACGACATAAATTTCAATCCTGGAGTCCTCCTGAACTTAAGTCTTTGCTAGTCCCTGCCTCACATTCACCTGCACCCTAGTTCCCATGTCCCCACTTCCCTCACACTCTCTTCACTGGAATCTACCTCTTCTTCTGTCCTACTTTTCCTTCACAGTCCTCTCCTTCATGTCACTGTGTGCTTGTTCCACAAGCAACTGCATTTGACAGCACCAGAAAGCTGACCAGTAATGCACTCCTATCCTGAATGCTTGCTGACTCTTCCTCCAAGCCATTAGCTACCTTCCTGTCTAACATACCTCCTCCCCCCCCCCTGTTTTATTTCTACTCTCACCCCAGTCAAGCTGCAGTGCCAGTACAATATTGTGAGCTAGGACAATGTAGTGATGTGTATTTTGTACCAGTTATGGAGGAGGGCATTGTCCAAAACCTTAGCAACATTTTTCCCTTATTTATGTTTATATCAACTACTCAATGCTACCTTTACTCCTTCCAGCTATTCAGGCCTTTTCGTTTTTTGTATCACCATTCTAGTGACTGGTTTGATACAGCACACCACAAATTCCTCATATTTTACCCTCCACAGCTCCCTCTAGTACCATGTAAGTTACTCCCTGTCTTTAACAAATGTTATCATCCTTTCCCATCTTCTTGTCAGTATTTTCTATACATTCCTTTCTTCACAGAGTCTGTGGAGAACTTCTTCATTCCTTGTCTTATCAGTCTAGCTAATTACTATCATTCTTTATCACCACATCTCAAACTCTTAAATTCTCTCCTGGTTGTCCAACAGCCCATGATTCATTACCACAATGCTGGGTTCTGAACATATATTCTCTGAAATATTTCCCCAAATTAAGGCTGATGTACGATACTAGGAGACTTCTTTTGGCCAGGGGCAAGGAATATCCTCTTTGCCTGTGCTAGTTGGCTTTTTTATCTCCTCCTTGCTGCATCTGTCATGTTATTTAAGGCAACTGCTTGTGAGAAGCGGGAAATCTGTGTCTGTGTCCCAGTCCGGCACAAATTTTCATATCATCAATATGTAGTACATCCATACCTAACACAGCTGAAGCCAAGTTACTTGCATTCATTGAATTTATTTTGGAGCAATAGCAGTCATCAGCAAATCTAATCTTTGATATCATTTCATCCTGAATTTTAATCCCAATCTTGAGCCCTTCTTTCATTTCTGACATTGCTCCTTCAACAGTTGGGGCAAAAGACTGCTTCCCAGTCTTACACCCTCGTTACTCTGAGTGCTTTATTCTTGTTCTTCCATCCTTATTGTTTCCTCTTCGTTCTTTCACATACCGTATACTACCTCTCTTTCCCTATAGCTTCCTATAATTTTTCCCAGAATTTCAAACATCTTGTACCACTTTAAATCATCAAACACTTTTTCTATAAGGTTGACAGATCCTATGAACGTATCTCGATTCTTCTAAAATCTTGCTTCCATTATCAACTGAAACATCAGAACTGCCTCTCTGATGCCTTTACCTCTCCTAAAGTGAAATTGATTATCACATAAAATATCCTCAATTTTCACTTCCATTCTTCTGTATATTATTCTTGTTAATAACTTGGATGTATGAGCTGTTACGTTGATTGTCCAATAGTTCTTGCCCTCATTATTATTATGTGGATAGTACTTTTCTCAATCAGATGGTACACCTCCAGTCTGACAGATTCTACACACCAACGTGAAAAGTGGTTGCCATTTCCCCCCATGATTTAAGTTCCAAAGGGATGTTGTCTATCCCTTCTGCCTTATCTGACTGCAAGTTTTCCAAAGCTCTGTTATACACTCTAACATTGGACCCCCTATATCTCCCACATCAACTCCCATTTCTTCTTCTATCACATGATCAGATGAGTCTTCCATCTCATAGAGATATTCAGTGTGCTCTTTGCACGTATCCCCTCTCTCCTACGGGTTTAACAGTGGAATTCTCATCATACTCTAAACGTTGCCACCCTTGGTTTTAATTTCACTGAAGGATGTTTTTGACTTTACCACTTGCTGTACCAGTCCTTGCAATGCTCATTTCTTTATTGATTTCTTCAGATTTTTCCAGCAGCCATTTTGTGTTGGCTACCTTGCACTTGCTATATATTTAATTGCTAAGTGACTTATGTTACTGTATTCCTCTCTTTCTGTGCACCTTTTGTACTTACTTCTTTCACTGAAGTATTTCTTCTGTCACCCAAGATTTCTTTGCAGTTGCATTACCTTCCTTGTCTCAGACAATGTCTGTGACTGCTCTTTTTAGAGATTTCCATTCCTTTCCAGCTGAACTACCTATTGTGGTATCCATTACCACAGTATCTACAGCCTCAGAGAACTTCAGACACAGATCATTCCTCAGCAATTCAGTATCCAATTTCTTTCCTCATTGCTTCTCTTAAGCTTCAGGCTAATCGTCTTCATTACTAAATAGTGGTCTGAGTTTATATCTTCTCCTTGGTACACCTTACAATACAATATTTGATTTCAGACTCTGTCTGACCTGATGCAAACCAGCAGAAACCTTCCCTTGTCTCCATGCCCTTTTGAGTAGAACTCCTCTTCTTGTGATTTTTGAACAGCATAATGGCTATTACCAGTTGAATTTTGCTGCAGAACTCAATCTTTCTCCTCTTTCAAACCCACTACTGATCTCATATCCTCACATAACAGCATCTTTTGTTCCTTCCCCCATAGCTGCTAGATGATCTCCCTTTACATTTTGATTTACCCATCCAAAGTCCTCATTTACTTTCTTACTCTCCATTTTCTGCTTGTGATGTCAGCAAGTATACCAGAACTATTATTGTTGGACCTACCTCTCCTTTGACAATCCCCTCCTGGCGATCGATCCAAAAGGGGGGCTAAACTGCAATCTTTTGCTGCTGTACATTTAATGAAACTTTTTTTTCAGTTACAAGCCACATATCCTGTGGATACACATTATTTGTATTTAATGAAGTGTTTTCCATTGCCTTCTGCATCCTCATGCCATTGAGCATTGCTGACTCTTACACCCTTTTGGTGCAAGGGGTGAGAGAATGCCCTGATACTCTAACAGCTGTTGCATCCTCTTTGACAAAGCCTTCGGTAGAACTAGTGCTACTCCTTAGATCAGAAGTCTTCAGGTGCCACTGATGACAATTTTTATTCAAAATCAGGCACTGGCTGCATCTGAACCCAGAACCCAAGACATCTTCAAATACTAGTCAAAGATACTACCCACTAGACCACAGCTCACACTTTGTGAGGCAAACTAGTAAAGGGGCGGTGCAGTTATCAGTTGAAAAGCAGGCTGATCATGCCAAGCCCTCACAATGTGTCTCTGCAAACATGATATAAAACAAACTGTAAAAATAGAAAGTGTGAAGAATAAAATCCACCAGTGAAAGAGAACAGAAACTAATGAGAGACATACACAATCCTCAAGTCATTATGAGACAGCTGGAATGTGCAAGTAGCTCAGCCAAAGGAAACTTCTGAGAATACTACATTCCGAGATGTTTCATCCTTCCTGTATTTTGCTCCATAGCAGCTCCACGGTAATGACATTCAAAATTGGTTACAGTTGTCTGAATGGTGTCTGTGAAATTTTAAGGCAGTATCGGTGCTATTGAGGGCGCTGTAAAAAATACAATGTGTGGTCAAAAAGTAATGGGGATTTTTTAATTTTGTGGGCTTTACATTTATGACTTTCAAAATTTTTTTATCTTGTTGGTACAAGTGTGCCTGATGTATGCATTTTCATCTGTTTTGAATCTTTAGTTTATTGTTGACAATCAAAAAGTGCTCGGCAAATTTTTACTTTCGGAAAAGATGGATCAAAGAATTTGCATTAAATTTTGCTTGAAAAGTGAAATAAAGTGCAGCACCACACTTGAAATGTTGACTGTGGCTTTTGGTTAATCTACTATGAGTAAGACAAGAGTTTATGTGAGGTCTGAATGTTTGAAAGAGGGTTGAAAAGATGCTGAAGACAACTTCCCTGGATACCTTAGCACATCAATAATTGATGACAATATGAATGAAGTAATGAAATGGTTCTAGAAAATCATTGAATCACCACCAGAGACATTGCTAATGATGTTGGCATATCTTTTGCTTCTTGCCAAGCAATTTTTCAGATGTTTCGGGCATGAAACATGTAACAGTAAAGTTTATTCCAAAATTGTTGAATTTTGACCAAAAATGTTGTGTAGACATTGCTCAGGAATTTCTACATGAAGTCGACAATAACACAGAACTTCTAAAGAAAGTCCGCTCCGATAGCTGAGTGGCCAGCACAGTGGTCTGTCACGCCAAGGGGTCCGGGTTCGATTCCTGGCTGGGTCGGAGATTTTCTCCACTCAGGGACTGGGTCTTTTGTTGCCATCATTGTCATTTCATCATCATCAGTGAAAGGCAATGGGTTCCACCACCACTGGGATAACTTCCATAGACGCTCATGAGGTGGACCTCTCGGACGAGGCTTCCTCTGTGACCAGACCTGCCGTAAGGCAGAACACAAAGTTTTTTCTAAAGAAAGTTATAACTGGTGATGAAACATGGGTATGACATCGAAATGAAGGCTCAGTCGTCCAAAATGAAACTGCCTGGAACACAAAGACTGAAAAAAATTCAACAAGTCTGATCACAAGTGAAAGTCTTCCTTACTATTTCCTTCGATTACAATGGGATGGTGCATCATGAGTTCCTGCCTTATGGTCATATGGTCAATAAGGAATACTACCTGCAAGTTATGCACTATATGCATGAAGTAATCTGAAGAAAATGACCAGAACTGTGGCAAGTGCTGGCACAAGTGCATTATATCTGATGGGGATTGCCTTGAAGAAAACAAAGTTGATGTTGATGAATAAATGGAGATTCTTTAAGAAAAACAAAAACTCCCATTATTTTTTTGATAACTCCTTGTACATGAAGTCACAGGTCGTGTGGTGAGTACTTATTTTATTTATGCATTTTGATGCTCGCACACATTGTATTACAGGTAAGATAGATGACTCCACACCTATGTATGACTCGTTGACCCAAACCTTGATTAATCTTATGACGACATATAAATCGAAACATTTAGTCAAAGAACATATTCACCACACAACCTGCGACTCCCATGTATTTCTTATGTTGTCCATAATAGCACTGATACAAGCTCCATATTACGTAAAAATGGACGCGTGCTTCTAACGTGACTTCATGTCACCCCTGTGTCTGTGAAAACTGCAAAGTGTTCCATGGATTCTATGCAAGGTTTTGTTTATGGGTGAAGGATCATTTGCAAATCAGTCTTTGCAATATGCAATAGTGGTCAGTTGAAATCCACTCTGTTCTCAAAGAGGATAAACAACCACCATGGTTTGTCAACATATTTCCAAGAAGTGCATCACTGATCACTATTTTATTGATGGGATTCTAAATAACCAAGAGTACCTACCTTTTCCTAATAGATACTCTGCTGCAGCTATTGGAAAACTTTCCACTGGGCAAAAGGCAATTTTTATGGTACTAACATGACTCTGAAATACCAGCCATTCTGCACAGATAATTACAGACCTCCTCAACAGAACATTTGGAGACCACTGGACTGGCCATTTTGTAAACAAAAAATTGCCTGCATGCTCACCAAATTCAACATTTCTGGGTTTCTGTTGGAGGGAAAATTAAAATATGAGGTCTGAAAGAAAACACTGATGATTCCCAAAGACATGAAATGCCTTATAACAAGGACATGTGCTGTGATAAGTCCAAGTTCAACATGTAGTATAGTCAGTCTGGAATTACTTTACAGCATGTATGAATGCTCAAGGTCAACATTTTGAGCACTTGGTATGATGGTCAAAACAACAAACACACAAATCATACCTAAGATACATGTTTGCTTATACTTGGTACAGTAGGGCAGATGTTTGTGAGATATTTTCTCCTGACAGCAGAACAGCAGTTTGTGATGTAGTTGTCTTGTTTCTAACTGATAAAGTTTTACAAATGATACACCACTGAAGTCTTCTTTGAACACTCTTTCCAACGCCACAGAAAAAGAATATATATTCCCACAAATAAATGAACGGGCAGTATCATAACTTGGCAGCTATAAACATTAAAAATTACTTGCTTACATCTCAAAATTCGACAAACAGTCTGCTTAACAAAAACTATACCCTGATATATAGGGTGTACATAAAGTCCGGGAACATTTTCAATTATTTATTGCACAAGAACCAAAAATTGTACAGATATCATACATATGTCATTTTGAGGAGAAACTGTGAAAGTTTTTTTCATGTATACTGTCACAGCTTAGTTTGATAACTTGCCGATAGTCAGCGCTAGTCGCAAACATGGCAAGTTCAGGTGCGGAGCGAGCTTTCTGTGTGTTGGAGTTCGACAAAAACAAGTGTGCTACAGCTGTTTAGTGGATGTTTAGAACCAAGTACGGTAAGAAGCCACCAACAAGGAAGGCCATTTAGCAATGGCACAACAAATTCGTTATGACAGGTTGCTTGTGCTCAGCAAAGAGAAGCAGACGTCCCAGTGTGAGTGAAGTGAATGTGGAGTGCATATGGCAAGAATTCGATTACCTTATTGACATCTGCCGGGTCACTCATGGTTCGCATATCGAATGTTTGTAAAAAAAAACTTTCAGAGTTTCTCTTCAAAATGTAATATGTATGACATCTGTACAATGTTTAGTTCTTGTGCAGATAATAATTGAAAGTGTTCCTGGACTTTATGTACACTCTGTATTTATTTATGCTGGATGTATTTTAAGTGGCCTGCCTCAATCTGTCTGTATTACAGATAGAAAGACATGGAAAGGCAATGAAGGAGAATGGGGAAGACCTGGATGTAAATGGAGATGTTAGAGAAAAGAATTAAAAGACTCACAAGAGCTGAGTATATGTTACATGAATGATTTGCCTACTAGGATCCAGAGAGTTACAAACCAAGCAGCTACCAACCGATATAATCTGCAAAACAAAATTGTCTGTTGTTATTACAGAGTGTCTACAGCCATTTAGTATTACTAGTAATGCTGGGGCAGTTGCCATTCTGTCAATGCAGGAAGCTGAAAAGAATTTGTAAAGGCATTGATGGATATGTTATAATCAAAAAGTGGCTCTTCCTTTGGCTGTGTAAGTCTTCACAAAGGTAGGGGCTGGATCAGGTTGTAGAGGTGGGGTCTGTGAAAGTTTGGAAATGGGACAACTCTGGTCTATTACAACAGTAAATGAATAATAAAAAAGAGACTGGTAAGAAACATATGACTTATATTTTACTGGTCAGGACAGCAATTATAAATCAAACATCTCAGAGAAATAAACTTTCCTCTATGAAAGTAACATACTACAATTTCTTTGTTTCACGACTTAATGGATCACTCGATGTGATCATATAAGTTAACTGGCAGTGACAACTGACTAAGAATTCTATATTCACATTTATGTAAGTACTACAGTTTCCATACAATTTAATCCTGTGTACATGCAGCAGACATGATGATGTATAACATCTTCATACTGAAGATCCTGTAGTGGAAACTGGGAGCGCTGTACGATAATGGGTGTTCTTCGTCTAACACTTTCTAGCTGATGCAAAATGCACAAAATTAAACACTGTGTGCAGCCCATAACAAGAAACAACTGTTTCTTATCTCATTTGAATAACACGACAAATGTTATTTTCCTTTATACAAGAAATCAAAGATTAAAAGTATATTTCATTCTGATCTAGACTCTGATTCACAGGGAGAACAGTAAGAACCTCTTTCCCATTATAAGTAATGATATACAAGTGAGCTAACAAAATGAATAAATTATGTTATCGTCTAAAGCCACAAGGATACTATATAACATGCTACTGAAAGTGTTGCTACTTTTAAGATACTTCTAGAACTACCGTATGAACTGCAACACTGATTACGTTACAAATCTGTAACTCAGAAACCTATATGCTTTAAAACTGGCATACAGTACTGTATATATGTCATCTATACAAAAATTGTTCACTGTGAAATGATAAACATATGTGGACCATTTCCAAAATTAATATCACACAATTCTGTAACAGTAGCATGACAGCAAAACAATTTATCTATATACAATGCTACAGTTAAACAAACTAATCTCTTTAACATATGATTTTGTATACTGTTATCTTTGAAAATATAATAATATAGCTGCTGTAACATAATTCTTGCCATTACAGCAACTCTCCAAAAAGTGATACACTTCATGAAAAATGAGCCATTACTCTACTCTTGATACAATTTTTCTAAAAGCCACTATATAATGCAATTACGATGCCATGTTTTGTGTGCTGAATACCTTGCACACAAACAGTTTATATATGTTACCTTTGTCATTACTGAATCTACTTCATACAAATCCACTGAACCTATGCTTACTGACAGATTATGTAATCTCTTGTATATTTTCAGTTTCATGTTATTTATACTTATTGCTTTAGGGATTAACAAAGGACACTACTACTCCTATGAAAGCCTATTGTATAAAAGAAATAGGCAACAACAAAACATACTTCACTTAAAAGTATCACAATATGTTTTAAAAACAATTTGTTATCAATCTGTGAAGAACAAATAGTACAATTTTGAATGAGACACTAACAAAAAAGATTTACTGTATTGCAATGTTCAAAGCACTTAGCTTTAACGTAGCTCAGGGTAGGAGGGCAATGCTAAAACGTGCTGGGATGGTAGCCATCAATGTCCTTACATTATATACATTACACCATGCACAAATGCACATAAATAACCACCATAGTGATAGTGGTTTGGAAAAAAAATTTGTACGAGATTCATTTATTTGCAGAGTGCTATTTCCTACAAATATTACAGAAGTATATTCCAACAGAGAACTCCAGATGGCAAGACATATTTCAATTATCATACAAGTTATACTATAACACGGACAAATTGTTTAACATTGGTAGTACATCACTTCATAGTCTGTCAACAGCGACAGGGAATATATCATGCTTCTTGAAACATATTCTACACCGTGTAAGTTGGGGAGTGAGGGAACTATGGAACAATCGAGTGTACAACTCCCAATTAAATTTAACATACAAACAAACTGTTTCACATTAACGACATTTTACATACACATAACAACTGACCAATGGAGCTATTACAGCAGTACCATCAGAATAGAATCAGGGAGAAAATACACATAAGCGCTTTTTTTAAAACATAAAATGGTATTGCTACAATACTTTAAAAGTAGTCACTGATATCAATATCACTACTGAGCAAATTCAGATTGGTCAAAAATGAAATGCCCAAGTTTTAGTGTTCAACAAATTCACTAAAATGGCTAAGATCTGACTGCATGATTCAATGGAAGTCTCCTATACCATCTTGCATTCCATCTTATTAGTAAACCATTCAGCAGTTTATATTATTAGAAATCACGTTTTTGGAGGGCCCTGCTGTAGGTGTGATCAAGCTGAAAACTATATATAACATGCTCAGCGAGCAATCAATCTGATACTATTCGTCGTTGTCTCTTCTGAGGTGGAGATATGCAGTCATCATCAGAGCCTGCTGTTGTATCATATGCATACTGAGGAAGCCACTTCTGCAATAGGCTATCAAAAAATTCTTCTAAAGTTTTTGCATCTTGGTAAACTTGGCTCTCCTTCTGCAAAAGACAAAGAAAAGCATCTCTTCACAATTATTGTTAGGTATTAGTTCCAAATAGTAAACTATAGCAATTTTCTAATATATATTTTTTCATTTGTAAAGACTGACTGCTACACTCTCAAGTTGAGGAATATTCCATTACTGTTAACAAGTATCTTTTACAAGTCACATATTGGTTTTTCAGTTTTGGTTTTCTGATAAATACTATAGATTGAACGTATGAGAGGAAACACACAGATTACAGCTCTCGTGGAAAGATCGTAATCTCAAAAGGGTGTGAAAATTTAGAATATCACATATTCACTATAACCTAAATGTCTGTAAATTCCTCAAGAACATTTTACTGCAGAGACTACTAGCAAATTAAAAATCCAACTCAAATTGTGAAGCATTGGGCCATAATTATGGCATGTTTGGGAAGCTGATACCATCTTTTCTACTGCAGTAATCCTAATTATGTTTACAAACATAGCTAGTGCCATTTTAAGTTGTAAAGATGTGATTAACAACTGCATAAATAAATGGTCTGTGAGTACATACAAAATGTATCTGCAACTGCCAGAGCCAGACTTCACACAAGATTCTAAGTAGGATACCAATAAACCCTGGAGCAACACTAAGGAGGGAGGATGGTGAGTATAAAGAGTCAGCACATGAGAGGCAGAAAGTATTCCTAAAAGACTCACTTCTGACAATGCGCTCTGCCAGATGATTCAGATCAAGATCCAGTCCTTGTGAGGTACTGGTTAACAAGTAACCAATAGTAGAACTGAGAATCTGGTAAGGAATAGATGGAGTTCAACAAAATCTAGTGGACAATGGGAATGTTTCAACTATTCAAGTCACCAGGTCTTTGTTGCAACAAGCAGGAGAGTGATTAATCACACTCTTATGCAGACTGTTTAAGAGTCAGTTTTGGTGTAGTTGTCATTGTTAATACATGGAGAACAGTGGAAGTTGTTTCCAGTATGGAGCCAGGCAGAATGATCATACAAGGCTAAGGACATGAGACTAATCAATCTGTTCTCCTTTCATCTAAAGACATAAGAAAAACTGGTTAGCATGCATGTTGCAGAAAGAAGGTGAACTGAAGTTTCTCTAAATAAAAATCAACACTCATACTAAACAGACAAATCACACAAAACAGCACTTCATCAACTTGTTGCAAAAGCACTACATTTCCAGGGAACGACACTCTGCATAATCCTGAATACTGTGAGGGCTCGCAGCAATACAAGCTTTGAACCTATGGTAAAAGTCATGGAAGGGCATGACATTAAGACCACCATATCTAGGTAGAATAGGTGGATTAAGACAGTGATGAGAAGAAAAAAGGTCAAAGCCACCATGATAGATGTCAAACTGGTGATAAATACCACTAGAGGGCATTTGCAAGATGGGATCTTGTCCCTGCTACCAGGGAACCTAGTGGTGAATGGACTCATTAAGAACTTAAATGCTGAACTATTTTTGCCAAGGATATGTAGACGATTTAGTCAAAGTAATATTTGGTAAGATTGCAAGAACTGTTAGAATATTGGCACACTGTGCTATGAGTATTGTGTAAAATTGGTGTAGGAAACAGGATTCAAGGGTTAGTATCATTCTTGAGATAGCTTCTCCAGAACAAGTACTGGAATCTTCAGCTCTTCGACGAAATTCCATCAGTAGAGGGAGTCAGAGAAGTACTTAGGAGTAGCCCTGAATGTGAAACTTACAAGCACCATCACAAAAGAAAACTTATGGGGCTACAATGTGGTGGAATACAATAGCAAAAAAGCTGGCTGCTAAGGAGCTCAGGAAGATGTAGAGATTGGCCTACCTAGTAATAATGAGTGGAATTAGCAACACTCCACCGCCGAGTTGGATACAACACTACACATGCGCCCCCCTTCTCCAATTACATCACTGGGTTACAATGAAAGCTGCAGTAGAGATCTTTAGGATTTCCAGAATCCCACACTAATATAATGAAAGTGGTAAACATAGCAGTGGTCTGGGAAATGCCAGCTGACTATACAATAACTTACAGCTGCTCAATAAACCTTTCTATGTAACCATAGGGAGCAGGGAGCATGGAAGGGTGAACCACAATACTGTTCAGCTGATGTAGTCTGGTTTACTGACGGGTCAATAATGGGTGAAGGTGCTGGAGGTGGGGTACACAGTGTGCAGCCTCAACTGAAGAGTACAGTCTCACTAAGGAGGCTGCTGTGGTATTCACAATCAGAGTATGCACAGAGGAAAATCTACATAGGCATTACAAGGATCGTAACATCTACATTCATTCAGACAGTCAAGTAGCTGTGAAATTTGTGTCAGCCCCTGGAATAAGATAAAGTATCACTGCAGAACATCATGAAATTTTTGTGAGGCTAGGGTAAAGCAACAGGGTAAACTTGCTGTGGGTTCATAGTCACTCGGAATTAGTGGTTATGAACAAGCTGTTAGGATGGCCAGGGCATGCACTATGACTCAGTCAGTTGGACTGGAACTTACCTCAGCCATCATTAAGGCAAAAGTAAAATCTAAATTAAATGGCCAGATCAGGAGGTACATGTAGAACAGTGGACTAAAACCCAAAAACAATCATGACAAGCAAAATGCCAAAATCATGTTTTAAAAGAAGTTCTGTAATCCTGGGCTTGAACAGCAGGCATATTAAACTCTCATTAGGTCTAATAACTCGCCTGGAAACTTCAGGAAACACCTGCACATGATGGTTATAGAGAAAGGAGCTCTAAGTGCAGTCTATATGTTATGGGGGACGAAACACATTACATTTAATCTTTCAATGTGATGCACTGGAAGCCAAAAGACAAAATATTTTAGCCATAATTCATGAAGAAACTGTGGCAAGCAAAGATGTATTAAAAATACTCCTACAAACTCTTTAAGTGTGCTGGTTGTCTTTTCTAGAATGGCAGAGAGATACTACATAATAAACTCAGTCTCAGTGCAGGCAACAGGGTGCTAGGACCACCGTTGTTTTATCTACCTGGTTAAATCAAATCAAACCAAACTAAATCAGTCACCTGCTCAAATATTTTTTGTTCCTTCTTTAACAATCAATAGCCTAACAACTAATAAAAATTTAACAACATATACAAAGACATGGAAGCACACATCGCCGCTGTCCCTCCTCCTCACACGCACACATGGGGCGGAGGGAGGGAGGGTGGGGGGGGGGGGCGGAGTGGGGGAGGGGGGAGGGGGGGGGCGGAGAGAGAGAGAGAGAGAGAGAGAGAGAGAGAGAGAGAGAGAGAGAGAGAGACTTCATTGCCTTTCTTTAGAGGGAAATCATGCTTACAGACAAATTTATTATGGTCAGATCTTTGTTTCAATACAAGAGAGATACCAGCCACGTACTACTTCCACATACCACTAAACAGTCTGTAAATTACACAGAAATGATACGGATAAGCAAACCCACATAACATAACATTTGAATTGATCTTTTGACATGGTGACTGGTTTTAAATGCGTAACACAACAAAACAAATTTTGAATTACATAGAGCCCACACAACACAACAGTTGCATGTAAATAAAGAACTGACATTTTGTTATACATTCACTACAAGTTTTTCATGACTCCAACACTTCAATATAGTAAGAACTTATCTATTATAAAGCAGTATACTATACACTGGTAGGGTTACAGGACATCAGCCAAACACTGATAATGTAAGCCTCAACACTTTGTGCATAATGTAAGCATGTATCAAAATGAAACTAACAAGCCTGATCCTAGTTTGGCAGTTGATAAAAAAGAGAAAAAAAGGGATAGAATGCAAGGACAAATACAGCATCTCACTTTAAGTACTCTAATAAAGCCCAGTAATCACATTTTTAATAGATAACAGGAGTGTAAGAATGGATTCTTAAATAGAAACACAAACCTATTCACTTTTCTGGATAT